>NC_057406.1:12608998-12918498 GCF_019320065.1 Cervus canadensis | reverse complement strand
CTACTGTTCAGGCTACCGAAACCCTCAGGAGAGTCCTTTCGGCAATGTCTAGGGTTGCTCCGGCAGACGGTCACTCGCTGTCGTAACCTAGCTGCATGCAATGCAGACCCAGACTCGCTCAACCCTCACACAATGCACGCAGCCCCCCCAGCCCACCTGCCCGCCTTCCCGACGTCTACTCACCTCGACACGTGCATC
The DNA here is from genome assembly GCF_019320065.1 of Cervus canadensis. NCBI lineage: Eukaryota > Metazoa > Chordata > Mammalia > Artiodactyla > Cervidae > Cervus > Cervus canadensis. The sequence continues at coordinate 12,918,300 of NC_057406.1, read as the reverse complement.
GGACACCCCCCCACCTCCGCCCTCAGCCTCTCCCGTGGGTGCTTATCTTGCTAGCTCACCACCATGTGTCCTCTCCCCGGAGGCCCTCTCTGGGGTCACCGGCCAGCTCTGGTCACCTCCTGAACCCTGGGGAGCTCAGATGTCCAGGCTGGAGCTCAGAGAATGTGGCTGGGCTCCGTGAGGCCCGAAGCGTCTGGGTGACTGCGTGTCACTCACCCCCAACCTCCGGCCCCGAGGGGCGCATCCACGTCCCTGTCGGGCCAGGCGCCAGGACACACCTGCTTGTCCCCTCCCCCACCTGCTGCCGGAGGAAATGCCAGCCCGTGGCCTCGGGCAGAGGGCTCCTCACTCCTAACAGAGATCTCTCCTTACGACAAGTGGTTTGCCCGGGCCCAGGACTGGACCCTGCTCCTATGTATGGAGCTCCTAGACATGGAGCCATCCCTCATGCACAGGGGGAGGAAAGAAGTCGGGTGGGGGGGGCCCTCAGGCTCTAGGACCACCCAGCCAGAACAACAGCCAGTCCCCCTTCCCCCACACCGGCCGACACAGGACACGTTCTGGAAATCCCGGGGACCACGCCAACACCCCCCAGCACACTCTGTGTCAGCCGCAGTCAACGCATCCCCATGCTCTGACCTCACAGAGCAGGAACCAGGTGCAGGTGCCAATGACAGAGGCAGAGGCCACGCCCCCCAAGACCCCGGCCTTGGTAGAGGAGGGATGATGACCAGGGTGGGCTGTCCACGTCTAACAGCCAGCTCTCTGGGTCAAAGCCCAGATGTGTGGTGCTCATCACTTTCCATGGTGTAAATATTCCCCCAGTTTCAAGCTACCGATGGTGTGACAAATAGCTGGCAATGTTCCTGCTTATTTACTACCAGGCTCTTGACCACTGGGACAGCAGGCTTTGGCCAAGCCCTGCAACAGCCCAGCTCCCTCCATCCAGGGGAAACTCCAAGGCAAGGAGAAGAAGCCAGCACCCTGCTCATCCTCCCAGGAGAAGTCACATGTCAGGGTGGGGACAGGAGTAGACACGTCATGGGGAGGGTCCTGGGATCCCCCACAGGTGGCCTAATGACCCAGAAAGACCACAGACGTCGGCTCCTGGATTACCGTGACCCTCTCAGGTAAGGCAGGCTTGTGGATTCCCTGGGAGCTCAGACAGTAAAGAATCCACCTGCAATGCAGGAGACCCAGGCTCGATCCCTGGGTCGGGAAGATCCCTGGAGAAGGGGATGGCTACCCACACCAGTATTCTTGCCTGGAGAATCCGATGGACAGAAGAGCCTGGAGGGCTACAGTCCATGGGGTCGCCCAGAGTCAGACACAACTGAGCGACTATCACGACTACTGCTGAGATAAGTCAGGCCAGATCGCAGCTCTGCTCCAAGCCCTCTAACGGCGCCCATCTCTCCCAGAGTAAAAGGCAAAGATCTCACAGTATTTTCAGTCGATGCACACACGTCCATCCCCCTCCTCCCTCCACTTCAGCCCCTCAGTCCTTCCTGCTGCGTCTCATGGGAGAGCCTGTACCCTGGCTGTTCCCTCCTCTGGACACTCCTCCCCCAGGGGTCTCCTCGACCAGCTCCCACCTCCGTCACAGCTGCCACCTCCCCAAGGGCTGCCTGCTGAACGCCACACTTCCCCAGCACGCCCAGCATCACCGGGCCCTGCTCTTTCCACAGCACTCAAACCCATTATTCAGCGCTGTTTGCTTTATTAATTGATGGTTTACGATCTCTCTCCCCCATCAGAACTAAGCTTCATGAGGGCAGGGGTTTGCTGTGTTTCATGAATTGCTGTTTTTCCACGGCCAAGAGCAGCTTTACACATGGCAGATGCAAGTACACGCATGCTCAGCCATCCGACTCTTTGCGACACCATGGACTGTAGCCAACAAGGCTCCTCTGTCCATGGGATTCTCCAGGCAAGAATACTGGAGTGGGATGCCATTTCCTCTTCCAGGGGATCTTCCAAACCCAGGGATCGAACCCACGTCTCCTGTGTCTCCTGCATTTGCAGGCAGATTCTTTTACCACTGAGCCACAAAGGAAGCCCCTCACACTTGGCAGGTATCCAGTACACATTTGGTGAGTGACGGTAAGGCCAGAGGAGGCGTCTGCCAAACCCAAGAGGAGGAAGTTGGGGAGCAACGGGCCCAGTGGTCAGTGTCCACCTGGCTGGGACTCAAGCTGCCCTTGACCTGGCGCCCCACCCTGGATCTCCTTTTCTCATTTAGGCTGCACGGGACCCCCATGTGGCTAACTCTGAGCAGTACCACGGGCCAGGGCCAAATAGGACGCCGGGTCTGACAGTCTGACACTGCAGCAGGAGGCCCTGCAGTCAGGTCCGAGGCCTTCCCTAAAAGGTCTCAGGAAAGACGAACTCCCTGCTTCCCCCTCTGTACCTGCTACACCTGAAACCCCAGCCTTGCGATCAGGAGACGCCCCCAAAGAGCACTGTCCACGCACGGGTTAGAGCCACTGATGCCCCAAATCCAGGCAGCTGCCCCATCCCGCCTCGGCGGGTGCCCCACACGCACAGCGGCCAGCTCACCGGCTATTTTAAGCTCCGCGGCCCAGATGCAGCACACTGCCCGGGCAGGCTGGTGGCCCGGGGCGGAGGCAGGGGCTGCTAACTCATGGAGGAGCGCTGACCTGGGGAGCTCCCGAGAGGGCTGGGCATCTTCTGCGACCACAGCCCTCCAGGAGGGACTGGAAACTCCCGTCCACACCCTCGAAAGCACCAGCCGTGAGAAAGTGAGTCCAGGGCTGCCCGGGCACACCCAGATTCCACGGCTGAATGTGACCCCTGAGTCTCCACATCAGAATGAGTGCTAGCCCCACCCTGCCTGCCCCCAGAAATGCCAACACACTGGAGCTCCCGCTGCACCCGCTCTCCGGGGCCCGACGACGTGAGACAGACCACGCGGCAGATGGAAGACCCGGGGAGGACCCACACCGAAGCCCCCAGCCCCTTCTCCACCTTGGTCTCCTCAGCGGCCGCTCAGTGTTGGCTCATGACCGCGCTCAACAAACCCTTGTTGACCAAATGGCTGCTTCTAAATGTGTTCTCAACCACATGGGATGGAAGCGCGAGAGACACAGCCCAGTCTTAACAGCTGGTATCAGTATCAACGCTACTGAGTACAATTCTGCCAGCCCCATGTGGCACCAAGCCTGACGATAAAGACCACGGGACCGGGCTTCAACTGGTGGCTCAGTGGTAAAGAATCCGCCTGCCAATGCAGATGTGGGTTCGAGCCCTGCTCCCAGAAGATCCCACAAGCCGAGAAGCAACTACACCCGTGCCCCACAACTATTAAGCCTGTGCTCTAGAGTCCAGGGAAGCAACTACTGAAGCCCATGTGCCCTCGAGCCTGCGCTTTGCAGCAAGAGAAACCATCACAGTGAGACGTCCAAGCACAGCAAAGAAGAGCAGCCCCCGCTCACCACATCTAGAAAAAAGCCCATGCAGCAACAAAGACACCGTGCCACAAAGAAAACTTAAAAATAAATTAAAAAAAAACAACAACATGGAACCAAGGAATCAAGAGAGTTCAGTGACGAGACCGGAGCGCCCCAAGCTGCAGCCTTTCCAAGGAGGGCGGCCACCACCCGACTAACTCCACGGGGACGTTTACACCCGTGTTCTCTGGGAAAAGGGTCCCCTGAAGTTGTGCAACACGGAGGCCCTGCTCCAACCCACCCACCTCCGTAGGACGTCCAGCAACCAGGAGCTGCCTTCCTTGAGAAGCAGCGTACAGAACAGAAACCCCGGGGCGAGCTCTTCCCACCCCCAGCCTCCTGCTGCAGGACATCGGCAAGCCCAGGGCAGGACAGGTCACACGCCTGGGGCTCTGGCCACATCCTCCAGCTCTAATTGCTCTGTTGAAGCAACATCAGAGCAAGAGAGGAGGGAGGGAGACCCAGAAGGTGCTGTAATTAGGGAGCTCTGTGACCTAGCTCCTTGCTCCCGTCCACCTCGAGATGGATCCAGCCACCCACACCTTAAAGAAACAGACTCACCACCTGCACTGGGGGAGGAAGCGGGAAATTCCTTGAATTTCCTTGTTGGAGGAAGATTTCCAGAAGCTGTGGGTCTTCAGAGACCATTGGGTCCACTCCTCCTCCCCTCCCCTGGCAGCCCCTTCCCCTGGCCTCCGTCCTTCCAGACTCTTCCTGAATATTTCTATTATAACTATAAAAGCAATGGCAGTAGCCTGCATTGACAGAAGATTAAAACGTTCCTTGTTGAAAGGGACTTCACACAAGTGACTCTCCTCAAAGTCGCGGCAGAGACGGCGTCATGTAGAAGGCAAAGCGACGTGTACTAAGGGCCTCATACCACCCATCCGACCCCACGTCCCCTCAGCGAGCCGTCCAGGCCCCCAAGTCAGAGTCCTCGGATGTCTGGTACCAAAGTCGGAATTTCTGGAGGTAGTTACTATGATAACCTCCCCTGTGACCGGCCCCTCCCCTTAAGAAGGTGGTTAACTGGACTCACTAGCCAAGCAACAACTCAGGTCCGCCCCCCCCCCCACCTCTAGGAAATCTTCCAGAACTGGAGGCTCTGGGGGGTAACAAGGCCCCCCACGGCCCGGTTCCGTGCGTCCCCTGAAGAGACATCTGCACACGATCACCGAAGTGGCTGAGACATTTCAGTCGGTAATCTGAAGTCACCCCAGCTGGGGGAGGCACGCGGGCCAAACTCTCCCCCTCCGGCAGGACAGAGCTGCCAAAACCACTCTGTCAGCTGAGCCTATCTTCACAGACGCGCCTGAAGAAGGGGGATGGGGGGGTGCAGAATGACAGAATGAAGTCACTGCCGGCCGCCCCTCCCCCTCGCGCCGTATCATCAGCCCTCGGATAAGGCCCTTGGCGATCCAGCCACACAGCACAGAGGCCCGGGGCTCCCTGCACATCCCCCACTGAGACGGCTTTCAATCTGTCCTCCACGAGCCCTGACCCTGAATCCACCGTGATCCCCGCCTCGAGGCGGGCGGGGGGCGAGGGGGGCGGGGTGGTGCGCGCCTGGCTCGGCTCTCAGCAGCCTGCCCCAGTTCTGGGAGCCTAGGGGCTCCTCAGGCTGGTGACCCAGTTACCATCCCCCTCCTCATGGTCCCCCGTCACGTGGCCTCACTGACTCAGCCCGGCCAGCCGCGTGGGCAGGTCGTGCGGCGGCCGGTGGACTGTCGGCCTCGGGAGAGCAGGGCACACAGATTCTTGCCGCCCCCTCGGCTTCCACCACGGCCAGTCCTGAGCCAGGGACCCCCACGAGCGTTTGTCAAATGAATGAACGGAGTCTGGAAATTTGGCCCAGCCGGCTCTCCTGGTGGCATCTCGTGCCAACAAAAAAAAAAAAGGCGGGGGCGGGGTGCGGGAGAAAGGAGAGGGAAGAAAAGCCCAGGGAGAGAAAAAAGGGAAAAGAGGAGAGCTGGCCCACAAGGCAAGACCAAGGCCATGGGCCCAGGGAGCCCGGGCACCTGGGTGCTCCCAACCCCCCCCACCCCATCAGGAACCAGAAGTGGTCAACTAGCAGTTTCCTCCTTCCATCAGTCAGGCACACACCCACCCCCAGCTGAAAGCCTGTCTGATCTGAGTGAATTAACTGAGTAATTTATTTCTCTAAACTGCTGCCCTGGCCCACCTCTCAGAAAGGATGGGAGACCTAGGAGGAGGGGGCTAGGGTGGGGGGCGGAGTGGGGAACAGGGCAGAGACACCTGCCTTTCATGATCTCACCGCCTTCTCCACCAGCCCCACAGTGCCGGGAACTCCAGCCTGCTCACCCCACATCACACACAGCCCCGAAGCCTTCACACCACCCTCAGGGCCTCCACAACACACATATGCACTCACACACATGCACACACACATGCACAGATGTGCACACATGTGCACACAAGCATACATACACACGCTCACACACATGCACACTGGCTGTGGTAACACCTCTCCACCAGCCGGGATGCCGGCCCCTGTCTGGAGCTCGGGAGACTGTCCAGTCCAGAAAGGAGTAGGGAAGAGCAGGTGGAAGGAAGCACAGAAGACAGGTCTGCTGGGGCGGGGGCGGGGTGGGAGGCAGAGGGGTATACTAGGAAGGGCACACTGGGAAGGGCAGAGGAGTCAGAAGACCCAGACTGCCTGACTCCCGTCTCTGAGTGACTCTGCAACTCTAAGGAAGATACGTAGCCCCTGGAGCTGCAAGCAGTCTTCCTATCTGCTAAAAGGGGATAGAGTCCACCTTCCCCGAGGCTTTTCGGAAGATCCAGAGAGCCCAAGAAGAGTTACTTGCTTATGTCCACTCTCCTCCCCTCCAAAGAAATCCCCTGAGGAGACACCCCCCAACACACACAAACAGCCTTCACCCTCTGCTTGAACACAGTCGCCAGGCAGCTGTCCCATAACATGAGCCCCACCTGCCCACCTCTACCTTCTACCCAAAAGACTCGGCCCTGGAATCAGCCAAGCTCTGCCCCTTCCCACGTCACCCACTGCTCTGTGCCTCAGCTTTCCCACGTGAATCACGAGCACAATCAACGCCAGAACCCAGGATCTACACACAGCACCTTGATCAGTGCCTGGCACGTGCTACGCTTGATGAAGAGTAGGTAATATTTCTCTTCGTAAGTGTCATCGTCACTATTGCTGTTTAGCTGCTAAGTCTCTTCAGTCTGACTCTTTGTGACCCCATGGACTGTAGCCTGCCAGGCTCCTCTGTCCATGGCATTTCCCAGGCAAGAACACTGGAGTGGGTTGCCATTTCCATCATCACTACTCTGGCTAAAAGAATGAATTCTTCCCTCTGGAGCAGTAAAGTGGGGGGCCCAATTCCTCTCCCTGGTACCAGGCTGTCACACATAGGGAGACAGTATCACATGGCCCAAGCTTCTCTCTCGGAGCCTCACACCCCCTTCTTAGCAGATCCTTGACACCTCACTCCCAGCTCTCCTTCCTGCCCTCCCTAAAATGCAGTGCCCAAAACTGCTACATCTGAGCACCTAGCACATAGTAGGTGCACAGAAACGTTCAGTGGTAAGTATTTAATGAATGAGCAGGATGCTCAGTGGGATCTGAACTTCGCAAGTGACGACAGACCGGCTGCCTGGGGATGCTCCCTCCCCAGCATTGCGACCTGGTGACACAACCATGCTGTAACTATTAGAGACAGAGTCTTGAACAGCGCCGGGCCAGCCCCATCTCCCCTCCAGCACTTTAAGCCAGAGCTCCTTGCTCAAAATTCCTGTCCTGCCACTGCCACATCTAAGTACAGGATTTGGGTTACAGGGGCGAGTGTGAACACCTGCCTACTGTCTTCATCTTGTTAGTTTTGCTCCATCGTTATAGACAATGGGGACTTAAAGCCCCAGTTCTAACGTCCAATATATTGGTAAATTACTTCTCTCAGTGTTCAGAAGACCACAGAATTTTCAGGTATTTAGCCCTGGTAGTCCAGTGGCTAAGACTCTGCGCTCCCAGAGCCGGGGCCCGAGTTCGATCCCTGGTCGGGGAACTAGATGCCACTTGCCTCAACAAAGAGTCATGCAAACAAATAATTAAATAATTTAAAATTTAAAACAAAGGAGATCACAGAACTTTTGCCCAGCCTACATTTTAGAGATGGTCAAATTCAAGGCCTTCCATATTCAAATGAGCAAACCAAGGCCCAGAGCAGTGATGTAACTTGCCCGAGGACACCTGTAATTTTGTGGCAAAACTGAGATTTGAGCCCTGGGCCGTTCCTCTAAGCCCAGATAATGAACAGTGATGCTATAAAACTTCAGAGAACTTGCCCTGTGCCAGGATGTTCACATGTATTTTCTCCAATCCTCATACAACCCTGTAAGACAAATAAGTGCTTCCCCATTTGACGGATGAGAGAGCTTAGGGTAGATAACTGGTCCTGGACCATGCAGACCGCTGGAGCCATGGCCAAAGCAAGCAGGCAGTCTGCTCCATCTTACCCCAGACTCCTCCCTGCCGTACCACTTGAGGCCACTGAGCACCGGAACGTCTCCAACCAGACGTCCGACATAAGCGTAATCTGATAGGTCAAAAATCTGAATTCGTTCTCTTCTCTCTCCAACACCTAGCTGTTCTTCCCGTGGCATTTTCTACTGTTAATAGCATCACCACCAACGTGGTCCCTTAAACTAGAAACGGAGAGAGTCCTCAGACTCTATGGCTTTACCTCTTTACCCTGCAGATTCAAGCCAGCCCCCAGGACCTGGAGCTCACCCCTCTTTCTCTCCTTCATTCCCCCTGGCAAGACTCCTCATCCTACCTCCTCCCTCTGAAACCAACACGAAACTGTTACCCACACCTCTGCCTGGTTTCTCTCCCAGCTCCAGCTCCTGAGCACCTTTCACCTGCTTCCTCACAATCACCCTTCTAAAATAAGTCGATCTTACATTGCTCCAACTTGAAAACTTGGTTAGTTCTACAGTAAGTCCCCTACATACGAATTTTCAAGTTGTAAACTTTCAAAGATGCAAACGTGCCTTCCATCAGCATCACGAGTGAGACAGCAGCTTGCCCTCCATCTCCTGTTGTTGAGCAACCTTCAGCTCCACCATCTCCCCCCTTCAGTCAGTAACTCTTCTCTCCTGGCCACTCGACGCCAGCCCCTGTGTGTCAGCTGTCATACTGTACGATTGTACTTTTCAAGGCACTGAACTGTAAGCTTAGAAGTGTTTTATTTATTTTTTGTGTTTGTGTTTTAGGTATTATTTGTGCAAAAGTATTATAAACCTATCATAGCACAGTGCTATATAGCTGATTGTGTTAGCTGGGTACCTAGGCTCACTTTGTTGAACTTACAAACAGATTGGACTTATAACTGCACTTTTGGAATGGAACTCATTCATATGTAGAGGACTTACTGAATCTCAGATTTCTCTGAAGAGAAGAAAAGCAGCACCTTCATCACAACCCGGCAGGCCTTTTTTCTCGAACTCCTATGCATCCTGCGAGACCCACCTCAAAACCCCTCTGCTCCTGCCCTCCTGACCTCTCGAAGTCGGTGGTTCCGACTCAGCCTCTGGGAGTGCCTCTGCTCCACCCTGCGTTTCGTGGGCAGGTCTCTCCCCTCTCTTTTTGGGGTGAGCTCCTTGATGGCAGGAAGGTGACTGCTGAATCCCCAGCTCCAACTCATGGATCTGCTCATTTATTCATTTGCTAATTTACTCCACCTTGAAAACACTCAACAGAATGAGTAAATTAGCAAATTCATAAAGCAAGGCTCCACTACCCACTCTAGTATTCCTGGTCTCCCCTGGTGGCTCAGCTGGTAAAGAATCCGCCTGCAATGCGGGAGATCTGGGTTCCATCGTGGGGTTGGGAAGATCCCCTGGAGAAAGGAACAGCTACTCACTCCAGTATTCTGGTCTGGAGAGTTCCATGAACTGTATAGTCCATGGGTCACAAAGAGTCAGACATGACTGAGCGACTTTCATTAAAGCAGGGCTCTGTTTCTAATTGTATTATAAAAAATAATCTTCCGTTAACTTAAGCAAAGACCTGCGTCATGAGTTAAGATCAAATTTATTTTAGAAACACGATGTTAAAACACTGACTAAGGTCCTTGTTAAAGAAAAAAAAAGCATGAAACTCAAGCTTCGTGGTTGTCAGACACTCACTTTGGAGGCATCAATGACAATAAAGAGGAGAAAAATTCAGTTTCAAGAAATGAAGACTCTGAGCTATCATGGATATAATAGATGTGTGACTGTGACCCAGATGAATTAATTTGCTAATCGTTTCCATTTGCTCTCATCTGGAGCAACTCCCAGATTAGTATTTTTTCAGACAGACGGTCATTTCTCATTAGTGGGTCATAAAATCAGTTTAGTGGGTCAGGAAGAGGATTTTTTAAAAATTAAAACAAAACACAAATTCCCAGAATGTATCTCACACAGCAGTTTTGTGAAACACTTTTTCAGGGGTAGCACACACGTACACGGCTTCCCTGGTGGCTCAGTGGTAAAGAATCCGACTGCTAATGCAGGAGACGCAGGAGACGCTGGTTCGATCTCTGGGTCGGAAAGATGCCCTAGAGAAGATCATGGCAACCCACTCCAGTATTCCTGCCTGGAGAATCCCACGGACAGAGGAGCCTGACGGATTACAGTCCATGGGGTCGCAAAGAGTCAGACACGACTGATCGAATGAGCACGCCTGAGCAAACACACATACACAAGCACATATTGAGTCGCAAAGTTTGAGAAACAAGCCCTGGGTCTCTCAAGGTGACATGCGTGGCCCACAACAGTCTCAGAATATGGGCTGGCTGCCCATGAGAATGTGTGCTTTCCAGACACAAGATGATAATGAGTTGTTTTCTGCAGGCAGGCCACACTTGGACACGATGGTTCACCCAACTGCAGGAAATACACTTGGATTCACCCTCCAAGATGGAAATGTGGCTACAAGATGCCAACGAGTTATATGTCCCATGAAGAGACAGGGCAGGAAAATGTGTGTCCCCAGATCCAGCAACAGCATCTGTCCGGCAGAACTCTGGCTGGGAAAGTGGACGCAGGGTGCTGGGCTACAAGACGGGAGATCAGTGCCCACCTCACAGTGAAGCAAAACCTCAAATGGACCGTGAATAACGTGGGCTCTTTATTCATGTATTCCCCTCTTGATTGCTGAAACAAATCAAAGTTGGTTTAAAAAATGCATGAAGTTCCCTCAGCACAGAACTCTACCTTCCTAACCCATTAAACCAGAGAAAACCAATTCTGAATTGAGCCAATATTTTATCCATTACAAATTCCACTCAGCTGTCCACCTCATGAAGCTGAAGGAGACACCACCTCCTTCTGGTTCTCCCCCAGACAGAAAGAAGACATCGGCCCTCGTGTGTCCGAAGGCCCTGGGCCCAGGACGGTGGGCTGGGGGTCTTGTTTCGCTTACGGTGGGGTGAGAGGAAGGGTCCTGAACCACAGGGGGAAGCATCCAGAAGAGAGCGGTTAAGGACAGGGGCAGGTGAGCAAAGCACGTGCTTGCCACCAGGCCGGTCTGGCCGAACCCCGCCCCACCTGGAGCCCGGCGGGGCCGCACGGTGCCGGGTGTGTAATGCAATGACCCGGCACGGCAGCAGCCTGGTCCCTTCCTTCCTAGATGACTTTGGGAGGTGCCTTCCTGTCTGAGGCATCTCTGGTTCCAGGATGAGGAGTGATGGTGACCGTGGCGTTGCCACCAACAATGAGCCCTCCCCCCAGGGCCCCCCGGCCTATTTCCAGCCCCTGAGAGTTCCTGTCTAAGGCCAACGTCGCCTGAGGAATTCGGGGCATCCCGGGCCCAGCATTGTTCACATCACACATTCCTCTTCTTGAAAAGCTCCTGGATAGCTCTCATTCCTCCATCTCCCAGGAGAAACCATAGCAGAGGACAGGCCACCAGATCCCCCATGTGATGGGAACAAAAGGGGGACAGCCACAGGGTGCCCCTGACCACCAGCTCCCTGGCAGGGGGTGCTCAGACCTGCCCAGAGGGTTCGCCCACCCCTGACCTGGAAACCCCTGCCCACAGGAGCCCCTGTCCTCGGAGCCCCTTCCCACAGAGCCCCTGCCCACCAGCTCCCTGGCAGGGGGTGCTCAGACCTGCCCAGAAGGCTCGCCCACCCCTGACCACGGAGCCCCTGCTAACAGGCCTAGTCCATCCCCAGCCACAGCCCTCGAATCCCCCACCCACGCAGCCTCTGCCCACCCCAGCCACAGCAGCCAAGGACACCTGGACTGTGCCCCACCTGTGCCCTCAGCCCCAACATGCTGCCCTTGAAGTGTCTGTGTTTCTGTATCATCTGTCTCCCTGGTTCTTTGTGAAAACTGCAGTGAAAGCCTTGCGGAAGGGAAAAAGATCACTGATTGTCACCAAGAGCCTGTCTCAGGCACTGGGTTTAGCACTCGGGGCGAGAACCCTCTCGCTCCCTGTGGGTCACCAGCCACGGTGGGAGGCTGACCTGCAACTGGAGGGGGGGTGGGGAAAGACCACAAGTCTTGAACACAGCAGGAGGGGAGGGGAACGGGCAGAAACAGAAGGATGGAGGCTGCCGTGGGGAGAGGCTGACACCATCCCCAATCTGTCCACGAAGTGAAGACGCCACCCTCTCTGTCTTGCTCGCAGAGGTCGGGCATGATGTGCCCACGAGGAGCCCACTGTCCATCAAGTCAATCAGAGGGCCAGACCTGCCCCGGGGCAGAGCTCACAGGATCCCACACTCCAGGTACTAGCCACCCCATCCTTCCCACCGACACACCACCAGTTGGTGACCGGGGCTCTCTGTGGATACCTCCTGCCACGAGGAATTTCCCTCCTTTGTTTCTTGGCTATAAAAAACTGGGGGACGTGACAAGTCATGGAAATATTACAAATTAAAACAGCAAACCGTCACTGATCATCTATGGGGCTAGTACAACGCCTGCATATGGTGAAGCCAGGCCACCCAGTGCTGGAAGGAGTGGGGTGCACCTCCTTGGCCCCACACCCCAACACCTGCCCCACAGCCTCATCTGCCCTCCTTCCCAGGGCTCCCCCAGGAAACAGCAGGCACCCTCCTGACACTCAGACCTGCTCATCTCACTTACCTGCTGAAACACGTCAGTTTTAAGGAGGGTCTAAAGGAAAGGTACACTGGGGAGCAGGACCCAATAGGGCCACAAACATGCACGATTCATGGCCAGGTCGGGGAGGGGGCCAGGACAGGGTACAGTGGAAAGATGGCACCTGGGGTATCTTTGCCTTGGGATTTTCCCTAGCACTGACCTGACACCCTCACCCCTGTGACCAGGCCCCAGAAAGGGCTCCAGGTCACCTGATGAAAAGGAAGGAAGCCCCAGGGATGGTGAAAATTATTTAGTCAACAGCTCAGTCTCCTTTTAGCTAGCTTTTCCATTGTAACCAGGCCAAGGGACAGAATACTTCAGTAAATCAGCAGACATTGAGCATCCTCTGACCCCAGGGAGGCTAGTGGGGGGCATAGGGGAACGTTACCTGGACAGTGCCATCCACTGGCCACGTTTACACGCACCGCCTCCCGGACCACACTGCCTTCCTCCCCCAGCCCAGGACAAAACTGGACCTTCCCTTCTGCACTTGGAGCCAGGACCAAGACTCATCCTGTACGCCTCTCTGCAAGTCTCGATGCCCAGACAAGGAGACAGTGAGGGAGGAGGGATTCCTGTCCATCCTGGAGTCCCAGAACCTAGCACAGGTCTGGCCTCTAACAGGGGGAAATCAACGAATGAATGAATGAACGAATGACCCAGGGAATAGACGCACGGCCGCAGAGAACATCCAGAGGGCTGGGGGAGACAGACCCAAAGCCCTGGGAGGCCTGGGCTGGCCTGGGCTGGGCAGCAGGCATTCCGAGCGGGGAAGGAGAAGGTTCAGGGTGAGCAAAGCCCTGGGAGCCAGCAGGGTCTGGTTAAGATGCAGCATGCAGAGTCCCAGAAATCAATGCTCATTTTAAAACACGGCTGTCCAGAGCCACCTCCCTGCCTGATTCCAGGCTCGGCGTCGGTGTTAAGTATCTTTCTATTTATAAAGTGACCCTCCCAGCGGCAGTGCAACTCCGGCCCCACACTGGCCATGCGGCGGGGCAATGGGGGCCAGAGGAGAAACTGAGGCCTGGAAACCAGACGTCAGGAATGCAAGGGGGTTGCAGCCGGGGAGAGGCTCCCCATGTCTGGGCCACTCGCCAACTGGAAGATGCTGCCCTTCCCCTCGGTCCCAGGACCACCGCCGGGTAGGCCGGGCCTTCCAGAGTGAGTCCACGGAGCACCCGGGACAGAGCTGGGGTGGGGGGTGGGGGATATGAGCATGGGAACTTGGCCTCCCACGCCCCCACCTCAAATCTTCCCCCAGCATGGCCTCTGCTTGGCAGGCCCCTTGCCCGGGGGCTGACCTCCCAGTATCTTGTCTCTATCTGCGACTCCCTGGACACCTCCAGGAGCCTGGATGCCTTCTTGCTCAAGGCCGAGGAGAAGGCTGACTCCTCCCACGCTGCCCTCGGGGCGTCTCCCGCCCACTCGGGCTTCAGGCTGAGGACTGTCCTGCTCCCTAGCCCCAGCCCCCCAGGTCCTAGGTCCCTTGGGACCAACACATCACAGGCGACACCCCCACTTAGCAGGGTGACCCACAGAGCCCTCGAGACGTCAGAGGCCAGCCCCACACCGCACATCACACTGGGCACAAAGCCCCTGAGGGGTCCTTGGGGGCGGCTCCTGGCCACCTGCTCAGAAAATAGGGGAGGAAAGGAAGGGGCCGGGAGGGGGACACTCAGGACCTTGCAGCTCAGGCACCCCCAAATCGGGGGCTCCTGAGGTCCCGCCCTGGTTAACCACGCGGCCGAGAAGCACTGCACAGGCACCTGCGAAGGCCCTGGGCCGGGCACGCGGGGACACAGGCTCTGTACCTCTCACATTGAACCAGGAGTTCAGACTTGGACGGCAACCTAGAAATCACTCAGGTGGGTGCCTGCTTCACAACAGAGCACAAAGGGCTTCCGGAGCAAAGAATGGGCAAATCCGGGGTCATCCAGCAAGGCAGTAAGACAGGCAACAGGAGCCCCACGGCTCCAGGCTGCACGCCCAGGCTGCTCCCCTGCACTCGGCCCATCGACAAACGCTCAATGGGTGGAGATCTGCAGACAAAGCACCGGCACCTGGGTTCAGGACGTAGTTGGTCCCCGCCTCCAAAAGCTTAAAATTTAATTAAGGAAGACGGCAACGGCTGGACTGTCTTAGCTCTGCATCTCAGCTCCTCCTGGAGGCTACTGTGTCATCTCTAGACACACTCAAAGATTTCCCTGGGGAGGGGACACGTGTACTTACAGCTGATTCACACTGCTATACAGCAGAGACTAACCCATCATTATAAAGCAACTCTGCTCCAATTTAAAAAATTAAATCATAATAAATAAAAAAAAACAAAGCAAAAAACTTTAAACAAAAAAATTTGAAATGCAAAAAAATAAATTTTAAAACAATACGAATTTTAAAGCTTAGAAAAGATTTTTTAAAAGATAATGATAAAAGATCTCAAAGTTTAAAAAAAAAAAGAAGCTTAAAATTTAAGAAGAAAGAGAGAGAAGAAAACAGGGGGAGAGATGTATCAAACAAACAGAAACTTCAGAACAGAGCAAACACTTCTGACAGCAGGAGATGCGCCCAGGGGCACAAAACCAGGCAGGGTTCAGTGTGTGGGTGACGCTTCCTCCAGGAGCACACGTGCCCCGGCCCCGACCCCTCGACCCCACGGCTGAGACGGACCTGCCTGGCGGAGAGGAGGAAAGGCACCCGGGTCCCAGGGGGAGCTGACGGCACGGGTTGAGACCCAGAGACTGGACGGCGTGGCGGGGCCACGTCAGAACCTCACATTGCTGGAAGAGGAGGGAGAGCCCACAGCCGGTGAGAGCCTTGGCAGCAGGGCTGCAGAGCCCAGAAGGCCACACAGAGCCTGGGCCTGCTCCCTGGACAGCCGGTGACCACTGCAGTCAATCCATCCAGACCCGACACGCAACCCCGCCCCCCGGCCCAGCAGCAGCACAGGTTACCAGGCCCCCGGGCACGGCCACTCCAAAGAGCGGGGAAGACGGCTCGGAGGGGGCTGGGGAGGAAGCTGTTCCGAGGTTCAGGCCCCAGTCTGGGAGCATCTACACTGGGACAGAGGGATGGAGAGACAGAGCGAGGGAGGAGACCACAGAGGCTGGAGGCAGGCGTCGGGAGAAAAACGGAAAAGACTCCCTACGTCTGGGGGAGGAGACGGGGTGCCCCGCAGGAGACCACCCACTGCCTGGAAGAGACGTCCCTGCCTTCGGTTAGTCACCTCTGGTGCCTACATGCCTACAGCAGCTCTGTGCCCCCCAGGAGCTCAATCAATACCTGCAGGCGGACGCTGATTACAAGGCAAGCGTGACTCCGAAGCTGAAGAAAGCCAGGCTAGGCAACAGCACTGACGGATCTAGAGCCAGAGCAGGTCACACGAACGGACCATCCCACCACCTAACCCACCACCCGACTCACTCTTCATCAGTACCGTCCGTGGCTCCTGGCCAGGAGCGGGCATAGGAGCAACCAGGCAGGGGCCAAGGAAGCTAAGTGGAAACACCCAAGAAGAGCCCCCCGAGATACCAACTGTGCTCTGGGGTGGGGCTTACAAGCTGCTCTTAAATTCCCAGGTGACTCAGATGCTTGATCCAGACTAAAAACCACCAACCATTAACCCCCTCGTTTTAGAGATAAGCAGGCCTGCAAAGGGCTTCCCAGGTGGCCCTAGTGGTAAAGAATCCGCCTGCCAGTGCAGGAGACATAGGAGATGTGGATTCGATCCCTGGGTCAGGAAGATCCCCTGGGGAAGGGAATGATGACCCATTGCAATACTCTTGACTGGAAATCCCATGGACAGAGAAGCCTGGTGGGCTATAGTTCAGAGGGCTGCAAAGAGTCGGACATGACTGAAGTGACTTAGCAGGAACACACAGCTAAGCAGTGGTGTACAGCTTTGAATAGAGAACAGCCACGGTCAGGTCCGGGCCTTCTCCCCAGGGCCACGGGCAGAGCTGGGCAGGAAGGCAGAGCAGCACCTGCCTGCCGGGACCAGTGTGCGTCCCTCCCTCCAAGGCAGTTCGTGGAGAGCAGATGGGGGTGGTGCTGCCATGATGGATGGGTCCTGCTCCGCTGGCTACTGCCAGAGGGCCAGGGAGGAAGAGGAGAAATGAAAAGCAGCCCGGAGATATTTTCCCTGTGATTTGTGCCGGCCGAGATGCCCTGGAGCAATATTTATCCTGCGGCTCTGTCCCACTTTCGTTTATTATCCAGCTTAGCCTGAGTTATCACAACCAGGACGGGACCCATAAACTAGCTACCTGACACCATCGGGACCACGCAGCGTATTTTAACATCTCAAGGAGCAGTTTCCACCCTCCAAGGAAATTTAAAGGAATAGGTGCACTCCTCACCCTCCGGGGACAATGGCCATTCTGGAAGGAGATGCAGGAGCCCAGTCACTTGGCCGCCACTCCTGGAGCTGCAGCCTGGAGCTGGCACTGTCCACACCCCTCCATGTCCCTCCAGCCAGAATCCCTCCAACCATCCTCTGCCACTGCCTCTTGTCCAGTCCCTAAGGCACACCTTCCAAAGGGGCCAGGTCATTTTCAGGGTTGAATATATGTCAGTCAGTTCAGTCGCTCAGTCGTGTCCGACTCTTTGCAACCCCATGAACCGCAGCACACCAGGCCTCCCTGTCCATCACCAACTCCCAGAGTCCACCCAAACCCATGTCCATTGAGTTGAATGTATGTATATATATGTATATGTATATATATATATATATATATACACATGGTTGAACCAGGTCACTTTCAGAGTTGAACATATGTATGTATATATATATATATGGCTGCACTGGGTCTTCATTGCAGGGTGCAAGCATTTTTTCTCTAAGCAACAGCAAACTGGCTTAGTTGTCTCTCAGCATTTGGGACCTTAGTTCTCCAACCAGGGATTGAACTGGCACCCCCTGTAGATTCTTAGCCACTGGACCACCACGGAAGTTCCCCAGGGTTGAATTTTACTCATTTGTCAACAGCAACTGATTAAAACATTTGCCTGTAGAGGAATGGATAACAAAATTATTGAGCACCTTCTATTATGTACTAGATCCGTGCTGGGCAAAGAGGTTTGGGGTATACGACCAGGTCCCCAGTCACTGGACCTACCAAATCGACCCAAACAAAGTGCAGGGATGGATAGCTAACCACTCAGGAAGGACAGGCATCCACTGTGGGAGGGGACAGGACAGCAGGGCGGCCAGAATGCCTAGGACAAGGGATCCTCGGGGTTGGCATCGGCATCAAGGAAAATTTGATGATAGGGTGGACAATAATTCCGAGACAGACGACAGTTTCTAAAGATCACAGATTAGTTATGCGATCTAAGTTACTGGGCTTACAGCCTTGCACAAACCTGAAAGGGGAAAAAAAAGATTAAAAACCCCCTGCCCTCAGATGGCTTACATTCTGACTTGAGGACAAGGAGATGTCCACGAAGAAAGACAGAAGTCTGTCATGCACAGTGAAGTCAGAAAGAGAAAAACAGATGTCACATATTAACATAAATGCATGGCATCTAGAAAGATGGTTCTGATGAACCCATGAGCAGGGCAGCAATAGAGACACAGACGTAGAGAACGGACTTGTGAACACAGTGGAGGAGGGGGAGGGAGGCATGAACTGAGAGAGTTGCTGACATAGACACATGACCACGTGTAAAACAGATAGCTAGAGGGAAGCTGCTGTACATCACAGGGACCTCAGCTCCGTGCTCTGTGCTGGCCTAGAAGGGTGGGTTGGGGCGATGGTGGGAGGCTCAAGAGGGAGGCGATATGTGTATACATATAGCTGATTCACTTCATTGCACCGCAGAAACCAACAGTACATCGTAAAGCAATTGTGCTCCAAAAAAAAAAAAAGAACTGAAAAATATAGTCTGATGTGCTAAGCAGAAGATAAAAAGGATGGGGGAGACCAGGAATATATGAGGGGTGGGGTTGGCAGGCAGCTCTTTTAATCAGTAGTCAGGAAAGGGCCGCCTGGTACCTTTGAGCAAGGGCAGCGGCAGGGAGACACCTTGGGAAGTTTTTATCATATTCCAGGCAAGAGATGATGGATGTTGTAGAAGTGGAAGCACTAAGGAGGGCTGGATGCTGGCGCGAACCCTTTGCCAGCCGAAGAACTTTAGAAACAGGAGAGACTGTACGGAGGACCATCTGAGAGTCCCCACCCAACGGGGATGTGCTGGTGGCCCGTGAGGCCACCCCTGCATCCCACCCAGCAGGGCCTTCTGCCCCATCCATGTCAGCATTCCCCTGCACCCTGCTTGGCTCACTGGAGAGGCCTGCTCTCTGCACCTGTCTCATCCTACAGGTGAGCTCCTCTAAGGCCAGCCACGTGACGGGGCTGATGCGCCCTCCCCTGGCAGCAGAGGGCAGCTGGGGGTGAGCCTCTTCCTATGCCAGCCAGATCCACACACTAGATTCCGTTTCCAGGAATGGGATTTTGACGATCATGAAAAGATCTCTGCTTCTAGAAGCTTCCCCATAAAGTCGCTTTTGAATTCTGAGTTCTTTCCTAAGAACCTACGTTCCATGCAAAACCCACGCTACCTGATATCAGAGGCAAACTGGACACAGAAAGGCAGGTCTGGGCCGAGAATATAGGTTATTGATGTGAAAGGGCATGGTCGCAAAGCCTGTCTCCACAGAAAGGAAGGGGAATGCAGAGCCCCGGCGTGGACCCACGTGGATGTGTCAAGAGGCTCTGGAATATTCCCGGCAAACGCCATAAATGAGATGGATGGGAGAGAAATTCAGATTTAAGTGACATTTATTGAGCACCTTCTATTTCCAAGCTGTTCTATGACTTCACTCAATCCTCACGGCGACCCTGTGCGACAGGTACTGTGATCCCCAGATGAAGGAAGTAGAACGTAGGGGAGGCAGAACATGCTCAAGGTCACAGCAGCTGGAAAATGACAAGACACGGGATTCGGGACACCTCGCCCAAGACATTCTCCTAAATCACAGCCCTCCCACTGCCACTCGGCCTCCCAAACAGGCGGCAGAAGGGCCCCACCCGCGGGCCCCAGGCGACGGCTCATCCTAAGCCCGGGGAATCGCCACCTCCAGGCTCCCCTCTCCTCCCCCCAGGACCAGCACCCTCCAGGACGTGATGTTGACATAGTCTTCTTCCCTTCTCTAAATACAGTCAAAGCTGCCCCCTTTATCCAGGGCTCCACGCTCACCACTGTGCTCCACACCCTCCAATGAGTTGGAGGGCCTGGGAGAACCTCACAGATGCCGGGCTTTGCCCTGCCTGACCTCAGCCCTCAGATTCACAGCTTTTCCAGCTGCGACTGCTCACAACTCCATCGGTACCCAGATACCTACGGCCTGAGCGTAAGGACGACAGTACTCGTTACCAACAGTGATGCCGCATGAATTCTGGGCTACATTTGCCCCGGGCAGTCACGTGGTAAACCCACACGGCCCACTCTGGGTGGCTGGAAGGCAGGCACGCATCACTTGACACGTGCAGGAACTAAGATGTGGGGGCCGAGGGACCCTCCCAAGGACACCAAACTCATGAATCTCTGAACCAGAACCAGAAATCAGAGCTGCTCGCTTCGAGGCCAGAGACCTTTCTGCCAGACCATAGATGCTCCCTGTCTCTGCCCCGACGCCCTGAGTCCTCCCCCGCAAGTCCTCAGAGAGAGCCAGAGCCGATCAACTTTCCCCACAGCCCATCCTGAAGCCCTGGAACACAGGGAGTGCCTTCTGCTCCCTACGGGGAGGGCAGACCGCTTTACAGAGAGAAGGCAGCACGCGTGGAGCAGCCTTTCCGAAGCTCCCATGGGCACTGAGAGCTGTGAGAAGGTGACGGGGCAGCCAGTGTCCTCTGTCTGACCTCTGTCTGACCACCCTCCGTGGAGAGCCCCGTGGGAGGCGGGGGTTCTGGGATGAGGAGAGAAAGATGCGAGGATGCGGGTACCTACCCCTCGTCTCGTGTACCTGCCACACGAGATCACCCCCTTGAATTTCTCCTTCCTTCCTCCTGAGTCAGGTCCAAACCTGAGCTCATCCATCCGCACACCAGCCCCGTGCCAGCCAGAGCGGAGGCGGGTGGGCGGCCACGCGCCATGTCTCATTCAGTCACGTGCTCCTCAGGTGCTTGGCTAATAGAGGAGGGGGGCCACCTTGGCTTCCCGATGGACCGGGGAGGACTGGGAGGGGAGCTGACTGTCACCAAATCCTCCCCACCCACATCCTGTTCCTCCCTAGTCCCAGCAACCTCCCTAGAGACATCCATCAGAGGAGAGATGGGATGCTCACGGCCTGAGTGAGTAATGACGCTTCCCAGATGGTGGGGGGAGGCAGGGGGATGACGGGGGTGGGAAAGAGACCACCCCCCCCCGCACTGGCCCCAGCTCTCAGCCCCTGTTTCTCTGACGCCTGGTCCCGCAAGCATTCCTAGAGTCTGTGAATCCTGTCCTTGGTGCCACACGCTGGGCAGCTTCAGGCAGGGCTGGGGGCCTGCTCACCCAGCTCCCCCAGGACACCTGGCACGTACATACTGGGGACACACTGGTACATCCCCCCTCTTTTGGTTCTGAGGTGAAGGCGGGCCTGAAAGGCAATTTCACAAAGAGCTTATCAGCTGGGAGGTTTGAAGCGTGTGGAAGGAGGTGGGATGGCAGAGAGAGATGCGGGGTTTTTTGATGATAAAGAAGAGAGGGAGTGGTCTTCTCTGTGGACTGTGCAGGGCCCCTCGCAGGGAGCTGAGCCGAAAGGTGTGTGGAGTCTTCGAGCTCCTGCATTGAGTTTAGTGCATTATTTGTGACAGATGGCCGCCCAGGGCCCCGCAGCGGAGTCACCCGGGACCCGCCTTCATCCACAGAGGCCACAGCTGCTGAGGACTTTACTCCCTCCCGGGGCATCTGCCCACACCCTGACCCTGCAGAGTCACGCCCAGAGCTCCCACAGGAGCCAGAGGAGGTGACCAGCAGCACGCTGCCCCAGACAGGGACCCTGCAGGTCCAGCATAAGGCTCTCCAGCCCCCACCCGGGTGATGCCAGCCAAGGACCCTGGGAGACCCCAGCCTTGGCCCCTGCATTCCAGGTCAGGGTCACCTCTGTGCCCGGCGGCTTCTAGTTCCTGCCTTCCCAAGCCTGCAGAGGGTCCATGGGAGGCACGCTCACAGCGCTCAGCCAGCGGCTAACAGAGCCGGCCACATTTGCGAGGCCTATGCACACCCGAAACCCAGCCCACCCTGGGCTCCATGCCCCACGCCCACTCCAGACCCCACATCACGTCTCTCCCGCTGAACCTTGGGTCCACACCATCCCCCATCCTCACCGGGCACTGGGGTGCCCGAGCATTACCCTCACCACCAAAGGAGAGGTTGGTGTAAAAGGCACAAGTCACAGTCCCAGCCCCAGGGCACTTGCAACCATTTCTAGTCTAAGCTCGAAGGTATATATTGGGCATGGCAATCGACTCGTGTTGCCATGGGGAATCCCATGAACAAGGAAGCCTGGTAGGCTATGGTCCACAGTGGTGAAAAGAGTCAGACACGACTGAAGCGACTTAGCATGCACACACTGTCCCAGAAATATGTCTTCATCTCTCTGCTTCCACCATGTCTGACACAGAGTAACTTCCTAGATAGAAGAGCTAGAAAACCCCAGCCTCCGCTCAGAGCCCTGTTTCCAGGGTTCAATGTCACTGGTATCAGCGAAATCAAACCAAAGCCACAAAGAGATACCAATGCCCACCTACCAGGAGGTGAAAACAGAAACAGAAAACACCACGTGCTTGTACAAACACGACCCATCCAGGACCCTCACACACCACCACTGCTGGGAGCAGAGACTGAAACAACCATTTTAGAAAGCCGGTCACGTCTACGCAAGTGCAATCTACCCATGTTCCACATCCTGGCAATTCCACTCTTGGCTATAAACCAATAGAAATGGGTTTTGATGAAAAGAATATGCAGAGATATACTACTTAAAAATAGCCCAAATCTGGAAACAACCAAAATGCCTATCAATGGTACAAATCAATCAGATCAATTAGGCAGAGTCCCATGTGTGGCTAGACCACACAATGATAAAAAATAACGAACTACACCACTTGCAGCAACATGGATGAATCTTCGGGGCGGGCAGGGAATGTGGAGGAAAAGTCAGACACAGCAGAGCACGTACTGTACGATCCTCTCAACAGCAAGTTCAAAACTCATCTGTGTAGTCAGACATCTAGGGAGTGGTTCTGCTGACCAGGATAGTGGCTGGAGGGACAGGCAGGGGGGTCGGGAGTGCTAGTGACACTTGGTTTCTTGATCTGGGCTCCAGCCACTTTATAAAGGTCCGCTGAGTGCTACATCTTTGTGTGCGCAACTTATACATCAATAAACGGTTTGGAAAATTCCCATTTCTCTCCATTCAGAAGAGAAAGCTTCAGGACTGCCCTGGTGTTCCGGAGGCTAAGCCTCCACGCTCTCAATGCAGGGACCCCAGGTTCAATCCCTGGTCAGGGAACTAGATCTCGCGTGCCGCAACTAAGACCCAACACAGTCAAATAAATTTAAAAGAATAAAAAGAAGGCTCCACCCCCTGCAACTCTTTCATATTAAGGGACAAAGCTGTTCGTGTAAAAGAAATCACTGATCATCTGCGAGCGCATGTAATAATGTAGTATTTTTTCATCTCCAAAATGAAGACAGTGAGATGATCTCTAAGGAACCTTCCAGCTCTAGACAGTCTGATGCTTTGATCCTATTCTTAGTAAAACCTCATTAATTGGTAACCAGAAATCCTCCTCAAATTAGTGAAAAGTAAAAAAAAAAAAATACAGAACATTTGTTTAAAGATGACAGGGTGACTGCTTTTAAGAATAAGCGTATCACAAATTAAAATGTAAATGTCCACTAAATCGAAGTTAATGAAAAAAATAGCAATATACATTAGGCTTACACTATTTAACAATGTTCGAATGTTATTAGAATTCTGCGTGTCGCTCATCTGAGATCCTTATTTCAACCATTTTAATCAAGAGGAGTCAAGAATGCCAAATGACTACATCTGCCGTGTGACTGAGGGTAACACGGGCACAGAGAGCCCTCACTCCCGAGCCTGGCCCTTCCCGTCTCACACCGGGGACAAGGCGAGCCCAGGCTGAGCCCCGAGCTGACCCCCTCCTAGAGGACCGTCTCTGCACCAGTCTGCCTTGGAACACGGATTACTTAGGAGACTTAAGACACCCCCGGGAGCAGGTCAGCACCAGCGCCGGCCGCCGAGTCATGCAGGCAGCAGGGCGGGATTCAAGGCATCATCATAAATAAAACCCCTGCTCGGTGGCTAATCTCCCGGGCGCCTCATAAGCACACAAACAGATCCACGATGCAGGCCCGCAGTCTGTGAGCTTCTGCCCGAGGCCCCCCGCCTCCTGCCTCCTGCACAACAGCAGCGCTGCCGGCCCCACCCCCGGGCCTCAGCGTCTCCCTCCGTACAATGGGCACACCCGCTCCATGACCCCCCTCGCCTTGCCTGGCAGACACAGGGACCGATGAATTTGGACTATCTCTGGGCTCCCTTGGCATGCAGAGGAGCAAGGCTCAAAGGAAGTCACTGCCTGAGGCCACGAAGCCACTTGAAAGGGCAGACCTGATCAGAGCACCGGCTCCTCCAGGACGTTCCCTAACAAGAGAGCCAGTGGACCTGGGCCCCTTGGTCAGCTCTACTTCCCCACTAGCCCAGGGATGGGGGGCCCAAGTACTTGGCTCACAGGGTCCAGCTCCTCTGCTGAGATCTAGATGCACTGAGGACCTGGCTGCAGATCGTCAGTCCATCAGAAGGAAGGCCAGCTGGGCTGGGCCTCCCATGAGAACTCCCCCCCTCCTCAGGGCTCCACCACCTGTCTCTGGACCAAATTCGGATCACAGAGAGGCATTTCCTGAGCTCTGCCAGCCTGCTGACCCCGGTTAATCCAACCCCTCCAGAGCCAGGCCTCACGGTGATGAGGGTCCCCCCCTCCAATCGAGGAAACCACGAAATCCTAGCATTTCAGAGGCCTGAGACAGGGCTGAGCACCAAATCCAGAAAACTGCTTGTGGGTCTCACTGACTATTCACTACTGAGTGCCCGCCACTGTGTGCAAGGAACGGGGTGCCTTCCTATCCACCCTACATCCCAGGAGCGGGACCCTGCCTGGCCCTGCCGCCACTCTTCAGGAGCCAGCCGCCTGCCACTCCACTCTGCAGACCTGGACCTGAAAACAGAAGTGAAAACAGCTCCCAGGATTGTTGTGAGATGCAAAATGGAAATCTACATGAAAGGATGTTCATTGTTGTTGTTCAGTCACTAAGTTGTGTCCGACTCTGTGACCCCAGGACTATAACCCACCAGGGTTCCCTGCTCTTTACCATCTCCTGGAGTTTGTTCAGATTCATGTCCATTGACTTCCCTGGTGGCTCAGAAGGTAGAGGGTCTGCCTACAATGCAGGAAACCCGGGTTCGATTCCTGGGTCAGGAGGATCCCCTGGAGAAGGAAATGGCAACCCACTCCAGTACTCTTGCCTGGAAAATCCCATGGACGGAGGATCCTGGTAGGCTACAGTCCATGGGGTCGCAAAGAGATACGACTGAACAACTTCACTTTCACTTTCACTTCAATGTCCATTGAATCGGTGATGCCATCCAACCATCTCATCCTCTTCGGAAACAAAAGGCTGTATCAGCACTGGTGGTCAGACTGTCCCTCCCCTCCCTTTTCTCTCCTGGGGAGGTGCCTTCCCAGCTCGGGTGTCTGCAAGGCCCTCTGCAGCTCAGCACCCAAAGAGGCTCTCCCTCCCTCTGGGCAACCTCTCACCCCAGTCACCCCACCTTCCAGGTCAGGACTGCAGGGGGTAGGCAGGGGTCCCACAGAGAGGAAAGAACTGAGAAGGCTGTCCCATCGATGGGAGGGAGGCGGCTGGCAGCAGCAGGTGAGTCCCCAGCATCCGGGGGGTGGCAGCTCACTCGGGAGATTGTCTGTATCCTCCAGGGCAGAGCAAGGATTACATTGATGTGTTATCTGCTCCAACTCTTCCTGCCAGGAGTCGGGTATGATACCTCAGTAATACGGCCGGCTGACACTCCCCGCAGAGATATGCAACTTACACACGCTGGATCAGGCACCGCACGCTGACATCTGTCTCCCACAAAGACTTCCCACTGCAGGATGTGAGGCCAGGGACATCCTCCTCACGGCAGCATGAAGCTGCAGGCAGGACGCGAGCCTGGGGTCAGGGGGCACAGGGGGCCAGCCCCAGTGACCCAAGGCCCAGGCACCGTGACTGATCAGATCGTTGAGTTGCAGAGTCTGCAACACCCGGCACCAGGTGTGGCAGAGAGGGAGCAAGTGGACACAGAGGGGGAAAATGCAAAAGGAGAAAGCACAGTCCCTGCGCCGCATCCTGGGCTCCAATTCTGGGGTTAAGACGTGCACGCAAATATTTTACCACGGGCAGAGCATGTGCGCTAAGTCGCTTCAGTCGTGTCCGACTCTTTGTGACCTTATGAACCATAGCCCACCAGGCTCCTCTGTCCATGAGATTCTTCAAATAATAATACTGGTGTGGGTTGCCATTTCTTTCTCCAGGAAATCTTACCGACCCCAGGGATCAAACCCGAGTCTCCTAAGTCTTCTGCATTGGCAAGTGGGTTGTTTACCACTAGCACCATCTGGGAAGCCTGAGTAGAGTGTGGCAAGTGACAAGACAGAGATAGGAACATAAAGAGAAGATTCGAAAGAGAAGAGATCAGGACTTCCCTGGTTGTCCAGTGGTTAAGACTCCATGCTTCCACTGCAGGGAACATGGGTTTGAGCCTTGGTCAGGGAACTAAGATTCCACATGAGCCCAAAAAATAAAACTAAATAAATACTTTTTTAAAAAAAGAGGGGGTGAGATCATCATATTCAACTAGGAGACAGGTAGGGGTGACAGGGCTTTAGGGCTTTAAGGACAAGATCTTTACACCAGACCCTGAACAGGCTTCCCTGGTGGCTCAGATGGCAAAGAATCCGCCTGCAATGCAGGAGACCTGGGTTCAGTCCCTGGGTTGGGAGGATCCCCTGGAGTAGGAAATGGCAACACACTCCAGTATTTTTGCCTGGAGAACTCCATGGACAGAGGAGCCTGGCGGGCTTCAGTCCATGGGGTTGCAAAGAGTCGGACACGACTGAGCGACTAAGCACACACATACATACTAAACAGAGATGCCACAGGACGACGGAGAAGGAGAGAGAGGACAGATTGTGATCCAGGTGGGGAAGGCCCAGGTTCACCCACCAGCTCACCCAGCCACTGCCTGCGGCACCAGGCAGCTCGCCTGTGGCAGATGCAGAGGTGGGCAGGACAAACTTGCCTGGGAGGGTCTGCATGACCGCAGCAGGGACCATGGAAGAGGACGCAGAGAAGCCTGGAAGAGAGCATTAGGGGCCTGCTGGAGAGATTCGCTCCTCTTGCCAGTCTGTCAGTGACAGGAGGAAGGAGGAGGCCCGTGTCCTCCGAGAGCCCCACCGCCCTCCGCCCAGCAGGCTGCCCGGGGCCCCGCCGTCTGGCCCAGCTCTCAGGATGGGCGAGATGGAGCTTTGAGCCGTGGCCCAGGACACCTGGAAAGAAAAGGGGGACACATAGCCCAGAGTCTGGTATAACCATAAGTTGTCTCACTAACTCCCCTTAAATCCACCCAGGAGACCTATTAGCGTAGCTGAAAAAGTGCTGAGGGGAAGGAAAATGGTCCTTGCCTGGCCCGAAAGCAGAGTTGGATTAAAGAAGCCAAAGAGTTGAAAATGCCCTCTTTCTCTTTCTCCCCGAATATCCATCACCTGAGGTCCCCATTGTCACTCATCTCCTCCCCAGCTGGAGGATGGGCCTGCCAGGGCCCATCACCAGGACTCTGGTGGAATGAAGCTGATGCCTTCTCTGCCATCGGTTCTGGAGGTCTTGTGAGCCAGGAACGACCTTGCTACGATGGAAGCCCCCAGCCTCCACCATCACAGGATCACTGATTTAGCATCCAGCTGCATACGACACCATTCCGGAAGTGGTGGAGAGCAAGTTAAACAAACACAGGTTGATAAAATCTCAACACAAAAGATTGTCCAGCAGAGGCTGGAGGCTATGTGTAGGTGCAGGTGCCCTGAGCACTTTCCCTGGGCCAGGCTCTGCTCTCACCACACCCACACTTCCTCCTCAGACGGTAGGCTGCTCTAAGGGACCCCTGAGGTTCCATCCATCTAAACAAATGGTGCTGGACCTCCACTTACCCACCCACAAAACAATGAAGCTGGATCCCTACCTCACACCATAGACAAAGCCTAACTCAAAAGGGATCAGGGATATATATGTAAGAACTAAAACCACAAAACTCTTAGAGGAAAACACAGGAGTAAATCTTTGTGACCTTGCACTAGGCAATGGTTTCTTAGATACACCAGAAGCAAAAGTATTACAAGAAAAATTAGATAACTTGGGCTTCATCAAAATTAAAAGCTTTTACGCTGCAAATGAGAGCACCGAGAAAACGAAAATGAAAAGACAATGCATAGAATGTGAGAACTGATTTGCAGATCTGATAAGGGGAGATATATAAAGGACTCTTACAGCTCAATAAGTAAAAGACAACTCCATTTAAAAATAGTGCATATTAATAGATATTCCTATACAAATGGCAAATAAGTACATGAACAGAAGCTCAACATTATTCATCACCAGAGAAATGCAAATCAAAACCACAATGAGATACCATTTCACACCCACTAGGATGGCTACAAAAAGACAGACAATAACAAGTGTTGACAATGGAGAAACCAGAATCCTATACACATTGCTGGTGGGAATACTTAATGGTGCAGCTGCTTTGGAAAATAGTTGGGCGGTTCCTCAAAAGAGTGAAGCCCAGACTTACCACGAAAAGTGAAAGTGAAACTCACTCAGTAGTGTCCGACTCTTTGTGACCCCATGGACTATACAGTCCATGGAATTCTCCAGGCCAGGATACTGGAGTGGGTAGCCTTTCCCTTTTCCAGGGGATCTTCCCAACCCAACCCAGGGGGTTGTGGTCGAACCCAGGTCTCCCACATTGCAGGTGGCTTCTTTACCAGCTGGGCCACAAGGGAGGCCTAAGAATACTGGAGTGGGTAGCCTATCCCTTCTCCAGAGGATCTTCCCGACCCAGGAATTGAAACAGGGTTTCCTGCATTGCCATATGACCCAGCAATTCCTCTCCAAGGTACATAACCACGAGAGATGATGACATGTCCACATATGAGCTCGTACACAAATGTTCACTACAGCATTGTTCATAATAGCCAAAAAATTGGAATAACCCAAATGTCCATTGAGTGATGAATGGATAAACAAAAGGTGGCATACCCGTCCAGTGAATCACCGTCGAGCAATAAAAAGGAACGGAGTATGGTACTTGCTACAACATGGATGACATCATGCTAAGTAAAAGAAGCCAGTCACAAAAGACCCCACTTACAAGAAATGTCCAGAATAGACAAGTCTGTAGAGACATCAGTCAGTGGTCGCCCAGGGCTGGAGGTGGAATAGGGGTTGGGGAGAAATGAAGGGTGACTACTAATGGGGGGTGGGGGGTTTAGGGGATGATAAAACACTCAAAAATAGACAGTGGTGATGGTTAGACCACCTTGGAAACATATAAACCACTGAGTCGTGTGTGAAACGGCTGGATTGGTTCACTCATGCAGCAACAACAGAGGACCACAGGTTGGGTGGCTTACACATCATACATCTATTTTCTCCTGATCCTGGAGCCTAGAAATCCAAGACCAAGGTGCCACCAAGGTGGCAGGTTTGATTTCATTCTGAGACGCCTCTCCTCGGCTTTCAGACGGCTCTTTTCTTCCCATGTCTTCACATGGTCCCTCCCCTGAGCATGTCTGTGTCCGGATTATCTCTCCAAGGACACTAACCACATTGGATTGGGATGCACCCTCATGACTTCATTAACCTTAATCACCTCTTTGGTGGTGGTTTAGTGGCTAAGTCGTGTCCGACTCTTGCGATCCCTGGACTGTTCCTGCCAGTCTCCTCTGTCCATGGGACTCTCCAGGCAAGAGTACTGCAGTGGGTTGCCATATCCTCTCCAGGGATCTTCCCAACCCAGGAATCGAACCCAGGTCTCCTGGACTGCAGGCAGATGATTTACCAACTGAGCTATGAGGGAAGCCATAATCACCTCTTTAAACACCCTATTTCCAAATATGGTCACATTTGGAGGTCCAAGGGGTTACAGCTTTGACATATGAACTTAGAAGGGCCACAGCGCAGTCTGTAACAATGGGAGGATTCTATGGTATGTGATTTATATCTCAACACAACTATATTTGGGCTCCCCAGGTGGCACTAGTGGTAAAGAACCCGCCTGCCAATGCAGGAGACATAAGAAATGTGGGTTCAATCCCTGGGTCAGGAAGATCCCCTGGAGGAGGGCAAGGCAACCCTCTTCAGTATTCTTGCCTGGAGAATCCCATGGACAGGGGAGCCTGGCAGGCTACAGTATATAAGGTCACAAAGAGTCAGACACGACTGAAGCGACTTAGCAAGCACACACGTATAACTATATTTAGAAATCCCCCACAAAGCCTCAGTTCAGTCCAGACTCTCAGTCATGTCCGACTCTTTGCGACCCCACGGACTGCAGCATGCCAGGCTTCCCTGTACATCACCAACTCCTGGAGCTTACTCAAACTCATGTCCATTGCGTCTGTGATGCCATCCAACCACAAAGCCTAGAGCCAGGTAATTCAACCATACACTTTACAACTGGGGAACTGGGGCCCAGAGAAGGGGAGTTGCTTGCCCTGAACCCCAACATGTCAGAGGCCAAGCGAGAGGCTCCTACTCCAAGTGTGGGGCTCCACCTACTACACCCTCCTGCCATCTTCGCCTCCTAACCCCAAACTAAACCATGGGGAAAGTACAAGAACATTACAGTTAAGAAGAAAAATGCCTAAGAAGCTAGATCATGTGCAATTAAGAAGCAAACACACTCCATGATTTGTGGGGACAGGGGGCAGACAGCACATGAGTCACGCCGTGACACGCACAGTCCGGGAGAGAGTTCCCCTCATTTCATGTCTGTCGTCTGCCAGGCGAAACAGGAGCATGTTCCTGGGAAAGATGTGGTTTCCAGAAGAGTTGGCACTTCAGCCAATCCTTGAAGCACAGGCCTGAGTCCACTGGGCTGAGAGCTTTCCAAGCCAAAGGAAATGCGTGACCCCAGGCAGGTCATTTCCAGACCTGTTCAGCAAACAGCAAGCTGGCCAGAGCAACGGAAGTAAAAGCTTTGTTCCAGGAGCGGCAGGGGATACCCAGCAAAGGGACACCGAGGTCAGGTTCCCAACAGCCTGCCCGCTATGCCCAGAAGCACAGACCTGAGCTCGTGACCAAGCTGCCGAAGGTTCTGGGCAAGGGTGGGATGTCACCTGAGCCGGGCTAGGGGAAGGGGATTTGAGCACAGCCAGCAGACGGCTGGTGGCCACTTCACTGGCTCTTGCAAGAGGCATTCACAGGACAGGGGAGGATGGGGACGAAGAGAGCAGAACAAAAGACTCAATGGGAGCTGGACGCCTGAAACTCCCTGCTTCCAAGAGGGGCGCTCTCAAATTCATCGTAATTTAATTTAGGAAGCAAGAAGTTGAGGGGACTCTCTGCAGGCCCTGAAAAGCCGCCAACTCCTGGAACCCGTGTTGTGATCCGGTGCTGACAGCCCTTCATCTTTTCCATTTCTTGTGTTTTTTCAGGCGGTAAAGGGAGGGAGGGGGAGGGGAGAGAGACACAATGGAGTTGCTTGGTGAACAAAAGCCCCAGTACGTTTCTGTTCGTCATTTTCATCAGGGCGTGCCGCTCCATCAGCACCCTATAATCAGAGGTAAGCAGGGGCGCAGCCCGTAATGTGCAATTCAGGCATCAAGGCACCTGGACGGTGCTGGGCCTGCCTGCCCAAGTCCCGCCAAGCCTCTGTCTCTTCGGGGGTGGGGAAGGAAGGGCCAGGGACTCAGAGGAGGGGAAATGAAGTGAAGAGAAAGTCGCTCAGTCGTGTCCAACTCTTTGCAACCCCACAGACTCTAAGGAATTCCATAGAGTCCATGGAATAGAGTACATAGGGTCCATGGAAGTCCACGGAATTCTCCAGGCCAGGATACTAGAGTGGGTAGCCTTTCCCTTCTCCAGGGGATCTCCCCAACCCAGGGATCAAACCCAGATCTCCCACATTGCAGGCAGATTCTTTACCAGCAGAGCCACAAGGGAAGTCCAAGAATACTGGAGTGGGTAGTCTATTGCTTCTCCAGGGGATCTTCCCGACCCGGGAATCGAACTGGGGTCTCCTGCATTGCAAGCAGATTCTTTACCAACACGGAGGAGAGGAGGACTCAGCACAACAGGTCAAGAGGCCTCGGTTCGAGCCCTTGCTGTTCCCGCCCCAGGTCTGTGACCTTGAGCAAGACACGGCCTGTCCCGGCTTCCGCTGTTCAGTCCACAGTGACGGCGACTAGCAGTTATTCCGCGTCTACTCTGTGCCAGCGACTATTTTAGTGGCTTTGCCCTCACAAAACCTCCTGGGAGAGGAGCATTAGTCTCCCCCGTTCCACAGATGGAGAAACCGGGGCTCAGATGTTAAACAAGTTAATCAAAGTCAGAAAACTCTGTCTAGTTTCGAAACCCCCATTCTTTTTTTAAAAAATTATTTTATTTTTTAATTGAAGTATAGTTGATGTACAGTGTTTGCTACAGCAAAGTGGTTCAGTTATACACACACACACACACACACAAACATACACACACATACACATATACACACATACACACACATACACACACATACGCGCACACACACATACACACACATACACACACACACACACATACGTTCTTTTTCATTTTATTTTCCACTATGGTTTATCACAGGATATTGAATACAGCTCCCTGTGCTATACCGTGGGGCCTCGTTGTTTATCCATCCTACGCATAATAGTTTGCATCTGCTAACCCCAAACTCTCATTTCTTCTCTCCCCAGCTCCCTCCCTCGCAGCAACCACAAGTCTGTTCTCTGTGTCTGTGAGCCTGTTTCTGTTTCAAAGACAAGTTCATTCGTGTCATATTTGAGACTTCACATGAGTGATATCACATGGAAACGCCCATTCTCAAACTATACACACCAGTGTGAAATAGGTGGAAATAACCCTGCTCTCCACTCTCTCACCCGCTTGCCTGAGGCTCAGTGGGGAGAACTCGTGCCCGATACTGCAAGGGTATCACCTGTATCAATACATTGGCCTTCAGAAGCTGCAAGATTCAAGCAACCATGGATTAAAAAAAAAAAAATTTTTTTTTTAATTCCAGAAAGTTGAATTTGTCGCACACTGCAACTACTGATATAGAATTTACATTGTGTATGGGCTTCCCAGGTGGCGCTACTGGTAAAGAACCCACTTGTCAAAGCAGGAGACCTAAAGACAAAGGTTCAATCCCTGTGTGGGGAAGATCCCCTGGAGAAGGAAATGGCAACCCACTCCAGTATCCTTGCCTGGAGAATCCCATGGACAGAGGAGCCTGGCGGGCTACAGTCCGTGGGGTCACAGAGTCAGACGTGACCGAAGCGGCTGAGCACACCCGCATGCAGAGATGATTTATGATTTATAGTATACGGCAGAATGTGCGCAGGTTATTTGCAAATTCTATGCCATTTTATCAAAGAGACTCAAGCATCTGCAGATTTTGGCATCTGGGAGATTCCTGGAACCCCATCCCTGGATACCCAAGGGTAGCTGTACTGTACTTACTCCAGCTGTCAATCAGCGAGGCCTCCCCTCAGCTAGGGCCTTCTCCTCCAGAAAGTGCTCCCAGCGGGTCCAGCCCTGCTCCACCGCTCACCTACGGTCACATCCTCACGATGCTCTCGGTCCTTAGACTCTACTCGACTCTTAGAAGCAAAGTCCATCTCGCCCTGATTCCAGATTCTGGGAGACTGTCCTCTCCAGAGATGGTGGGCGGGGTCAGCACCCCCTCCTAACCACTGCCCCCGCCCCCGTCATGGAGGGGGTCACGAGAGAGGGTGCAGAGTGCCCAGCTCAGGGCCCCATGACAGGCTCTGGACCCAGGCACCCCCCCACCCTGGACGCCCATCCCCTCAGCAGTCACTCCTGCCAGAGGAGCATCCAGACGCATCTGGAGCTCCCGATACCACAGGAAGGACACCAACCTGTTATTAACAGAGGAAAATGGGACCTGACACTGTCAGTGATCTGAAACCTCCCAGCCGAGGGAAGCTTTGTTTTTTCAATAAATAATAAATAACACAGGGTGTTTATTTCTCCAGCAAGTCGTATTTCTTAAGTATCACTAGGCTCGTTCGTCAGGGCTGTCAGCCGGGGAAGGAGAAAACGAAACGGTGGCTTCAAGACCTTCTCTTTCCCGAGGAGATCAAAGCACCTCACGCAGACCCCCTCTGTCGTCCCTCCGGCTCTCAGCGGGGCAGGGGATCGGCAACCCACCTGCGGTGAGCACCCGCTGACCGCCCCAGGGGCCAAGTCCTCCCTCCCCGGCTCAGCCAGTTCCCACCTGGTCCCATCTCCAGTGCCCACTCTGCATTGGGAGGGCCCTTGGAAATGAAGATGTGGTCTCTTGCTCGAGACTGACAGACAGACAGACATTCCCGTCTCAGCACACACTGGACGGTGCACAGAGAACACATCCCTCAAGACGGCTCGGTTAGTTCTAACCCCAGAGCAGCCTCCTGAGGAGGACCGCCTACCCGCTCAGGACACGATCAACAGCCCCACCAGACACTTTCAGCACGGTGCATCTGTGTCTCAAGAGTGTCAGCAATCACAGGACGCTTCCTACATCATGCTCCTGGTGCGGGTCATTCCCCTCCACATGATTCGTGGTCATCCCAGGTGGCAGGAGTGGTGAAGAACCCGCCTGCCAATGCAGGAGACATCAGAGACTCAGGTTCGATCCCTGGGTCAGGAAGATCCCCTGGAGAAGGAAATGGCAATCCCACTCCAGTATTCTTGCCTGGGAAATTCCATGGACAGAGGAGCCTAGCGGGCTACAGTCCATGGGATCAGACACGACTAAGCCAGCAAGCATAGCGCACAGCACACGGGGCCCAACATAACCAGGGACCCAGACACACACAGAAAGCAGGGGCACGAACTGGCACCCTAACGGCACGTGTATTTCATTCCGGCTGCATCGCGTTTTAAATTTTTTTAATTAGTTGCCAACAGTTAAAAATCAGATTTTACCCCTCAAGTCAGGGGTGTGGGCTTCCCTTGAGAAACGGAGGCTCGGGCAGCACCAGGCTGTTTCTGACGTGGCAGCAGGCCCTGAACAGCAGGTGCATCCTCACATGTGGGGGGGGTGGGCGAGGCCTATGTCACACATCTGAGTCTGCAGCACTGCGTCCAGTTTGGCTGATGGAACCGAAGGTGTGCTGTGTTCACTTCCGACCATGAGCCCCCAAGGGTGAGCACCGGATCTACTTCTCTTGCTGCGGAAGGGGGACCGCTTAGGAATCACTCCCAGAGTGGAACATACACAGTGGAAATCCATACCCCTGGACAGCGGCCTCAACAACAAGCCTCTAAAACAGGGACTCCGCCTTCTAACTCACTGCCTTGGGTGGTTTCAAGGTCAGACTTAGACGAAGATCTTAGTCCTATGTCTGCCCTCAGGCACCTGACTGCAGGCTGGCATTTCACAGCCCAAAACAAGATCTCCCATTACGCTGGGAAATAGTGCCCGCTGTTTGACTCATACAAGACGGGGAGAAACGATGAGGGAGGTTTAAGAGGGAGGGGATGTGTGTTTACATATGGCTGATTCATGCTGATGTATGGCAGAAACCTACACAACATTATAAAGCAAGCATCCTCCAATTAAAAAAAAATTTTAAAGGGAGGAGAGGAGAAGAAAAGGAGAGAAAGAGAAGAAGAGACAGACACAGACAAACACATATAATATTAATATATCAATGCATATTAATGCAGTTTTATTTGGAAGTACTATTAATGCATGATTATTTAGGTATATTAAAACCTGAACAAACTTAATGTCCAACAATGGGAAAATTGATAAAAACTCAAACTCAGCCACTTAAAAGTCTAATTGTGATGATTATGGGAGACTATTAAATAAAGCAAACAGAATGCAATAATCTACCCACATTGTGACTATAACCATGTAAAAATTACATCTGCAACTAAGTACAGACTAAAGGCATGGTGGAAAATGGAAAGTTGATTTGTCAAGGTGGCAAGTCTGTGAGGCTCCTTTTTTTCCTCTCACTTCCTTTTATTTGTATTCTTTTTGCACAGCATTATTTATGCAATAAGTAATTTTTTTAATACCCATCCCTCTCCTGATCCCAAATTGAGTTGAGTACAGCCCAACCACAGAGTGATGAGATCAGGCATGGCTACTTTCCCTGGGGGTCCCTGGGGGTCACATACAGGTCCAGGAGCGAAAAGCTGGGGGCTTCAAAGGAGGCCCCCCTGTACCCACAGCCCCCACTCTACAAGGTAAAGGGGAGTTCAGCTCCTCTGGCCCAACTGACACCTTGAGGCCACCCTCTGCTGCTCTGCCATTGGTGGGTTCAGAGCCTGTCTTCTGATGCCATGTCAGGAAAGAGAGGTTCTGGGGCCTCCGGACAGGCCTGTCCCTCACTCATTCTTTTCTTTCCAATACACATTTCACCATGCCCATCACTGTAGACTCAGGAGCCAGGTCTAGGGAGGGGGCTGGTAATTCAGAGCAGAGGAAGCACAAAAGCACCGCCTAGAAGGCAGGCCCAGCATAGCATCAACCCAGAGGCCATGGAGAGCCTCCAGGTGAGGGTGGGTCTGAGGCTCCGGTCCTGTGGACACCAGAAGACCTGACCCTGCAGTGGCCAGAGACGGGGGGACAAGTGGGGTGCCCCCCTCCACTGCTGATGGTTAACCATGACTGAGAGCCGGGGCCTCAGAAGAGAGAGAAACTCCCTTACCCGCACCAGCCAAAGGCTCAGACTCCCCGGGGAGCGATTTCCTGCTCTGAATTCCCTGTGGGACCAAGAGCTGGAGGAGGAAAAGACTCCTCAACGAAGCCCGCATCCACAGGGCATCCCATTTGCAGGGAAAGGCACTGAAACTCAATTGTCGGGCTTTCATTTCTCAGTTCCTGACACTGGCTTTTTTATTTAAAAAAAAAAGAAAGAAAGGAAAAAGAAGGAAGGGAGGGAGGGAGGAGGGAGATTTCAGTCACTGCCGCCCCTTTGGGTCCAGCCCCTGGGGTTGGCAGAGCAAGTGCCCAGGGATGGGGCCACACTCCCTACCGGTGAGGGTGGGAAGAGGGTGGCCACACAGTCTGGCCATCAGGCCCACAGAGGGGCACTGGCAGCCCCTGGAGCTTGCCCAGCTGGGGGCATCTGCCAGGAGGGGAGGAGGTGGGGACGGGCTGGAGAGGCGGGTGGCAGGCGGGCCCCTCCTGAAAGCAATCCCCATGGGGTTATTTCCAGGCACTTTTTCCTGTGAGAAAAGAATGGGAGGAATGCAGCCCAGCCGTTACCCAAATCCCCCCTCCCCGGTCCTCCGGCTCGGCTCCGTGATGTGCAGTTGTGGGGGGCTGGGGGGGGCGGTGCTGGTGCCCAGCGCCGGGGATCGGCAAATCTGTTTCAGAAACTCCAACTGGCAGCGGACCCCAGGGACACAGGTAACGCCAGCCCTGGGCCTCCCGGAGGAAAGAGGGGCCAGGAACACTCCTGAACGTTTATAGCTCCTCAGGGATCTAAGCTCCAGGAAGCACTAGCAACTGCGATCCAACTGTGTCCCTGGCCAGAGAAGCCGGCTGTAGACTGGAGCCGTGCTCCGGGAGGAAGGACTTCATTGGGAAAAAATGCTGACAGAGTTTAATGTGAGCGGAAGGACAAAGGCTTGGACGGTTGGGGGGCGGGGGGGGCCTTCCTGAGAATCAAGGCACGGGGCACTCCAGCAATTTGCATGGGGCTGTGTGGGGAGGATTGGGTTCAAAGGCCTGGACGAG
Organism: Cervus canadensis; assembly: GCF_019320065.1. Classification (NCBI taxonomy): domain Eukaryota; kingdom Metazoa; phylum Chordata; class Mammalia; order Artiodactyla; family Cervidae; genus Cervus; species Cervus canadensis. The sequence goes on along the minus strand of NC_057406.1, from coordinate 12,880,632 downwards.
GGGCTAGACTCCCCCAGGCAAGGCCAGGCCCAGGGTGAGGAAGGGCGGCAGGCGCCCCCCTGCAGTGCCTGAACTTGGCACCCTGAACCCAGCCCTGCGGTGGGAATTCGCTCCAGACCAACCCCCACTACCCCACCCCACTCCCTCCCTGCCCCTCCGCCGCTGGAAGCAGGGTTCAGAAAACTAAGGCCAAAAAACAATGCTTTCCTCGCTCCAGAGACCAAATAAAATGGTGGAGAAGAAATTCGAGCATCTCCCGAGCCCCTTGTGTGGACCATGCACACAGTCCCCTCTAAGAGCCTGTAGTAAGCGAGCACATCATTCCCGCACTGCAGGCAAGAACCTGGAGTCCTGGACATGGACCCACGGCACGTGGCTGGAACCAGGCCCAATGCATCATCTGCACACACCTCGGGGGTGCAGAGAGACCACACCCCGCCAGGGGCTACAAGGTGCAGTTTTTCCTAAAGGAAGCCCAGCCCCCTCCAGACCCCGCTCTCAACAACCACCACGTAAGCCAGCTCGCCCAGGCGGCCTCAGTCAAGCCCCTTGGTCTCTGAGAGCCTCAGAGCAGGGGCAACTGAGGTTCCTTCTTGTTCGACAGGTGTAGGAAGAGTGGGTAAGCCCCTAATTCTGGCCAAGAACCCGATCAGACAGAAGGGGCTCCATTCTGCCTGCACCCCTCTGCCCGGAGCCGCCTCCAGCACGCTGCAGACACTGGGTCAGTGTCAGCGGGCCAAGTGGACGAATCCGTGAACTGACACGTGAAGAAGTCTCCTGGGAGTCGGGCCCGCCCGCTTCGGAAAGAAGCACTGGGAATATCTGCTTGCCAGACGTCCCCCCCAAAGGTGGAACACCTGGACCGTCCCAAACCTCACTTTGCACTGAAATCATCTGGAAAGCTTGTCAAAATACAGATTCCGGCCCCACTGACACAGTGTGAGACTCAGATGCTCTGGGCGGGGTGGAGGGGCCCAGGAGTCTGAATTATTCAAGGGCTCCCAGATGCCTCCAGCTCAACGCCAGGTCTGGAATCACAGATGTACGTTACTTGGCTGACGCCCATTTGGTCCTGAGCTAGGACCGGATGAGGCTAAGAAATCAAAACAAAAATAAGTGACTCTCTCCTAGAGCTATTTTCCAAAGAGCTCAAGTCAACTTTCTATGCCAAGATGCTGTTTGCTACCTGTCAGAATGAAACGGGGTAGCAGTGCCTCTCCCCATTTTGTAGGTTGGCAAACGGAGGTCTGCCCGATAAAGAGGGCTAACTCCGCTTTTCACCCCCTGCCTTTAGCGCCTGAAGAATGCAGGCTACTAGAGCCTGTATTAAGGTATTGGAGACTCAGCTAAACTTCCTGAGAAAGAGAGAACGAGGCCAGGCACACGTTTGACTGCAGGAGAGGCTGATGCCAGGAATGATACCTGTCCCCCTCCTGCCCAGACTGGGGGACGAAGCCCACCTGCTTCCTGACAGCTCACATCCCCCCAGAGTCCCACCACATCAAACCATCAGGCCAGAAGGAAGACCTGTCCCCTTCATCTCCAGCCTGAGCCCACCTCCCCATCCTGAAGGTGGTGGGGTCATTCCCTGATTTATTCATGAAAAGGACAGTAAAGTAAGAAGTACTGCATGCAGCAGGATATTCCCGGTGGAGGTGAAGAAAGAATTCATCCCTATTCTTTTCAGTAAAAGAGTGGCCCTGCTTGGGGGGATGAAAGCTTGAGCCGCCCACAGCCCACAATTTACCCAGGAGCCCGGGGCAGCAGGGGGGTGGCTCACAGCACCCCAGCCCCCTCCCTCGGCAGCTGGAGACTCCGCTCAGAGGCAGGGGCCAGAGTAGCCTCGGCCGGACACACCCAAGAGGCCCCCTCTTCCCCGGGCCCCCTCCTTCCTCCCAGCCCTGGATGAGATTGATGGAGCTGAGACAGCTGCAACAGTGAGGAGCGGGGGACAACAGCTGGACAGAGGGGGGGCCCGCCCCCTGCCTGGGCAGAGTCCAGCCAGAGCTGGAGAGAAAGGAGAGACAAGGAGCCTCTCCAGGAGCCCCCTCCCACCTTTCCCCCTGCCCTCCTGGTCATCCAGGTGGGCGAGTGTCCCCAGATCCCCCCAGAGCAGGGCTACTCAGCAGCGGTCGCACATCCCGGCCCTGGAGCAGGCAGCCCCACACTGCCCAGCCGTGTTCCCTGCAAACGGACCACACCCTCCACCCGCGTGGGACCGGACTGGTTATACCTGGCACTGCAGGTAAATGCCCGGGCCCTGACCCCACCCAGCACGAGGAAGGGCCACACAATGACCTGTGCTGTGGAAGGCTGGCCTGATGGTCAGCGGACAGTGGTTCTGTCATAAATTAAGCTTGAGACTCTTGACAAACTTGGGAGCACTCTTGGTTCCACTAAAAACCTTTGTGACTTTGATTTCTCGTCGCCTTGTCTGCACAGTGAGGATGACACTCCCTACTTTGTAGGGTGGCCCTTACTTAGACGGCTTCCCTGGTGGCTCAGATGGTAAAGAATCTGCCTGCAATGCAGAAGACCTGGGTTCAATTCCTGGGTCGGGAAGATCCCCTAGAGAAGGGGATGGCAACCCACTCCAGTATTCTTGCCTGGAGAATCCCCACAGACAGAGGAGCCTGGCGGGCTCCAGTCCATGGGCTCACAAAGGGAGGGACACGACAGAGCAACTGACACTTCCACTCTGGATGGAGAGGAACCCACTGTGGTCTGTAACAGGCACCCAATATGTGCTGGGCCTCAGCTTCCTCATCAGTAAGAAGAGTGAGCTAGACTCGATGCTCTGTGGGTCTCCTCCAGCTCCTATGAAACCCACTCAGCCCTTTGGCCAATAACCCTGGGATATAGCCCCTTCACCCCTTTCCTCTGGTGTTCCCCGCTCAGAACACCATCACCCCTTTCCTCTAAGAGACCTGCTCAGAACACCACCCCTAGTTCTGCTGCATCTCCCAGATAAACGCAGTCCTTCAGACTTCTCCCTTCCCACCCCCTCTGCAGACCCTAACTCAATCTCCAAATGTGCCCAGATCAGACCCCCAAGGGCCACCCTTTCCCTGCCAAGCTATGCTCCCCACACCTACGTAAGCCCTCCACACAGCTCAGCAACACCTCACCAATGGCACATCACCCACTCAGCACATCTCACACTAAAGGGGACCCCCCTCCCCAGGGGTGGTAACACTGCAAGAGAAAACTGTTGATGTAGAATCGTCCTGTCCAATGTGGCGGCCACGAGCAACGCACGGCCACTTGAATTTAAATTTCGACTAGTCAAGGCTGAAAAAAAGAGAAAACTCAGTCCCTCGGGTGCACCAGCCACACCTCAAATGCTCAGAGGCCATGCGGAACCACTGACTGTGCCCTGGGCGGGGCGAGTGAGAACGTCTCTGACTCTGAAGCACTGATCGAGTAGATGCTCTGTCCTCCTGGGCGGGATGGGACCAGACTGCTCAGAAGGAATCCGGAGGAAGCGGGGAGCGAGAGGGAGGGCAAACCTAGATGGGGAGGGGCCGCTTCCCACTGCTTCAGGGGCTGCAGCCAGGATGAGGGGCTGCAGCAGACCCACCAGCTCGGCAAGGGTCTCCCTGGCCCCAGCACCTGGCAGTGAGCAGCGGGCAGCTGTCACACACACTTCATTTTTAGGATGCCTGGGGCGCTTGCCATTCTCTCCGGCCCCTGGAGGACTCCTGGCCTGCCTCACGCGAGGTCTGCACTTTGCCCAGAGCAGAGGCACCCTCCTGCCATCCTCCTGCTGCCCAGCTTCTGCTGAAGGATGTCCTGCAGAGAGCCAGGCTCCTCCGCTTCCATCCCAGACTCAAAAATACCTGGCTGCAAACCCAGATGGAGGGGAAGGAAGGGGCAAAAGCTACTTGCAATCAAGCTCCTACTATATTTGGGGGGGCGGCTCTAAAATCACTGCGGATATTGACTACAGCCTTGGGAAGAAAAGCTATGACAAATCTAGACAGTGTATCAAAAGGCAGAGACATCACTTTACCAACAAAGGTCCATCTACTCAAAGCTATTGTTTTTCCAGTAGTCATGAATGGACACGAGAGTTGGACCATAAAGAAGGCTGAGTGCCAAAGAACTGATGCTTTTGAACTGTGGTGTTAGAAAAGACTCTTGAGAGTTCCCTGGACTGTGAGGAGATCAAACCAGTGAATCCTAAAGGAATCAGTCCTGAATATTCATTGAAAGGACTGATGCTGAAGCTGAAGTCCCAATACTTTGGCCACCGGATGCGAAGAGCCAACTCATTTGAAAAGACCCTGGTGCTGGGAAAGATTGAGGGCAGGAGGAAAAGGGGACAACAGAGGGTGAGATGGTGGTATGGCATCACTGACTCACTAGACATAAGTTTGAGCAAACTCCAGGAGATGGTGAAGGACAGGAAAGCCTGGCATGCTGTAGTTCATGGGGTTGCGAAGAGTCAGGCACAACTTAGCAACTGAACTACGACAATATTCAAGGTACCACCAAGGTAGTTACTTTCACTTGCATTTTCCCACTTAAGCCCCCAAAACTGCTGCAAGGTAAGCACAGGTAAACCCATCTTCCAGATGAGGACGCTCAGGCTCAGAGAAGGTGAGTGACTCATGCGGGTTTGTTAAGGGCCACAGTCTGAACACAAACCCAGAATGTCTGACTCCAAAGCTTAGGGCCTATTACCCCTCAGAGGCTACAGAGTCTAGACCACAGTGCAGGAAGAGGGACCCTGTCACTCTCCTCTCCCAGGAAAGCCGCAAACACACAAGCAGGAAGGTCAAGACCCAGGGCTTCTTGAGTTTCTGGCCCAAGAGAGCCCAGATCCCCGGGAAGGCCCTGGCTTTCAAGAGATGAAGAGAGCCAAACAGCGGGATAAGGAAGGGGCAAGGAGACAGTGGAGGGGGCAGGGAAGTAAAGTCATGAAGAGAAGCAGGCATCCGAGATTATTCCAAGTGTCATAAATTAATCCTGTGACGGTTTGTCTAAGGTCTACCTTCCTCTCTGTTAGACATCAGGTCCTGAGTGAAATTTACTCACCTTGTTCACAGCACAGAGCCTGGGGCACTGCAGATGTGTGTGTGTGTGTGTGTGTGTGTGTGTGTGTGTGTGTGCATGCGTGCTTAGTCACTTAGCTGTGTCTGACTCTTTACGACCCTAAGGACTGTAGCCCGCCAGGCTCTCAGTCCATTGCATTTTCCAGGCAATACTGGAGTGGGTTGCCATTTCCTCCTCCAGGGGATCTTCCTGACCCAGGGATCAAACCTGCATCTCTTTTACTGCCTGCCTTGGCAGGTGGATACTTTACCACTGTGCCACCTGGGAAGCAAGTTCTCAAAAAACACCTGTAGGAAAGACAGAGAGGTGGACAACATGACAAACAGAATGTCCAGAGAGTATATTTGCAGAAAAGTCCTCTTTTCTGCCTTTTCAGAGGCCACCTCCTCCAAGAAGTCTTCCTGATTGCAGGGCCAGCTCAGCTCTGAGACCTCAGGTGGGGAGAGCCACGCTCTGCCATCCTGGGCCACGTCTGCCCCTTTGCCATCAGCCACAACCCAGTCACCACTCTCCCAGTGACTGCAGATCATAAATCTGGGCAATGTCAGGGCCCAAAGACCAGAAGGGTCATCTGGTCCACTGTTCCCAAGTTATGAACAAGGAGACTGAGGCCAGCAAGGGAACTGTCCTGCCCGGCACACAGCTTCTAAGTGGAGAGAGGTCCTCATGACCACACCAGCAGGAGCTTGATCACAGAAGCTCACACCAAGCCCCGAGGGCCTGCAGCTCGCCCGGGGGGCCAGGCCCGGTGCCCACAGCCCATCTGTCTCTCCAGCCTGCCAAGAAGCCTCCCCTCCTGTGTACCCATGTGGATGAAGCCCACCGCGGGTGACTTCAGAACACTGCACCATGGGGAGGTGATGCTGGCCCCGGCTCCAGGTCTTGAATTTCCGATCTCCCAGCCTGACACCCCTAATGTCCGAGCCCTCTCTGCTCTGAGCCCCGTGTGGTCATACATCACCTTGGCCGGTGCCAGCCATGCCTCCCCCCCCAGCCATCTGGACACAAACATGCGGAGAGAGCAGGACAGGATGATCCTGGCTGAGAGGATGGCTGGGATGCCAAGGACACCTGGTCCCAGCCCTTCCCGACCTCGCTATGCACATATGCCATCAGCAAACGGGGTTTGGCATGCTTCTGTCTTCTCAGGACTCAGTTTCCCCATAAGCAGTGGGAATCTCCAGCCCCCAACTCAGTGAGATGTGTTGAGATGGGGGTGCCTTTACCCCTGGATATAAAGAAGGCAATCCCATGGCCCCTTGGACTGTAAGGGATCAAACCAGTAAATCCTGAAGGAAATCAACCCTGAATATTCATTGGAAAGACTGATGCTGAGGCTGAAGCTCCAATACTTTGGCCACCTGGTTCGAAGAACTGACTCATTGGAAAAGACCCTGATGCTGGGAAAGATTGAGGGCAGGAGGAGAAGGGGGTGACAGAGGATGAGATGGTTGGATGGCATCACTGACTTGATGGACATGGGTTTGAGCGAACTCTAGGAGATCATGAAGGACAGGGAAGCCTGGAGTGCTGCAGTCCATGAGGTCACAGAGTCAGACATGACTGAGCGACAGAACAACAACCTGTAGGATAGAATACACATCCGTGACCCTTATTACACAACATATATCCATGCATTTGTTACATATTGTATAATCTAAAAATAAATACTGTGACTCCAATAATAAAAGACCACTTAATAAGTTAGCAAATAAATAAAGGAAGGAAGAAAGGAAAGAGAAGGGCCAGCTCTTTCCAAGAGAATTCCAATTAACCAGTGTAGTGGAAATGAGGGAAATAGGAAATGAACATTAGGCAGACACCACAATAATAACTGCTGCAGGAAAGAACCACTGATGGATGCTAAAATTAGTGAGTAAAAGCTGGAGGATAAACAGGATATTTGTATAGTCTCAACGCACCTCCCCACAAGACATCTATTCATTACCAAGAGAAAAAGAGTAACTTCACAGAAGAGCTACCTGGCCAGCATCATCTTCTCTAAGCACCAAGGTTAACATCAGCAGCAATAAGACTGGGATTTCCCTGGCAGTTCAGTGGTTAAGAATTAGCCTTCCAGTGCAGGGGACTCAGGTTCGATCCCTGGTCAGGGAACTAGGATCCCACATGCCAAGGGGCAACTGAGCCCATGAGTCACTACAAAGACCCAGTGCAGCCAAAAAAACACACTGATGTGTGTACCCCACGGCTCAATGCACTGGGAACCCAGCACCCCACCTACAGTATCCTTGCCAAAAACTCACCACCTCACCCCAGTCACAAGGAAACGCCAGCCTCCTACAAAGTGACCATCAAGGCCACAAAAGGCAAAGAAACACCAGGGCATGGTCCCAGGTTGGAGGGGCCTCAAAAGAGACATGACAATCAAATGCAAGGTGGGGTCTGGGAACAGAAAAAGGATGCTGGTGGGAAAATTCAAAGACACTCTTTAGTTGAGTTAATGACAGCACACCAATCTGGATTCCTACTGTGGTTATGTAAGATGTTTACAATGACCCAAAAAACAAAAGAAAGAGGGTGTTGGTGTGTGTGCTGGCCGCACGCGTGCGCACTCCGGGGAACACGGGTGCAGGAGTGCCCACAACCATGCAGGAGAGCTGGGTGGGGAGGGGCGGGGGGCGGGGGGCAGGGCCTCTGGCTGTTGGAGGCTGCGTGCTGAGCCTCCAATCCGATTCGCACAAAAGGATTACTAGATTACATTCTCTGCTGCCGGCAGCTGTCCCTGTCAAATAAATAATCATCGCCTTACATGTATAGATCACCTTTCATCCTGCAGCCCTTTCCTACGGTGGTGAGGACCAGCCTGGGAACCCACTCAGCCCTGCCCGGGGAAGGCGGGAGGTGGGAGCCACCCCGTACCCCACGTGGCTCCCAAGGAAGGAGCACTGGGACTCCAATCAAAGAAGGGAAACTCAGCTACTAAGAGGGGAGAATGGTGTGGGTATGTGGTTATGTGTGTGTCAGGGTGGGGGGGGGGGTGCTCCAGAAAAGGCTGGGCAAGGGACAGAGTGGCAGGCGGCAGGCCCCCCAGAAGGGCATGCGCCAAGTAGTGTCAACCCAGGAGCAGCGATCAGCAGTCAGCAGCTCTCAGCCTCCAGAAAGTGTGGGTCAGCCCCTTCCCCATCCATGAAGCGCACCTCTCACGGGATCCTGGGAGCATCGACCCCCATTTCAGCTTTGGCATGTTGTCTGAAACCACAGCTTTTTTAAAAAATATTTATTTATTTATTCAGCTACTCCAGATCTTAGTTGTGGCATGTGGAAACTTCAGCTGCAACATGCAGAATCTTTAGTTGTAGCATGCGGAATCTTTAATTCTATCATGGGGGATCTAGTTCCCTGACCAGGGATCGAACCCGGGGCCCCTGTATTGGGAGAGCAGAGTCTTAGCCCCTGGACTCCCAGGGAAGTCCCCTGACACCACATCTTGCTATTCACCTACTGGCCACGTGGGACAGGCCAGACGAGGGCCAGATGGAGAAAGTGGGCGTCAGGCGTGGTGGGAAATACAGGGTAATGGCTGGTCCCAAGGAGAGAAGCCATTAGCTCCCACGTGGATGAATGCCACCAGCCCCTGCTGAGCAGCGTGGGGAGGGCCCCTGTGCCCCAGTTGCCCACCCAAGGCAGTGACTTGTTCGTGTGCAGGGCTGTTCTGAGAACTGCCCTGCAAGGTCTGCAGAGTGAGCCTGGGCCAGACCAGGGGACCATGGCGGGGTGGGTGCTGTGTGTGAAGGGTGGGCCCCCAACTCAGAGAGACGCCTTCAGACACCCAAGCGCCTAAGACAGGGTGTTCGATCTGTGCAGGCGCCGCTGGGCAGGCATGTGCACACAGGAAGGTCAGGTCAGAACCGCGCCAGGCAGGCCAGAGGCAGGCGAGGGAGCAGGGGAAACGCCATGATCACCTGGGGAGGACAAGGTCACACAAAGCTTCCTCGAGCAAGCAGGGCTCCAGCTGAACCCCAAAAGACGTGTGGGACCCTGAGGAGTAGAGTCAGGGCAAAGGGGAGGGGAGGGGAGCTGGCAGGGACTCCGGCACGCTCTCCGGGCAGGCCGGGCATCCATCACTACTGTGGTGGGGGCCGGGTGGGCTAGAAGCCATCTGGAGTGAGGCTGACAAGAGCTGGGGCAGGGGCTCTGAGCTCAGACCCCCCACGAGCCCCTCAGAGCGGGCACGCTGCCTTGGCACTGACAGGGCCGGAGAAGCTGAGCCAGGGAAGGTCTTGGCACCAAGAAGCAAGCCTTCAGGGGACAGGTCGAGAGATTTTTGCAAACGTTCTCCTTCCCTTTTACATTCCACATTTAGGAGATGTCATATGATATTCTCCTTCTCTGCCTGACTTACTTCTCTCCATATGACACTCCTGAGGTCCATCCATGTGGCGGCGTGCGTGCTCAGCTTCAGCTATGTCTCACTCTTTGTGACTCCATGGACTGTACAACCCGCCAGGCTCCTCTGTCCATGGGATTTCCCAGGCAAGAATCCTGGAGCGGGTTGCCATGCGCTCCTCCAGGGGATCGTCCCGACCCAGAGATCGAACCAACATCTCTTTTTTACCTCCTGCATTGGCAGGCAGATTCTTCACCCACTGAGCCACCTGGGAAGCCAAGCTGCAAATGGCATGATTTCATTCTTTTTAATGGCTGAGTAATGACATAAATGAACTTACTCACAAAACCTTACTTACAAAACAGAAAGACTCACGGACTTCAAGAACGAAGTTATGGTTGCTAGAGCGGGGAAAGGATGGGGAGGAAGGGACAGATATGGGCTTCAGGAAGGTCATGTACATGCTGCTGTATTTAAAATGGGTCACCAACAAGGATCTACTGTATAGCTCAGAGAACTCTGCTCATGTTATGTTGCAGCCTGGATGGGAGGGGAGTTTAGGGGAGAATGGATACTTATATATGCGTGACTGAGTCCCTTCGATTAACACCATGGTTCATCAGCTATACCCCAAAACAAAATAAAAAGTTTAAGTTCGGAAAAAAATAAAAATAAATATTAAAAAAAACTTCCTCATGACACAGAATGCTTGTGAGCTGATGGAGCCTGGGCCACTTTTTGGTGATATAAAACTGGGACACCCCCTTTGGCAAGGACCCCAGGGTCCATGGATCCCCATCAACCGAATCCCATGGCCCCCCTCAGCCTCCTATACAGCACCCCAAGCCCCCTCCTGTGAACCCAGACACCCCCTCTCCCCTGGGCTTCCCTGTGGCTTCCTCCAGCAAACCCTGAAACTCTCTGAGTCCTTACCTGACACCCATCCAAACGTCCTTCTCATCTTCCAAATAAAACCCTAAATTTCTCCTCAGCCCCTCATCATGCATCTCCAAACTTCCAATGGCTCACCCGAGTAAGCCCACTCTCCCCTCTGTCCTTCCCAGGAACCTAGTATTTCCTTGTGTCGTCACCCAGGGGACCTCAAGGAGCCATCTGCTCTCCCAGCCTAACCCTAAACCATCCCCACATCCTCCCAGCGCAGACCCCAAGCTCCCTGCTAATTTCCCGTGTCTGCAAACCTTCCTCATTCCAAGTCCCCTCAGAATTCTTGAACTTTCCTTGAGCCTGCATCCTCAAAGTTGAGCCTGTTCTCAACTTCCCACATCAAGTCTGAGCCTGCAGCTTCTCCCAAGAAACCCCCAAAGTTTCTTCCCATGTTATGATGCTGAGGGCAGCGCTTCCCAACCAATCTGTGGCAAGTGCCAGGCCTTTCGTTTCCGGTCCATCCTGGGCCCTTAGGTGGTCATGCTCGGGAGGAACAATCCCAGCTTTCACCCCTGGAGAACCGCCTGGAGATTCCAGCAACATCCAAACTGGCTGATGCCCTGTTCCACAAGATAAGTCCTTCAGCTTCAAGGAAAAGTCCCAAAGAAACTATTTGGTTCCAGCCACCAGGATCCATGCCCCGCTTCATGCTTTCCCCAGGAAACACCACACTACCCTAAGAGAGCCACGTCAACCATTGCAAATAGTTCCCTCTATTTTTACATTTTTTAAAATTGTATGTATTTATCTGGCCATGCCGCACAGCTTGTGAGATCTTAATTCCATGACCAGGGATGGAACCCAGACCCTTGGCAGCGAGAGCGCAGAGTTCCAACCACTGGTAGCACGTTAGGAGCTCAGTCATGTCCGACTCTTCGCGACCCTGTGGACTGTAGCCCACCTACAGGCTCCTCTGTCCATGGGGATTTCCCAGGCAAGAATACTGGAATGGGTTGCCATTTTCTTCTCCAGAGGATCTTTCCGACCCAAGGATCGGGCCTGGGTCTCCTGCATTGCAGGCATATTCTTTACCATCTGAGGACCCCCAGGGAAGCCCCTGTCCATGGGGATTTCCCAGGCAAGAATACTGGAATGGGTTGCCATTTTCTTCTCCAGAGGATCTTTCCGACCCAAGGATCGGGCCTGGGTCTCCTGCATTGCAGGCATATTCTTTACCATCTGAGGACCCCCAGGGAAGCCCCACTGCAAACATCTCTGAATGTGTACTATCTACTCTGGACCTATGTCACCATCACCAGCACTGGCCCACAGGCCCCACTTTAAGTAGTACTAGCCTAGGCGATCATTCTTTCTTAGACTGACCTGGTGGAGGCCCCGAGAGGCCCTTCCACAGCTCAAACAAGCCACTTCCCCAGGTGTGGCTAGCCAAGAAGCTGGTGGTCCAGGGCAGGTGTCCACGGGACCAGCTAGAATCCACTGTCCCCTTGCTTCTGGGGAGATGCGGGCACAACAGTCTGAGCCTGGTGAGTCGGCCTGGAGATTGGAGGGTCACCCACCACAGGGGGAGAATAAATCTACCCAGGGCTATGGCAGGCCCTGAGGCTGCAGACCCTGTCCAGGGGTATCAAGGGAGGCAGGCTAGAGAGAGTCCACTGCCCGAAGGTTGTCCCATGACACAAGCCGGGGCCCCCAGGAGGAAGCTCCTCCCACTGCAGGGTAGGGGACACCAGGGGGCAGGCTGGCCTCACTGCCGAGCGGAGGAGGGAAGGTGCGAACAGAAAAGGGAAATCTAATTACAAGCAGTTCCTGCCCCGCCACCTGCTAGAAACCACAGCTCGCCCAGGACTTGGACAGAAGGATCTCTGACGACATGGCCCAAGTGCCTCTCCCCAAAGCCGCCGGACAAAGGGAGGGGCCAGCTGAGCCTCCTCCGCCCTGAGCGCACCCCCCTCACCAAGAAAGAGACTCCAGGAGCTGAAACCCGAGCAGATGCCAAGGGGCAGTGGGAGGCGATTTATAGCCGGGAAACCGAGCACTCTGGCCAGATGTGGGCCTCGGGGAGGGCAGGAGGGGCTCAAACGCACGTGTGTATGGAAGGGTGTGCAAAGGCCTGGGGCGCCGGACTCTAGTGAGCCGGGGGTCCTGCTCTGTCTGCCCAGAGAGCGGGGGAGGGGGCTGAGGGCCTGCAGGGCTGGAGGACTGGATCAGGGTCAGCACCGGGGTGGGGGGGGGGGAGAAGTAGGGGCGGGCGGGCATGGTGAGAGGCATGGAGGGACGAGAAGCAAAGAGAAGAAGGCAGATGGAGCAAAGCAGAAGCAGCAGCCAGGAGCGGAGGGCCCAGGGCAGGGGCCCCCAGGAGCACACGGCAGGCTGGAAGCTGAGGCCTCTGCCCTCTGGCCAATCGGCCCCTGGACGGCTCCCGCCGCTAAATCCCGACTACAGGAGGCGCTATGGGGGAACCAGCCAGAGTCAAGGCTGCCTTTGCTTCTCCAACCCCAGACAGAGCCAGGTCTTCCTCCACCCTGGCCTGGCCGATGCTCCAGGCCCACCAGGACCCTGCCACACCCACTCACCCCCCCCAAAAGGTGGAGGGGCCGGCCCAGGGTGGGCACAGGATGGAAATTCACTCCATAAGCATCAGGGGGACAGAGTCTGCTCTCCAGAGTGGGATGTGCCAGGCACTGCCCACCTGCAAATGGCAGGTGGACTCCAGGACACGAGCAGGAAGCCAAGGCCCAGAGAGGGCAAGGGCCCAACCCAGGTCACACAGCAGTGGTGGGGAAGCAAGCCCTAGACCCCTGACTCCTAGCTCCACGCTCTCCCCGCTCCCTGCCTTCCTCTGGGCCCCAGTTCAAGGAAACAAATCTGTCCCCTTTTTCAGAGCATCGGGGGGTGGGGAGGAAGGAGGGAGTGGGGGGAAGAAGGAGGAAGCCAGGCCTCTAGAGAGCTGAATGCAGAAATCCGTGTGACAAGGGTGGAATTATTTCCCCTGGAAAAAAATTAATAAAAGGCCCTCCCTTAGCAGACCCCAGGGGTCCTGGGCTGGAAGCTGACGTAATATGGAGAGGAGAGGCCCCCCCCACCCCAAGCAAGTCCTGCCAAGAGACAAGGGGAGGCTGCAGCTGGAGCGCGGGAGAGGCCACGCCCACCAAGCAGGGTGCTGGGGTCCTGATCCCCGGCAGCAGAAGCCTCTGGACCGGCAGCCCGGGGGCTGGCGATCACGTCGGACCCAACCCTGGGCATGTCAGGGCATCAAGGGGGTGGTGTCTCCTGGCAGAACTCACAGAGTGGGAGATCAGACAGGAGGTGGGAGGCAGGAGGCGGTGCTCTGGAGAGCTGGGGTTAAGAGAGTGACTAGGTCCTCCCTCGAGGAGCAGTGGGGGCCCAGGGGGCCTGGGGTGGATCCCATCTCCCCATCAGCGCCCATCACTCAGTTGCTATAGTTCTGATAAAGCTGACCCAGACATAATGACCCCGCACCTGCACCCAGAGAGATCAGGGTGGAGGAGGAGGGCCAGGATCGCGAGAAGACCCAACCTAGAGCCGGGAAAAGACAAGAAGGAGCCAGAGCCGCCCCCACTGCTGCCCCGAGGTTGGCAGGGGCTGCACCAAGCAGAGCCCAACCGGAAAGGGGTCCCAGCAAGGCCCCCTGGCTTCAGATGAGTCCAGAGCAAGGCTGAGAGCGCAAAAAGCCAACAGGAAGTTGACTCCAGCACAAGAACAACCCTCCTGGCCCAGGCCCTCATGGCAGGATGCCAGCAGAAAGTTCTGGCAGCTCCAGAGTCCAAAGTGTGAGTCAGGACCACATCCTGATCAACCTGCCCTCCACCCCACACGATGGGGGGGATGCTCGGAGGAGGGGGCAGGGTGCAGTGGCCAGGCAGCCACCCCCCCACACACACACCTCATCTGCCCCCCCCACCCCAGTCCCTGTTCCCTACAGGCTGGGCTCCCTCTAAGAGAGGCGCTGGCTGGGGCTAAAAGGTAACAGGACAGGTGTCCTGACGGTCGCCTGATCCAGTGAATCTTCCCAATCCCACATCCTCCCTGCCGGCCCAGCATACAAGGTGCTTCACTACAAAAAGAAACAATAGTTTCTGCAACACAGTGTGTGCAAAAACAAAAGAATCTGGTGCATGGGGCCAGCATCCTGCCTTTTTTTTTTTTTTTTTTTTTTTTGCAGCTTGCAGTATCTTAGTTCTTCAACCAGGAATTGAACCCAGGTCCATAGCAGTGAAATCATGGGGTCCTAAGCACTGGACTGCCAAGGAAATCCCTGGCAGTCTGTCTCTGAAAGCCCCTTCCCTTCTCTGGGCCTCTCACCTGTAACAGGGGACAGCCCATGCCCAACAGGGGGCTGCTGGGAAGACCGAGGGAACACACACTGTTGAGTGAAGTGCTAGGGGTATAGCTACCATCAGCAGCCTGTGACTCACACTGGAACCAGCCTCAGAGCCGCGGCCTGACCCAAAGCCAGCCGCAGGTAAGGGGAGGGTGTGAGCCAGGAGGAGTGGAGCAGACCCCACCTCCCCCTGCCGGAGTGCTACATGGACCAGTGTCCGTTATGGCACATGTCCTGGCCTGCGCTGTGTCCGCCACACACACCACCACAGTGTCCGGCCACACGAGCACAGATTCCACTTGGGGGACTCTGCCAGGAGCAGCCAGACTTCCTCAGTGACCCTGGGTCTCAGCTCCCAGTCCCTCTGAGGCACTAACCCCCAGCCTGGGACGTAGGACAAAGTGAAAGTGTTAAGTCGCAGAGTTGTCTCCAACTCTTTGCGACCTCATGAACCACAGCCTGCCAGGCTCCTCTGTCCATGGGATTCTCCAGGCAAAAACACTGGAGTGGGTTGTCATTCCCTTCTCCGGGGGAACTTCCCGACCCAGAGATCAAACCCAAGTCTCCTGCATTTCAGGCTGATTTTTTACCATCTGAGGCACTAGGGGAAAAGCCCGAGTAGATAAGTCCCTAGGGACAATTCTTTCCCAAGCGGGAGCACTAAGAAGCCACCCCCGGTCACTGGGCTGTCTGAGCTGAAACGGTCACTTCTCAGGAACATGTGCGGGAGAGCTGGCTGCCTCGGCTTCACCCTCATGGAATCAGTGAGACGAGGGAATCGGAGAGTCCCTGTGCCAGCCAAGAAGCGATGCCGATCCACCCCGGAGCAAAGGGCTTGACCTACAAGCCACGTGGAAGACAAATTGACAAGTTTCCTGCTGCCATCTAGTGGCCAAAATACACAAGAGCCAGCAACGAGCCAGAAGGCCACCGGCAGGTCTTGGTGACCAGTGGTCAGCCCTGCACGCCCGGACGAGAGCGAAGGACTAGCTCTGGGAGGCAGACCCAGCAGAAAGGGCTGGGGAAGGAGTACAGTTCACTCTCCACATAAGAAATAAAAATGGTGTGCCAACTCGGGCCAAGGCACTGCCCAGGCCCCGAGAACGAACAGGCAAATAAGGTGCTGGACCTGCGTCCAGGACCTTCCTGTGTGCCTGCCCTCCCTCCCCCAGGGTCCGGGCAGCCCCCCCTCTGGTCACACACGTCTCTGCAGCTCCGGCTCTGCCGGGCTCCTCATCACGGCGGCTCCCTCCCCTCTCTGCTACACCCAGACAGTCTGCCGTGCAAAGGTTCTCCCACCGCACACGTCACCCCCGGTTCGTGCTCCCATGCTGGATAGTGGTCACTGGACTGTATGTCCACCTCTCCCACTGGATCCAGCCCCCGCTCCAGCTCTCAGCTAGCGGTCACATCTACGGAGCGGCACAGCCAAATTGCATCTCAGCCCCAAACACTTCTCTCCCTCCCTCTCGCAAGATGCGGGGCTGGCCCCAAACCTGCCAGGCCAAGACCAGGATCCTGTCCCCAGACCTCCCTCCATTCCTCTAAAAGGCCCATCTGTCTGCCAGCCTGTCTGTGAGCCTCCTATCTCGGGGACCCCACACCCGGAAGCTGCAGCCCCGAGCAGAAGCGGGCACCCAGCTACCAAGCTAGGCGTCGGATGGACAGAGCACCAGCCGGAATCAGGAGACTGGGCTCCAGTCTCGATTGGCCCTTAACTGACTGTGTGACATGCCTGGAGAGCTGCTTCTTACAGCCTTACAATTTCCTTATTTGTAGCATGAAGGATCATTTCTCAGGTCTCTTTTGGGTCAAAAAACTCCGTGACACTAATTCATACTCATGTGTCAAGGACCAGTAATTTAGCTGTGTGACTATTCCCAAGAGCCCATGAGACCCTCAGCCTGCGTGGAGGGGGCGCCTCAACCCACCACCCATTCATTCTTACAATACAAACACAGAATGCCCAGGCGCTGGCGCGGGGATCACTATTTTTAGCGCTGTGACCTGCTTAGCTCTGCTCTGGCCACAGGGAGAAAGGCCAAGAAGGAAGGTCAAGGACCGATGCTGAGCTGACGCAGGCAAAGCGGGGGAAGGAACGCGGTCCCCGGGGCCTGGCACTCAGCAGGGACCGCAAGCCAAGCTTCACACCGCACCTCCGCGGCCCCGTTTCAGTGCTAACCCCTCACAACAAGCTAGGCCTTGACTGTGTTATAACTGACGAGACTGGGGCCCAGGGTGTCACCTACATTCGCCCAAAGGGACACAGGCAGTGAGTGTGGAGCGGGGACTGACGTGGGGCAGCTGCGGCTCTGACTCTGTGACGGAGACCAACATAAATGGCAGGGCCTTGTCTGGCTCTCGGTCCATCCATTTTCCTGGTGTCTGCCTCCTGAGAGCCTTCACCCTCCTCACTCAAGGTTTTCCCGCCCAGTCCCCCCATTCAAGCCCCACCTGGGGAGGAAAATTCCAACTGCTGTCTGGCTTTTAAGAAGCATCACTCCGGTGCACACCTGAACCCTTTCTCTTTGATACACTCAGCCTAATGGTGTTATTTATCCTGCATGTGTGCTGAATGTTCAGTCAGTCAGTTGGGTCCAACTCTTCTGCAACCCCACGGATTGTAGCCCACCAGGCTCCTCTCTGCAAGGGATTCTCCAGGCAAGAATACTGGAGTGGGTTGCCATGCCCTTCTCCAGGGGATCTTTCCAACCCAGGGGTCGAACCCGAGTCTCTTACATTTCCTGCACTGTCAGGTAGGTTCTTTAACTACTAGCACCATCTGGGAAGCCCTGTTTATTCTGGAGCTGCCCTTAGATGTGAAAAAATGAATGCAACAGAAGGAAAGGCCTGGGAGGATCCACAGTCCACACCAAGTTTGACCTGCAGTTCCCCCCGGGAAGGGCACTGGGGTTTGGGGGTGGGCTTGGAGATGGAGTCTGTCACATTTTACTCGATTACTCTGTTCTTTTATTTTTGCAGCAAACCAAATTTTCATATACTAACCAAGTCATCATTTAAAGGAAACGCTCTGTGCACACAGATCAATGGCAGACGACCACACCCTGCACTTTCGAGAAAAGGGCCTGAGGCAACGAGGCAGGCAGGCCAGGTCTCACCAGACAGGCCCTGGAGCAGGAAGTGATCCTAGTCTTTCCAGGATGGGCCGGGTCTCTAATTCAGAGGCAGATGCGGGAGTGGTTTCTGGAACACAGGCACAAACTCTCTGCCCCCCAAAATACCTCCTCCATCTGCTCAGCCATGCCTGAAATTCCATCACCGAGGGGCAGTCTTTGATTCCTCAGTCAGAAATAGGCCTGAAACTGTAAACCCACCCCGGAGATGCAAAACGGCGCCTTCAAGTCACACTTGGAGGGAACGAGGTTCCTGGACTTGAGGAAGCCAGCCTCTTAGGAGACTCTCAGAATAATCCCATGGACAAGAGGGGGATGCTCAGGCTGGGGGCTGTCATGGCCGGACGGATTAGTCACTGCCCACAGACGAGGGGGTGGGGGAGTTGTGTGCCAGGCTGTCCTCACCCCGACCAAGCTGGAAGAGAGAGCCAGGGGCCCAAAAGTGAGAAGGATGAGGCGGAAACAGCTGGGACCAGCTGGGAGGAAAGAGTCAGAATCTGAGGGGCCCCAGGAGCTGGAGCAAAGGATGGCGCCATTCAGAGGGGACCGGGGAGAGAAAGCAGTGCTTCTGGAAAGAGTGAAGTGGGACCTCCATCCCCACAGAGGTCCGCCCTGGGATCCGAGGGTCGTGAACAGGGATGAGACTAATGAGGCCACACTTGGAAAACCATGAACAGAATGGTCTCAGGAAGACCTAGGAACTGGGTCAAGAGAAAGTAGCAATGTTAAAACTGAAGGAGAATGCTCGATGTCATTGGCCATCAGGGAAACGCAAATTGAAACCACCGCCAGCTACCACTTCACACCCGTGGGGACGGTCATAATCTTTTTTTTTTTTTTTGGATGGAAAATAACAAGTGTTGGCAAGGATGTAGAGAAACTGAAGCCCTCTTACAGTGCTGGTGGGAATATAAAATGGTGTGGCCACTGTGGAATATAGCTTGGCAGAGCCTCAAAATGTGAAACATAGAATTACCACATGATCCAGCAATTCCACTCCAAGGCCTATACCCAAAGGAGTTGAAAACAGGTGTCCAAACAAAATCTCTGCGTGTATGTTCACAGCGTCTCTATTCACAATAGTCAAAAGATGGAAACGACCCAAACGTCCATCAACAGATGAACAGATAAACAAAATATGGTATATACATGCCATGGAATATTATTCAAGCCATAAAAAGGAATGAAATACTAATACATGCTACCATGCCAATGAATCTTAAGAACATTGTGCTAATGGTTGAAATAAGCCAGACGCAAAAGGCTGTATATTGTATGATTTTATTTATAGAAAATGCCCAGAATAGGCAAATCCATAGACAGGAATTAGATCAGTGGTTGCCAGGGGCTGGGTTTTGGGGGGGCCAGGGGTGATGGCTAAAGGGTGCAAGGTTTCTATTTGTGGGCGATGAAAAGTCGAGGAACTAGGTATGGGTGATGGCTGCAAGATGATGTGAATGTCCTTAATGCCAATGACTGGACACTTCAAAATGGTTAAAATGGCAAATTTTATATTATGTGTATTATACAGCAGTCTTTTAAAAAGAAATGGAGAAAAAAAAAAAAAAGAAATGGAGTTTAAGAAATGGAGAGGACTTTGGGAAGGACATGACACCTGATGTCAAACCCCCGAGGGTGTGTCCAGAAGAGGGCAGGAAGTTTGTTCTGTGGGTTCCCACAGTCAGGACCCTCAGGACATCAGGAAGGGGCTCACATTCCCCATGCCAGGCCCACAGTGTCACCAGCATCTCATGCTACAGTCACCCCCATTTCCAGGTGGACAACCTGAGGACCCCCACCCACGCAGTGATGGGGGGCAGGGCAACCGTGTGGTCAGCCATCAATGCAGAGAGCACGCCGTAGCTTCACGGCATCCAGGCTTAATCGAGGCCCACTGTCCACTTCTTTTTTTTTTTTTTTCTTTAATATTTATCTGTCTGCACCAGGTCTTTTTTAGGTGCAGCATGTGGGCTCCAATTCCCTGACCAGGGAGTTCCTGACCCAAGACCCTGGCAGTGGGAGTTCGGGGTCTTAGCTGCTAGAAGTCCCCTCCACTGTCCCCCTGACCTCTGGCCATCTCCTCAGCCTCCCTCTGCCTCAGTTTCCTGCCCTGTGAAAACAGGCATGACACCATCACTAGGCTCCGAGATTGCTGGGACAAGTTGGCGAGACTGGGAATGTGCCTGGCAGCTCCAGGCACAGAGGGGCTCCATACAATTCAGCTCCTTTTTTTTTACCCCAAAGTGGAGAAAATTACAAAGACAGAACAAACTATCTCAGCAGGAAGAGAGCTCCAGGTCAGAGGACGTACGGAAAAGCAAAGGCATCACTCAGCCAGGACTTGTATCAGGTGGGGACGGGCCAGATTTGACCTTCCGCCCTTAAGCTTCCACCCTTGAACCTGGAAGGGCCACAGTGTGAGACCCTCCCCAGAGTGGGCTCCACCAGAGGAATGCACATGCGTGCTCAGTCGTGTCTGACTCTTTGCGACCCCAAGGACTTGTAGCCACCCAGGTTCCCCTGTCCATGGGATTTCCCAGGCAAGAATACTGGAGTGGGTTGCCATTCCTTCTCCAGGGGATCTTCCCAACCCAGGGATTGAACCCATGTCTCCAGCATCTCCTGCATTGCAGGCAGATTCTTTACCACTGAGCCACCTGGGACACCCCCACCAGAGGAGAGAGCGGGCAATGAAAGGAGGCAGGGACCCATCAGGGGCTGGCAGAGGGGGGTATGCATCAGGGCTGCCACAAAAAGAAAAGGTGGAGAGAAACGAATGGCTGGGAACAACAAAAATAAAGTTTGCCAATAAAAATAGCAGTAGCTTACGTTTTTAGAGCATCCCATGTGTGCCAGACGCCACGCTAGGCATTTCACACAGATTATCTCACGGAGGCCTCACATCTCTACAGGCACATGCTATTATTATCTCATCTCACTGGTGAGGAAGCTGAAGCTGAGGTCAAGAAGCATGCTCAAGGTCACACAGGTGCCACCAAGCCATGGGCCAGTCCTGAGAGCTGGCCCAGAGAAGCCCATCACCAGAGGGTGACCCCCTTCAGATATCGAGTGCCAATTCCTGCCCTCTGCTTTCAAGCAGGAGCCTCCCCACCCCAAGCAGAAAATCAGCAGAGTCCAGAGCCTTCTCCCCACCTCCCCACGTGAGAAAGCTGAAGCCAGAAGCCAACATAAGAAGAAATTGTGAGAAGATCCAGTAAATATTTAGGAAAATTTTAAGAAGCAAAAAAAAGAGAGAACTGTTTTCACCAGCTCCATCAGCTGCAGGAGAACACAGGCCGCTTTGAGGTTGCAAGCGCTGGTGTGTGGGCTCCGCCGGGCCAGGGGGGCTCAGGTTTCCTGAGCTGGCGGGCAGGCCGGCCACAGGGACACAGCCGACCTGCCTGTGGTGGCCTGGGGAGGTGACCATCCCAGCCATCCCAGGAGGATGCCCTTCAGGAGCCCAGGAGTCCGTGTGATGTCCAAGTCCACCCGGAGGACCAGCGACCCCGCAGGCAAGAGGATGCCAAGGAGGTATCCAAGATGACCAGTGACCACCTGAGTGGGAATGGAGGGCATGAGGGGGACAGGTAGGGACCAGTGGAAAGTGGGTTCTCACTCTTTCTGGTTCTGCGTAGCTCCCGACTCTGACCCTTGGGACTCCAGTACACATCGGGACTGAGGGGGAGTTAGTATTTAAGGGATAAAGAGATCCAGCTTCTTTTTTTTTTGCATAGCATATTTTTTTATTTTTAATTGAAGGATAATTGCTTTACAATGTTGTGTTAGTTTCTCCTGTACCACAACACGAATCAGCTATAAATATACATCTGTCCCCTCCTCTTGACCTCCCATCCCCACTCTCCCATCCCACCCCTCTTGGTCATCACAGAGCACAGAGCTGAGCTCTGTCCAGCAGCTTCCCAGGAGCTGTCTGTCTTACACATGGTAATGTATCTATGTCCATGCTACAGAGTTCTAGTTCTGAATGATGAATAAGTTCTAGAAGTGGACAGTGGTGACGGCTGCACAACAATGTGGAGGTGCTTAATGCCACTTGTGAAGGTGAATTTTATGGGTCAACCTGACCGGCCGAGGGGTGCCTAGATTAAACTCTATTTCTGGATGAGGGAGTTTTGGGTGAGGTCAGCACCTGCACTGGTGGACCGGGTAAAGTAGGGGGCCCTCCCCAACATGCGTGGACATCATCCCACCCACTGAGGGCCCGAATAGGACAAAAGGAAGAGGAAGGAGGGACTCGCCCCTCTCCTCTTGCCTCAGTATTTGAGCTGGGCCATCCCACTTCATTTCCTGTCCTTGGACGAAGAACTATACCATTGGCTCCCCTGGTTCTCAGGCCTTTGGACTCAGAATTTCACCACCTGGGTCTCCGGCTGGCAGATGGCAGATGGCAGGCCCTCTCAGCTGCCATAATCATGTGGACCAATTCCTCAAAATAAATATATAGTGAAAGCTGCTCAGTCGTGTCAGACTTTTTGCAACCCCCATGGACTATAGTCTATGGAATTCTCCAGGCCAGAATACTGGAGTGGGTTGCCATTCCCTTCTCCAGGGGATCTTCCTGACCCAGGGATTAAACCCATGTCTCCCACATTGCAGGCAGATTCTTAACCACCTGAGCTACCAGGGAAGTCCATAAATATATGTCACATATAAATTTGCTTCCCTGGTGGCTCAGATGGTAAAGAATCACCTGCAATATAGGAGATCCGGGTTCGATCCCTGGGTCAGGAAGATCCCCTGGAGAAAGGAATGGCAACCCACTCCAGTGTTGTTGCCTGGAAAGTTCCATGGACAGAGGAGCCTGGTAGGATGCAGTCCATGGGGTGGCAAACAGTTGAATACAGCTGAGCGACTAACACGTTCAGTTTCACATATAAAATCACCACGCTAGTGGGCCAGGATCTAAAGCTCTCTGATCCAAAATCTGTCTTCTTAACTGCAACAGGAGACCGTTCTCTCTGTCCACCTGAACATAACAAGCTCACAGGACGTCTCACTGCTGGGAGCGAAGGTTGCCACAAAGGCCAGCATTTATCCAAACAACACATGTCGGGTCTTCAATGCCACGTGATACACCACGTCCCGATCAATATCCACAAAACACAAGCACAAAGGCTGTTCTAAGCCAGGACCGTAGGTGTTCTCTGGGCTCGTGTGGGGGTCAAGTTCAATCGTATCATCATCGGCCACAGAAATGCCGGCAGAACTGCAAGCTTCCCTTCTTCACGCCTGTTGTGAAACCTGGCCCAACCGGTATTACCTAACAGGCCATGGCAGCGCTGCCTCATTTTAAATTGGGCTTTCAGAGGCCATTTGGAAGGCCGGAGCAGAAAATTCTTCTATCTGACAAAGACCATCTGAACTGCAGAGAAGAAAAATCAACCGGGATCGCATGAAAGGAACTTCAATTAAGCTTTTCTTTCAGAGGGAGATGCAGAAAATGCCTCCTTGTCAGAACGCGCAGGAAACACGACAGAGAAAAAGAATACATGTTTTTAAAATCATCCTTCAGTTGTAAATTTACAGCCAATTCAGGGAGAACACTGGAAGGGCAGAGAGTGATGGAGAAGGAAAGAAGGAATGGGGAAAAAAAAAAGAAGGAATGGGGACTCAGGGCAGAGGCTCTGCCTCCCAGAGCTCACCCCACGCTCTGCTCAGGGAAAGTGCTGGAGACCTGGGACCACAGGCAGGAGGGTCCTATCTGTTTCATAAGCACCCCAAAGTCCCCGGACACCCAAGACCTTTTTGTTGTTACTGTAGATCACTAAAGAAAAAGTTTTTAAGTCTCTATTGACTTTGTTACAATACTGCTTCTGTTTTATGTTTTTTGGGCCCCAGGCATGTGGGATCCTAGCTCCCCAACCAGGGATCAAACCTGCACCCCCTGCACTGGAAAGCAAGGTCTTAACCACTGGACCACCAGGGGAATCCCTGAAGAAATTTTAGAAATCACGGAAGAACATAAAACAGAAAATAAAAATCACTAACAATCACTACCATCATTAACATTTTTGGTGTATTTCCTCTACTCCTTTTTCTTCATCTTGCAAAAGAACTGGAATTTATAGTATAAGCAGTTTTACATCTTATAGTATTTGCTTAATAGTTTTTCATAAACATTATCTAGAATCATTATATATAATTTTTGAAGACTTGATGTTTCTTTTTCTTTTCTTTTTTTTGGCTGCACCATGCAGCAAACAGGATCTTAGTTCTCTGGTGGTGGTTTAGTCGCTAAGTCGTGCCCAACTCTTGTGATCCCATGGGCTATAGTACACCAGGCTCTTCTGTCCATGGCATTTTCCAGGTAAGAATACTGGAGTGGGTTGCCATTTCCTCCTCCAGGGGATCTTCCTGACCCAGGGATCGAACCTGCGTCTCCTGTGCTGCAGGTGGTCTCCAGGATTGCAGGCAGATTCTTTACTGACTGAGACACCAGGGAAGCCATTAGTTCTCTGACCAGGAGTCAAACACGCACCCCCTCCTGCATTGGAAGCACAGAGTCTTATCCACTAGACTACCAGGGAAGTCCCAAAGGCATGTTTTTTTTTTTTTTTTTAAGGCTGTACTGTGTCAAAATTTACAAACTAAACATCTATTGCTGATAATTTGGTATGTTTCCAATTTTTAACTATTTTAAGTAACATTACAAAGAATATATATATGTATATACACATATGTATCTACGTCTACACATATACACCTATATATGATTAGTTCTTTAGTATAAATTCTAAGGAACAGAATTACTGAGTCAGAGAGAAAGAATACATCTCAGGCTACTGATATCAATTTCCAATGAACTACTAAAAACAATTCTAAGTGACGTTGCATTTTTGCAACTCTAGACATAAACAGCATTTATGGGATTTCCCTGGTGACACAGGGGATAAAACTCCACCTGCCAATGCAGGGGGCATGGGTTCAATCCCTGGTCCAGGAAGGTCCCACATATGGTGGAATAATTAAGCCCATGCATCACAAATACTAAGCCTGTGCTCTAGAGCCCGAGAGTCACAACTACCGAAGCCCAAGAGCCCTAAAGTCTGTGCTCCGCAACAAGAGAAGCCACTGCAAAGCAACAAAGACCCAGAGCAGCCAAAAGAAATAATAATTTTTTTAAAGGAATTAAAACAAATACTCCTAAAGAGAGAAAGAGTCATTGGAAGAATTAATTTATATAAATCATGAAAAGTACCACTTAGCAAGCATGACAGGAACCTATAAAACACTCAAAAAACAATAGCCTTTGTTTTTTTTTAAAAAAAAATCATAACACACAATAACAAACCCACCAAAAAATTGCTTAATCCTCAACCCACTGGAGGAGATTAAAGAGTCCCACAGCTGTCTCTCTCGTCGGAAGCTCATCCAGGTCTTGGATGCTTGGGTAGAGACCCGGGGCCCCAGGGACTGCGCCAAACCCACAGAACCTCAAACCGGGAGTGAAGGAGGTCTGCCAAAGCTGGACTTGGAAAGGCAGGCGGGCAGCTGGTCAGCACGGAGCCTCGGCGGCTCTGCATCAGCTGGGCACAGAGAAGAAGGAAGACAAGCTACTGGGAAACCAAAGGGCAGCAGCCACCCCAGCCAGGACGGGCCCTGGGACACCACGAGCCAGCACTGCCACCGGCTCCTCCCGACCGCGAGCCTGGAAGCAGGTGACCAGCACGGCACCGCTCCCGAACTGACCCTGACACTTGTGCTATTGTCCACCAACAGCCCTGGGCGTTGAGTCAACAAGGCATTGTCCGACCGCTCTATCGAGAGGAAGCAGCTGGACAGGACAGCCAAGTGCAGGAAACCTCCACCTCCACCAAGGCTCCCCTTGGACCCCGCCCTGTGTGGGAGGCCCAGCGTTAGCATCCTGCCTGCCTGTCCGCCCTGCCCTCCCCGGGGAGCCCTGGCCAATCCAGCCGCACCCACCGCCTGAGCTGACATCCTTACATTCTGCTCCCCTTTGCTTGGGGGCCAAAATATTGATACAAGCTCTTTGCGTGGCATTTTGGCAACACTCGTTGGGGTGGGGAGGTGGGCCTTCTGGGTTCAACCTTCCAGTAAATGCAAACCAAGGGGCAGAGAAACAAACAGGGGCGGGGAAACAACCACCACCTTAATCTGAAAAGGCCCGCCTGGTGGCAGGGAGGGGACTGTTTTTCTGGACTGAAACGTGAGCAGCAAGCAGACACCAGCTCACCGCCACAGCCCAGCCTGAGGCTGGGGACCAACCTGCCGGAGAAGGGGAATCCTTGCCAATCTCCTCATCTAGAGGCTGGACCGGGGGCTCTGAGGCGCCAAAGGAGGAGCCCAGAGTCCCTGCCGGGTTTGGGAACAACTGGGAAGAGCAGCTGAGTGGTTTGCAGTTGACAGAGAGCCAGGCCTGCCTCCTGCCTCATGCTGCGTAGCTGTTGGCCTAAGGCGTGAGGAACAGCACACCTTAAGTCAGGGTCTGCAACTCAAACCTGCAGACACAGGCAGAACACGGGAATGAGCAAGTCCAGCCAGACACCCAGGCATGTCCCCGACTGCATCAAGACCTAGGTGGGGGTGGTGGGGGTCAAGAAAGCACAGGTCCCACCCAGCCGTGACACCTGAGGCTCAGACGGAACCAACAGTCATCTCTGGGCCACGTGGGCTCCAGGCAATGGACCTCCTTTCATCTCTTCCAAGCCAGAACTCTCTAAGCTTGTGAGATCTCTTCAGGGCTTCAATGTTGGCTCTGAAAAACAGTAACATCACCGGGCCCGGGTCTGACTTAGGGGCCAGATTATAACCTGGGCTCCCAAGATTGGCTTCCTCATCTGTAGTGAAAGTGAAAGTGAAAGTCGCTCAGTCGTGTCCGACTCTTTGCCACCCCATGGACTTATACAGTCCATGGAATTCTCCAGGCCAGAATACTGGAGTGGGCAGCCTTTCCCTTCTCCAGGGGATATTCCTGACCCAGGAATTGAACCGAGGTCTCCTGCCTTGCAGGCAGATTCTTTACCAACTGAGCTATCAAGGATCTGTATCTGTATCCTCATAAGTGGGGGCAAATCAGAGAGCCTAGCGTGGGGTGGGGTTCAGGGGTGGGAGGATGAGTTGGGGTCAGAGCTGACCCCTGACCCACAGAAAGCACCTGAAGAATGGTGGGGGTAAAGCAGGCAGAGTTGGAAGGGCCTTCAGGAGGAGCCCCCCCAACCCGCTCAGTCTCTAAAGAGGAAACCTCCAGAGGCCCTGGCACCGAGCCAAGACCCACAAACGAGCCAGTGGCCAGAGTGGGGCTGGCCCCAGACCCTCGGGCTCACCATGTCCACAGAGACCCCAGGAGCCTCTGCCGTTTCATGTGGTTTGTCCCTGCCGGCTCTGTGACCGTCCCGCACGAGTTCGGCCTCGTGACTGTGACGGGCGGCTGCCCCCAGGCAAGGGCCCTGTGCCTGGCTCTGTTTCGCCCTTGGAGCTCAGCCTCATCAAGGTGACCCGACCAGGTGACCGGAGGCAAGGTTGCTCCCCGCCCCCTGCAAGCCCGCTCACAGTGAGTGGGCACCGTGGGCTGGCCCTGTGCCGAGCTCAGCCCCCAACCTCCCCCAGCCCTAGCTGTCGGGTAAGGGAAGAGGGCAGAGGGTGCGAAAGGGAGGGGGTGCCCTCAAAGGTACAGAGGCTGGGGCTCAGGGAAGGCAGGCAGAGGCCAGGGAGCAGGGCTGGGCCGGAGCGGGGGCTGGGGCGGCGCAGGAGAGAGGATGAGTGATGGGGTGGGGGCAGGAGGGGGCCTGGAAGGAAGGTCAGGGCCCCCAGGCCAGGCAGCTCTGGACCAGCTGGCCTGCTGGGTTTCTCCCACACCAGGGCACTAACTGGGCAGTGTGCAACCAGCCACGTGTCACCAGCTGGGTGTAACCGGCTGGATCCCAAAGGGTTCGCTGTGTCCCCTGAGGTGGACCAGGGTTGCAGCCTGTCCCCAGGCCCTGGGGGTATCCTGTCTGAACTTGAAAACTTTTCACCCCCATGTCTGGAGCAGTCAGGCCCTGGACGTCTCCAGGCCAATCCCACAGCACACATGGAAGCTTCCAACTACCAGCAGCGGAGAAGCACACCTCAGCCTTACAGAGGCCACGGGAAGGGAGACAGGAGGAGCCCAGAGGCTCAGACGTGGGGAACCTGGAGGGCTGTGGGAGCTGTGGGACCACTGGGTACACACCTCCCACCCTCACGTTACAGCCAGGCCACCGGCACCAGGCGGCCCTTGGGAGGCAGGTCCTTGCAGCTCCCCACTCCTTCCCGGGGAAGCCACCAGAGCCACAGGACGTCTTGCCTCCCCTGGGTCCCCAGAGAACCCTAAGGAAGCCCAAGGTCACCCACACCTTCCAGCTCAGTCTCCGTCACCCGCTGCGGCTCCCTCCTCCCCAGGTCTCAGCGGGCAGTGGAGATGGAACGACAGGCAGGGGAGGTGAGGGGCGGGAGGGGAGGCAGAAGAGAGAACACGTGATGAGGGATTTCACAACGACGACGCTCCAGAAAGTCAGAGAGACTTGGGAAGTCCGCCCCAGAGCCGGCCTTCCCCATGTGGAAAGAACACAGGCTCTCGAATGCCCCAGACATGCGTTCACATTCCTTCTCCGGCATATTGCACCGTGTGACCTCGGGGAGGGGAAGACGCTCATGAGCCCCTCTGAGCCTTGCTTTCTCCATTTCACAAAGCAGTCGCCCGGCACAGTGCCTGGTGCAGGAAGAGAAAGCGATGACCCCAGGTTATTCAGGGCTCTAAGACTCCCCTCCTGATACTAAACCATTCTCTGCCCCTTTGTAAGCATCCTGAGGGCAAAAAGCATAGTCCAGGGACTTCCCTGGTGGTCCAGTGGCGACGACTCCCTGCTCCCAATGCAGGGGGCCCCAGGTTCTATCCCTGGTTGGGGAACTAGATCCTACTTGCCACAACTAAGATCCAGCACGGCCAAATAAATAAATATTAAAAAAAAAAAAGTCCAGTCTGGGGTCAGAGAATGAGTGCACCTGAGCTCACTGAGACCACTGGCTTGTGACCAACACTCTTAGCTACATCCCACCTGCTCCAGTGTGAGCAGGGCTGCCCGAGGGGCATGTGCCTGCTCACAGCACCGCACCGGGGGCACTCAGCTCCACTTCCAGTCCACGAGGACCCCCGAGGCTCGGCCCTGGGCCCCCAGCCCTCCCACACCGTCCACCGAAGTTCTGTCCTCCTACCAGTTGGCCTCGGTGAATAGAGGCCACTGGACATCATTCACATCCCTGGAGGCGCTGACACGGGAAAGGGAGGGGTGAGCATTTTTCCTGCAGGTCACAGATGAGGACAGCAGACCTCCTGCTGCCCCTGGCCATCAGCCCAAGGCTGCTCTCACCGTGGTCCAGAAGGGAGAGTGAGTGGGTGCTAAGGAGCCTAAGGGCAATCGCAGTGGGACTGAGCTGAGGCCAAAGGTTTCCATATTTGTCAATAAATAGACAAAGCATCTTGTCTTACTGGTGAAAGAGGTAGGGGGACTTCCCTGATAGTACAGTGGATAGGAACCCGCCTGCCAATGCAGAGGACGCGGGTTCGATCCCTGGTCCGAGAAGATCCCATGTGCCGCCAAGCAACTAAGCCCGTGTGCCACTACTCCCGAGCCTGTGCTCCAGAGCCCACGTTCCACAACAAGAGAAGCCACTGTAATGAGAAGGCCGTGACTGCAACGGAGGGTAGCCCCCACTCACTGCAACTAGAGAAAGCCTGCGTGCAGCAATGAAGACCCAGCACAGTCAAAAATAAAAAACATTTTTTAAAAAAGAAGTAGGGATTGGGGAACCCCATAGGAAAGCTAGGTAAGCATCCTGACCATCACCACTAACGGCCGCAGTGCCTCCTATATGCCAGGCAGGTTCTAGACGCTTGACTGTGTTAACTCGCATCATATTCATAACCACCGTGTGAAGCAGGTCCTTTATTATGCCATTTCACAGAAGAGAAAAGGTCTCCAAGACCTTGTCCAAGGCCACATGCCTGGCGAGTGGCAGTCAGGGCATGAATCAGGATGCACGCGCACTTATCCGCCGAGTGTACCCCCTCTCACCACCCCTTCGCCACCTAAGCCCTGTGCTGCCCTCAGGCCCTGGGGTCCCCGCACCTGCAGCAGCGGCCCCCAGGGTGCTCCCCCCAGCTGCAGAGTTGGGACTCAGGTCTGCTATAGATGGGCTCCCCTTCCTGCAGAGATGAGACCCAGGAGGAAGCAGGGACCGGAATACTACCCCAAAGCTCCATTCCCACAGACTCAGAACCCCGGGAGAACAGACAGACGGGGGGATTTCTGAATGAGTAAACACAGTAGAACAGTTATGTAAGTCGGCCGGGACCCCAGAGAGGGATGGGCTTTCAAACAAGCAGGCCTGGGAGCGGGGAACGCCCCACAAATGTGGCTCCCTCACCAATGCCACCTATGGGCAGAGCTGGGCTGGTTGTGGGCTTCCAGACGCTCCTGATTACAGAACTACAAGGTCGACAGAGCCCCAGGGCAGCAGCAGAGGGAATGCTAAACACACATGGCTCCCTCCCACCGAGAGAAGACAAGACGTCTTAGAACACAAAAATCAGACCAACAAATGGTGCTGCCTCCGAGGCCTCTCCTTCCCCGTGTTGTTTCTGCTAAATTGCTTTTATCAATGGGCTTTTATCACCAGCTCCCTCCAGCAGCTTATACAACAGACCCCAGGAAACATATCAACAGCTCTGCCCTTTTCAGGGCAGGAGGTGGGTGACAGCGGGGGAGAAATTCTCCAATCGCCACCCCTGTGGGCAGACCTTGTTGCACTCATCAGCAAGCCAGATGCTGCGGGCAGCCTGGGCTGCCTGCCTGCACCGAACGTGGGAAGCAGGAGGGGGAGACCGGGCGGGCTTTGGCTGGAAGTTTATTTTTTCCATAATTTAGAATGAAGTTATCTTTCCTGCTCGAGCACTTTCTCCCATAAAACCATCCTGCTGGGAAAGGTGAAGATTTGTCATCTTCCAGGCTTGCAACTCATTCTGGCACCGAGAGCGTGGAGCTCCGACAGGAAAAGGCTCGGCCAGGCCAGGAAACCAGCAGACCAGCTGGGAGGGGTCCAGAGGCAGCCCCCGGGCTGTGGGTCTGGGGATGGAGGTAGCAGCAAGACAGCAGGTGGGATTGGAGAGGAGATGGGGTTAGCTATTGACCAAGGGTCCTGCGTGGCCAAGAGAACAAGGCGGCTGGCTCAACCTCGGCTGTGTCCGCAGAGTCATGGCCATAGGACAGCTCCAAAAAGGCAGGAGTGGTAGGGAATCTAGAAAGATGCTACTGATGAACTTATCTGCAGGGCAGCAAAGGAGATGCAGACAGACAGAGAGAACAGACTTGTGGACACAGTGCGGGAGGGAGAGGGTAGGACCAATTGAGAGAGTGGCGTGGAAACATACACATTACCATGTGTGAAACAGACAGCCAGTGGGAATTTGCTGTGTGATGCGGGGAGCTCCACCCAGTGCTCTGTGACTACACAAAGGGATGGGATGGGGTGGGAGGTGGGAGGGAGACTAAAGAGGGAGGGGATATATGTCTACCTGTGGCTGATTCACGTTGATGTATGGAAGAAACCAAGACAGTAGTGCAAAGCAAATATCTTGCAATAACAAATTAAATAAATAAATAACAGCAGGAAAAAAAAAAAAAAGGCAGGGTGGAGACCAGACCATCCAGCCATGGGGGGAAGGGGTGTTCATCCCTGAACTGTCCAAGCAGAGGCTTGTTAGAATCCACCAGACTGGAACCCAGGGCCAGGTGTGAAAGGGGAGAACGAGCTGTGAGCATTTTCCATCCTCTGAGAGGCCCTGTGGTTACCTGACCACAACCTTGAGCCCTGAGGAGCTGTGTGGCCTCAGGAAGGGCAGGTCCTGTTCTCTGGATTTTCATTCTTACCATGTATAAAGTACCTACAAGGGCTTCCTGGTGGCTGAGACAGTAAAGAATCCGCCTGCAATGCAGGAGACCTGGGTTCGATCCCTAGGTCAGGAAGATCCCCTGGAGGAGGAAATGGCAACCCACTCCAGTATTCTTGCCTGGAGAATCCCATGGACAGAGGAGCCTGGCGGGCTACAGTTCATGGGGTCGCAAAGAGTCAGACACAACTGAGCAACTAACATGTTCACTTTTCATAAAGTGCCCAAGACATCTGCTCTGCACGTGTATCACCTTGTTGAATCTCCACTGTAAGCCAGAAGACAGGCGCTGTGCCCACCACACAGTAGGTGCCCAGTACACATCTACGGAATGAATGATAAATGAGTGGATCCTTTCCACCAATGAGAAAACAGGGGCCTAGAGAGGAAAAGCGTCTTAAAGTCTGGCAGCCGCGGCAGCAGGGCTGTCAGTAAAGCCGGCTGAGCCCCCAGGGCCTGCGTCCTGAGCCACTGCACTGCCCACTGTGGCCACCTCCTCAGTCTTCAGAGACCCTCAAAGAGCTGGCGGCTGTGAACAAACACGACTAGCGCATCGCAAAGAGCTATCAGGTTTGGTTTTCCAAATCCGCTCTAACAAGCCTGCATTTAGAGGTGGTCATACTGAGTAAAGTAAGTCAGAGGAGGAGAAATATCTTTATGACATCCTTTATATGCAGAATCTAAAAAGAAGTGATATAAATGAACTTATTCACAAAACAGACACACAGACAGAGAACGAACTTATGACTGCCAGTGGGGAAGGATGGGGGGAAGAAATAGCTAGGGAGTTTGGGGATGGACAGGTACACACTGCTCTATTTAAAATGGATCACCAACAAGGACCTACTGTACAGGACAGGGAACTCTGCTCAAAGTTACTTGGCAGCCTGCATGGGAGGGGGGTTTGGGGGAGAATGGATACATGTGGCTGGACGGCTGAGTTCCTTTGCAGTCCACCTGAAACTATCACAACATTGTTAATTGGCTACACTCCAATACAAAACAGAGCTTTTAAAAAAATAATAATAAGCATGCATTGCTCTTACAAATGAAAATAACAAACTTCTCAAAATATTCCCTTTCAGCCCACGATCTCACAACCAAGGGTGGTGTGTCCATTTAACAACTAGTCAGCCAATCAAAAAGACAGAAAATAAATGAATCGTTCAAAAGAGTAGAGTTGTCTGCAAGGATGTGGGGAAACTGGAATGCTCCTACATGGCTGGTGGAAATGTAAAATGGTGCAGCTGCTTTGGAAAAGAGTCTGGCAGTTCCTGAAGGCATTCAGCATTCAGTCACTATATGATGCAGCAATTCTACTCCTAGGTATCTTCCCAAGAGACATGAAAGCACATGTCCACACACACACACACACACACACACACACACAAACGGATATGCATGTTTACAGCCTCGTTATTCATAACTATTAAAAGTGGCAGCAACCCAAATGTCTGTCAACTGATGAATGGATAAGGACAAAATGTGGAGTGTCCCTGCAGCGGAGTATGCTTGAGCCTCAGAAAGGAATGAGGTTCTGATATATGCTACCACACGGATGAACCTTGAAATACCATGCTAAAGTGAAAGAAGTCAGTTACAAAAGAACACATGGGGTCTGATTCCATTCACATGAAACATCCATAATAGGCAACACTATAGAGACAGAAAGTACACTAATGATTGTCTAGGGCTGGGGAGGGGATGGAAATTGGAGGAAGAGGAGAGAAGCTGATGGGGACAGCATTTATTCTGGAGGGAGAGGTGACAAAATGTCATAGAATTGATAGTGATGAAGGTCACACAATGGAGAATGTGCTGAAAACTACTGAATTATATACTTTAAATGGGTGAATTTTAAATAGATGGTACCAAATTATATCACAGTAAAGCTGCTTTTTTAAAAAAAGAATCAGTTGCCTATCTTCCTTAATTTTAAGGGATTACAAGGACCCTGCGAAGGGGTCAAAATCATGATGTTAATAGAGGGAAAGCAGCAGCTCACAAGCTCACTACCTACTGCCCATGGCCAGGATGTCATTCAGGCATTCACCAAACATCTCATTCAGTCACTCAACAAACATCTATCGAGAATCCACACTACACCAGGCATTCAAAAAACATCTATCATTCAGTCACTCAACAAACATCTATCAAGAACCTACAATACACCAGGCATTCAACAAACATCTATCATTCAGTCACTCAATAAACATCTATTGAGACCCTACGCTACACCATACATCGGGCTACGTCTGAGGTCAATAAACCGCAGCCCGCAGGCTGAATCCAGCCATTGCCTGTTTTTGTACAGCTTGCAAACAAAGAATGGTTTTTGCATTTTTATGAAGTTGCAAAAAAAAAATCCAAAGCAGGATAATATTTCCCGACATGCAGAAATCATATGAAATTCAGATTTCAACATCCATACATAAATTTTATTGGAACGCAGCCACACTCATCGATGTATGTTTTGTCTTTGAGCTACAGGGCAGAGGTGAGTAGCTGCAGCAAAGACTGGATGGTCTGCAGAGCCTAAAATGTTTACAATCAGGTCCTTTACAGATAAAATATACCAGCCTCTGTGCTAGATGCTGGAGATGTAGGGGAGAAAAGAGATGAGCATCACAGTCAGGGCCACTGTCCTTGACTGTCCATGGCCCTGACAGCCAAACAGCTGGGCACTGAGGACCACAAGCTGAGTGTGTGCAGTGAGCCCAGAGCAAGGGGTGACCTGGCCAGGCTGTGGACAGACTTCCCTGGGAACAGCTGGGCGTGAGACCAAGAGGAGCAGGAGGTGCAAGGCCCTGGAAAGGTCCTGAGGGTCCAGAAGATCACCGAGGAGGAGCGCCCAGCGGAGGGCAGGGAGGGCAGGGCAGCTCGAGGGTCTGGGCTCCACAGAGTCATTCTCCTCCCTCCCCGCTCCCTCTCCCCTCCTCCTTCCCTTCTCTCCCCCTCTTCCCTCCCCTTGCCCCCTTCCTCATCCCTCTAACATCCAGACATTCCTGAAGCACTTATCTTGCTCAGTTTTCTCCCCAGCAATTAACTCTACCTGTTATACAAGCATTTGCTTGCTCACCCACCAGCTCTTACACTAGAATCTGAGGACAGGAACTTTAGTTTTTTCACTGCTGTATTCCCAGTCATTACCTGACATAGAGTTGGCTCTCATTAAAAAAAAAAAAAAAAATCTTTGGAATAAATACAAACACCAAACCCTTAAAAGAAAACTTAAGGGTGAAATGTCCTTGATTTGCAAACTTGAGCAAGCTCTTTCTTTGCGGTTTGGTCTCCTGCTTTGTAAAACAAAAATAACAAACGTAACTCCTTCATGGCAAATAAGGAAATGCATATACATGTTGGTGATTATTCTTATTTTTATCCTCTTGAGTCACAGATCCATTTCGAGTCACAAGTTAAAGGGGGAATTTTTAAACCTATCTCGTTTAATTCTCATATAAGCCTCATGAGATAGTGGTAACTTTTATTACAAATTCCACCTGGACAGATGAGGAAACAGAAGCTCAGAGAGGCTAGGTAAGCAATCCAAGTTCACAGAGTGAGCCACAGAATTAAAATTCAAACCAGCATTATCAGACTCCCAGGGCTCTGCCCCCTCCTCTATACCCTGCTCTAGAGTGAAAATGCCCAAGTAGGCTGGGGGAAGGGGGCCAGGGTGTCCTGGAGCAGCTGGGGAGCCCTCTTGATGGGAGCATGCAGATCTGAAGGACTGAAAGGATGCAGAAGAGAGAGTGAAAGGCATTCTAGGTCAAAAAGCAGAAGAGGAGGTGGGGGCAGGTCTTTTCCACAAGCAGTTACACTGTCGTAATACAAACAACAGAGGACAAAGGTGGACTCGCAGAGCCAGCGCTTGGATGAAACCTTAGCTACACCCAGTCCAACTACTTGTTTTAAAATGAGAAACAGAGGTGAGGTGAGCTGGGGACACTGTGCCCACGTTGACGCTTCATGCTTATTCCTACTCGTCTCATTCACCTTCCAAAATCACAGGGGTACACACGCTCATTGCAGCCGGAGAAACACTCCAAAGGAGGAAAGCGATCACTGAGTCCCCCTCACCAGCCACGACGAGTTAGTTCTATAGTACTAGGCCTGGAGCCACAGCGAGCGGCTGGCATCTCAGAGCAGACTGGAACCTGCCGGAACTGTGCTTCTGTTTCCTTGTTTGGTTGGTTCGTTTTTGTTTGGCGGGAGGTGGTTTGCGCGGGTTTTGTTGGTTTTTGGCATTACCATGTGACATGCAAGATCTTAGCGCCCCGGCCAGGGCTGAAACTGGTGCCCCCCTGCAGTGGAAGCGCAGAGTCCTACCCACTGGACCGCCAGGAAGTCCCCGGTTCCCACTTCTGTCACCAAGTCTGTCTGCAGTTCCCACATTTGCTCACTCGTTCACTCAGCCAGTGATTATGAGAATCTCAAATAAACCCGGCCCAGTTCCAGGTACTGGGGTCTTGCAACGGACACGCCTGATGAAATGATCTTTCATTTCTTCCTCACAAGGGCTGAGCACACTGGTTTGTGAAAAACGACAAATGGGAGCAATGAAACACAGCCACGCTGCTCTGGCTAAGCTCTCAGAGAACAGTGCGTTCCCTCCAAGGCCCTGACACCCCATGAAAATAAGAATAAAAAGACGTGTTAAGGAATAAACAGGCTTCCCAGGTGGCTCAGATGGTAAAGAATCTTCCTGCCAACGCAGGAGACCCAAGTTCGATCCCTGGGTTGAGAAGATCCCCTGGAGGAGGAAATGGCAATGCATTCCAGTATTCTTACCTGGAGAATCTCATGGACAGAGGAGCCTGGCAGGCTACAGTCCATGGGGTGGCAAAGGATTGGACAGGACTCGGTGACTAAACGACAATAAGGTATAAATGTCCTCAAGGGTAGACATGTATACAACTGATTCACTTTGCTGTATATCTGAAACTAACACAGCATTGAAAATCAACTGCACTCCAATAAAACATTTCTGAATAAAAATAAAATTTAAAAAAAATGATGAGGAAGAATCCTCTGTCCCAGAATACAGCTATCATTAACAGCTTCAGAGTAAAAGAGGAAAGGCTGCATCCAAGAAAACAAGACAAGATGATATAAAAACAGAAAAGGTCTATTTAGAAAACAGGAGACCTTCTAGATATTAAAAATATGCTGATGAACGTGAAATCCTCAACGGAAGTCTACAAGATATAGCTGAAGAAATCTCCCGGGGCAGGGGGCTGATAAAGAGAAAGACAGTAAAATTATAGGACTAAATCCAGGAAATTCAATATCCAACTTCTAGGAGCTCCAGAGGAAAGATGAAAGAAAATGACAGGAGGAAATCAATGAAATTATTCAAGATAATTTCTCAGAACTAAAATAACCAGTGTTTCAAGATCGAAAGGTTCCTGGGTGCCTGGATAGACACCCATCCACACTGAGGCGAGTCATTTGTGAAAGTTCAAAACAGCAGCCAGATAGGAGACGTTAACATGCACAGCACTAAAGATTTCAGGAAGAAAAACTGTGTTACCTACCACAGATTAAAACTGGAGTGACAATAGCCTTCTAGACATAGATCCTGGAACTTAGGCAAAAGGAAGTACATGTGTGCTCAGCCATGTCCGACTCTTTTCGACCTCATGGACTATAGCCTGCCAGGCTCCTCTGTTTATGGGATTTCCCAGGCAAGAACACTGGAATGGGTTGCCATTCCCTTCTCCAGGGGGTCTTCCCCGACCAGGGATCGAACCCAAGATTCCTGCATTACAGGCAGATTCTTTACCACTAGCGCCACCTGGGAAGCCCAAAATTAACCAGTGCTTTGCACAAAAAAAAAAGCCTAAAGCAAGCCACAGCATCAGTAACACGTGAGCGTGGAAGGAATGCTTTTTTCAGATCCGTGTGGCCAGTGAAGGTTCAGAGCACCTCCGATGCAGTCGGTGCATTGCCTGCAGTGTGTTTTCTGCACGACGTCAGTGCCAGATTACCACGGTCCACACCCTAGACTCCAGCGCTGAGGCTGTGTCTCTGCATGAGGTGCTCTGGGCAGAACTACAGGGATCGAGCTGGGGGGAATGACTGTCGCACACTCTCCTACAGGTCACCTGCAGCCGGGGACCCAAGAAGAAGGAGGCTTGCTTAGTCTAAGCGACCGGGGGGGTCGCTTAGTGAAGAAAAGGAAACCCAGATGGACTCCTGGGGGACTGCACCGTCCAGACAGCAAAAACACGAACTGGGGCTAGGGCCCCTCCACAACTCATCAACCTGCTGAGCACAGACAAGAGTTCTAGCCGGCGGTGAAACCCAAGCAGGAATGAACGAACTCATGCCCAAGTAGGACTGATGATCTTAACCAGGCATGTGGGGTTTTTTAATCATCATTTCTGGGACAAGGTGATACATGTCGATAGCTACAACCAATCTGAGCAGGAAGAACAGGAACACTGAGGCCGTAGACTGGCTCTGGGTGTGACCCAAGGGTCCCCGGAGCAGTCTGGCAGCCCCACGGGGCACAGGCCACCAGGACGCCACAAAGGGGCAGCCGGACCTTACAACCAGCACATAGAGGCCCTGAAGGGAGGGGACCTGGGCCTGGGGCTGGGGCTGGGGCTGGGGCTGGGCTGGGCCAGGGAGGCCCTCTCTCCTCACCCCCACCTGTGAGAACCAGAGCTTCGAGACTCAAAAAGATCCAGGCCCCGAGACCAGTCACCTGGCTGGTTAGCAAAGCCAGCCAGGAATCCAAGCCGGTCTCCAGGCCTCTGACCGCACGTTCTCGTGAGGATGTTTGCCTGCTGGATTTCCAGGTGGGAAGAAGCAGCCCAGGAGAAGCACAGCCTGGGCCCCCCAGCACAGGGAGGGGGCCTCCCTCCCCCACGCCCGCCCCAAGGAGGTGCCGAGTCTAATTGGATTGCCATGGCCCGTGACGATGCCGGGCTCGGCAATGGTGTCGGTTCTGAAATAGAAACTAGTCAGGGACCCGCCTGCTTAGCTTCCAAGGCTGGGAATCCGCTGGAATCTGAGCAGCCAACAAGGAGCCTTTCCTTCCCCCAAATGGTCCCAAACAGCACTGAGCAGCGCGCCCTCCTCCCCAGCCCCCCAAGGCCTGGCTCTGCTGATGGCGTGAGTTCAAGGTGGGGAGAGGGGGTGGCGCATGCAGGGGAGCCCAGCAGAGGGGCCACCTCCTCCCCTTTCAGAGTCCCCCTGCTTCCCACGGCCAGTCCCCTCCCCCCGCAGCTGATTCTACAGGACATGTTACTCGTCACAGGCACAGCCCTCCCAGCTGAGGGGTCCCCTCGTCTCCGCCAGGTGAACCGAGGCACGGGGTGGGGAGGGCGAGGGCCTGGTGCTGTGGGGTCCCCCCCCGCTGCTGCCACAAGCCCAGCCGCCAGGCCACCTGCAGCCGGGGTCCTGCCTCTGACGAGCACTGTGGGCGGTACGTGCATGGGAAGCTATGTGTGCATTGGAGGAAACACGTGGGCATGTGCAGACCACATGAGTCTGCATGAGTTAGCGTAAGTGTGAACCAGCACAGAGGAAAGCACATGTGCAAGCATCTGTATGCATACTACATGTTAGTGTGCAAGGGAGGAGAGTGGAGGGAATGTGTGAGAACAGGAGATGTGTGTGCAAGGGATCTTGTGCAAAGACCAGAAGCTGGGTCCCCAAGACGCCGCTACGGAAGCACGGGGCCTTCCTCCAGGTGCAGACACCAAAGCGCACAGTAAATGCAAAAGGAGCAGCCCCCGCCATTTCCCACCCAGCTCACCTCAGCCCTTCCTGCCCACCTCGAGGTCAGCTGCACCCAGCCTGGGCCTCTGGGTTCCCTCCCCCACTCTCCTCCCCTGCCCGCCCCCCAGCCTCATTCTCTGACATTCTCTTTAAAGACTCTCCTCACTTCCTTTGGGAGCAATAAATAGGAGGATTACGGAAGTGACATTCTGAAAGTGATCTGAACTACTCAGAAGACAGGGATGGATAAAAAGAGGGCACTTTGGCCAAGACTCACTCGGAAAGAGAAGGAGGTTCTGCCTCCAGGGAGGGGGCACCATCTGCAGAGGCCTCAGGTTGAGCCCAGATCGGTAGCAGAAAGCCCAGGCCTCTAAGTCATCGGGCTTGTCTAACACGCCAAACACAAGACACAGGGCCCTCAAGGGCTGGAGAGGCTGCTGTCTGGAGTCGGGGCACAGACTCCACTCTCTAGTCCCTCACCTGGAAGCAATCTGCCGACCACAGCAAACAGCCTCTCACCCCCTCCTGCGTGGCCAGCTCGACACCTGAGAGTGGCCTGAGATCGGACACAGGGCAGCCTGACCCGCACATCAGATGTTTGCACCCGTCATCCCAAACAGTCTGTCCCTTCGCCCCTGAAAACTGGACCACAGTCAAGAGCGCGAGCTTTGGACTCAAACTGACCGGAGCAGGCAGCCACTCCAGCAGCTGAGCCTCGGTGTCCTCCTCAGGAAGATGTGGGTAACTGTCATCGAGAGGATCAAACAAGACGCGCGTGCAAGGGGTCTGCCCAGGCCAGGCACACAACGCATGCTTGGTAGACGGCAGTCACTACTGTGCCTGCCGCTGCCCACTCAGCTGACCACACAGCAGCCACGCGGTCCTTCTGGAATGAAAGGCAAGTCTGTCTGCTTGGTCTAACTCCTCCAATGGCACCTGCCTCGCCCGTCAAAAAAGCTATGGCCCTCAGAATGGACTTCAAGACCCTGTGGGGGGACTTCCCTGGTTGGTCCAGTGGCTAAGACTCTGTGCTCCTAATGCAGGCGGCTGGAGTTCAATCCCTTGTCCGGGAACTAGATCCCACATGCCGCAACTAAGATCTGGCACAGACAAATAAATAGATGAGTAAAATAAGCATTGCTCAGAAGATGGGGTACCAACACAACACTGTCAAGCAAGTAAATGCCAATAAAAATTAAAAGGCCTGTGGGGTCTGAGTCCCCTGACCTTTCCCTCGCTTGCTTCACTCCAGCCCTACCGGGCTGCAACACGCCTCTCACACTCCTACCTCAGGGCCTTTGCACAGCCTGCTCCCTGGGCCCTGGGCCCCACCTCCCCCACATCTCCCCAGGACTCACACATCTCTTCTCCCCTCTCTGCTAGACCATCACCTCCTTAATAAGACCTTCCCTAAGCAACCTGTTTAACCCATAATACCTGCTCCCACCCCATTCTCTCACCCCCTTCCCTATTTCGCTCTTCTCCATAACATTTGTCACTACAGGTTTTAATTGTTTATTGTCTGTCCCCCCACCACCACCAAAATTATAAGCTCTTCGATTTTTCTTCATCCCTGCATTCACAGAGCCTGAGCAGGTTGGCCCGGAGATGCCTCTAACATGTGCGGGATAAATGAGTCTCAGGACACTTAGGACAGCCCCACTGGGGGTCACCAGCCCTCTGAGGCTTAGTGGCCTCCTCTAGAAAAAACCAATCTAGGGCTTCCCTGGTGGCTCAGGGTAAAGAATCCGCCTGCCAATGCAGGAGACACGGGTTCCACCCCCGGTCCAGGAAGGTCCTACCTGCCACAGAGCAACTCAGCCTGTATGCTACAATGACTGAGTCTGTGCTCTAGAGCCCAGGAACTCAATTACTGAAGCCCAAGCAACCTAGAGCCTGTGCTCCACAATAACAGAGGCCACTGCAATGAGAAGCCTGTGCAGCACAATTAGAAAGTAGCCCCCACTCACCGCAACTGAAGAAAGCCCAGCACAGTCAAAAATATACATATATAAATAAAATTATTTTTTTTTAAATGTCTAGCCACTTCTCAAGGTCACTGTCAGGAGGGAATGACAGTAAGATGACTTCTGGGAATATGCTTGGGTGCTTTCACAGTGGGGTGCCATAGAGAAATGGAAGACCTCAGAACTATTTCTTTGGCAGCACCTGTCAGGCCAGCTTTCAGTCCTGGGGTGGAGGCTCTGAGTGCTAACAGGACACTGCAGAGAGGGACTTTGGGAGACGGTTCCTGCCTCCAGGGACTGCCTGAGGCCCTGGGACAGGCAGGCACAGACTGTGCTGTTCTTCACGGAATCACCAGCACACAGCAGGTGCCCAGTAAATGTCTGGCAAAAGCACACATGAACAAGTCCCATACAGACAACCACACAGAGACCAGAAAGATCACCCACAAAACCCTCAATAAAATACCAGTTGACCTACAGCAGCATGCAGACAACAGTTACTGCAGATGAGACCAACAGAAAGAGTGAATATATTTTTATTATCTTCACGACAGGAGAAAACGTGTTTCTACACAGATGCCAGGAATTGGTGCAGAAAGCCCCGGGGGATGGAGAACAAGCCCAGGAAACTGCTTCCCAGTGAGTGCATTTCAAGAATTAGGCCAAAATCCTGCAGATCATGACAGAATGCACTCCATCGATATTAGCTGTGATTATATCATTGTTTTTATTATGGTCTTGGCGCCCCTCCAGTGGAACAAGCAGGAAACGAGGAGACAGAACACTCAGGTTTCCATCGAACAGTGAGCAGCCCGAGCACACTGCTTCCTGCTGAAATGCCATTGGACTGGGGCGCGACCCTGACCATGGGATGCTGGGCCGCCTTCACTGGGTCATCAAGGGCTCCAGAGTGCCTGCGTTGTGCCAGACGTCATGTGGATGCTGGAGGGACAGAGTGAGCCCAGAGCGATGGGCCCCCTCTCCCCACGGCTCCCTTAAGGGGCTCTGGCCTTGTGAGCCTGAGTGCAGGCAGGAGCCAGCCCTCCAGATGCATCAGTCTCCAAAGGACATTCCCTCTCGGCCTCCAGGAGAAAAGACTCTCATTCCCAAGGGTTCTGATCACCTGCTGGGGAAGAGGCCAGGTCTACGCTGCTCCGGACAGTGAAAGCTGCTCTGGGCAGTCGGCAGCCTCAGACACCAAAGTCCTGCAGCTGGATTTTCAGTTCCCATCCTCCAGCCCCTCACAGTCCTCCCTTTTTTTTTTTTTTTTTTGTTTAGTCCTCCCTTTTTATAGTTATAATTTTTATTTATCTATTTTTGGTTCTGCTGGATCTTCATTGCTGCACCTTTCTAGTTGCAGTGAGCTTTCTCTAGTTGCAGTGAGCATGGGCTACACTCTAGTTACAGTGCCTGGGCTTCTTGCAGCGGCTTCTTTTTTTGTGGAGCACAGGCACTAGGGATCGAACCCATGTCTCCTGCACTGGCAGGCAGATTCTTTACCACTGAGCCACCAGGGAAGCCCCTGTACCTCTCATTCTGCAGAGGAAGAAACTGGGCCTTCTGCAGGCCACACTGGTCTGGCGGCCAAGGCTAAGAGAGCCAGAGAATTCCTGGTTCAAGAGAGAGTCTCACCCCCGTGATGGTGCCGGGCTGGTAAGCTGGGGGAAGCGAGCCCCACGCTGGGAGAGAGGTTCCCGGAGCTCAGGCCACTTGCTCAGGGTATAGATGGGTACTTGGCTGTCAGGAAGATCTCTCTTGTCCAGCACTTTCTGCAGAGCCCTTACCCCAGAGCCCGCCTAGCTGTGACTTCCCTCAGTGCCCCTGATGACTGCAGGGGCTACAGGGGGGGCCAGGGAGGCAGCATGGACTTCCCCAGTAGACCACTTACAAGTGACCTGACCAGGCTCCTTCCACACAGAGGTGGGGCAACAGAGCTTCGGGGAGACGGGACCCTTGGCTTGCTCCTGGAGACACTGACCCCTTCCCCTCCCCAACACCCACCGAGCTGCAGTCCCGCCCATCCTTCCCGGCCTGGAGCTTTATTTGGAGCTCCCTGGAGGCCACTTAGAAAGGGGGAAAGGCAGGTGCTTGAGGCAGGTCTTTTGAGAATCTGCCAGGACCACCCTGGTGGCTCAGAGGTAAAGAATCTGCCTGCAATGCAGGAGACCCACGTTCAATCCCTGGGTCGGAAAGATCCCCTGGAGAAGGGAACGGCTACCTACTCCAGTATTCTTGCCTGGAGAATCCCATGGACAGAGGAGCCTGGTGGGCTACAGTCCATGGGGTCGCAAAGAGTCAGAAACGACTGAACAACTAACACTTTCTCTTTCACTTTCCCCAGCATCCCTGAACCTGGAGTTCAGGTTCTCCTAAGCGCGAGCAGTCCAGGGAGGAGAGGGCTCCCCCAGAGGCAGAGACCCGAGACCCAGAGAAACAAGGTAACAAGCAGGTGAGGGCAGCGGTGCCCCGGCAGAGGGATTTTCACCAGTGCGGGAAGGGCCGCCAGGGCTTGCAGTGCGGGAGGCAGGAGGCTCCGAGTCATCGCGTCTCAAAGGCTCTGTGTATCCAGACACAGAAGACAATGCGATGAGGCGCTGACGCAGGACCAGCTGGATCCACGGGGTGCCAGGCAGGTGAAGGGGAATGACGGGGCCCAGCACAGGCAGCAGGCGGCCAGTCATCAAGGGCCCCAGACGAGGCCCAATAACGGAGGCTGGGAGGAAAGTCACAAGAGTAGTAGGGAGCATGTTGCAGGTATGTTTCCTGAACTTGGTTGTGCACAAGTGTGCGTGTGTGTGTGTGTGTGTGTGTGTGTGTGTGTGCACTGCAGAGTTGGGAGGGGGGATGAATCATGGACTCAAAGGCAGGAGTAAGATGGGGAAGTGGGAGGGAGGTTCAAGAGGGAAGGGACGTATACTCAAGGCTG
This sequence comes from Cervus canadensis, assembly GCF_019320065.1. Lineage (NCBI taxonomy): Eukaryota > Metazoa > Chordata > Mammalia > Artiodactyla > Cervidae > Cervus > Cervus canadensis. Next base: position 12,836,272 of record NC_057406.1, on the reverse strand, counting down.
ATTCAGGTTGTTGTATGGCAGAAGCCAACACGATATTGCAAAGCAGTTATCCTCCAATTAGAAATAAATTTTTAAAAAAATATTTAACATCATTGAGTAGAAAACCATCTTGGAGAGTATCTTGCATAACACTGTATCTACTCTTGCAATCGCAAACAAAACTCCAGATCAGTATCAGTCTTTGCTTAAACCCCAGCAGTGGTGGGAAGCTCAGGACCTACCAAGGCAGCCGGCTCCAGCTGTTAAGAGAGTTCTTTCTGGAACTGGGTCCACTCCTGACCTCCTGGAATCCCCATGGGTCCTAGGCACCTGGGGATCTCGGCTTTGAAGCCACAGGACAAGTTTAAACCCTCCTATTCCACATCAATCCCACACATGAGGGGAGACCACTACTGTGTATACCCTCCTCCCCATAACACTCCATAGAGATAATCCCCAGACAAACAAGCATTCCCAAATCCTCATCCAATTCCCACGCGGGGTAGTTCCCACCATCTTAGTCATCCTCCTCTGGATGAATTCAGATTTGCCAGGATCCCAACCAGAAATAACAAAACCCAGATGCAGACGTGGTGTAAGTGCCGCAGAGCAAGGAGAGAATCTAAAACTTCACGCCCAGGGCAGCATCGTTCTTCTTAGCAACCTGTAACAGCACGATTAGCTGATAGTTCCTTCCACTCATCTCTTTTATTCACTGGATCAACAAACATGAGGGACTTCCCTGGTGGTCCAGCAGCTAAGATTCTGTACTCCCAATGCAGGGGGCCTGGAGTTCCATCTCTGGTCAGGGAATAGATCCCACACACCACAACTAAGACCCAGAGCAGCCAAATAAATAAATAAAAATAAATATTAGAAAAAGCCAAAAACATGAGCTGCCTCCTATATGCCCAGCACTGGACTAGGTAAAAAGAATACTGAGAAAAATATCATAACATATTGTGCTCAGGGAGATGGCCTATGTAGAGAGATAAGAAACAAAACGACATACAACACTGAAAAATAACATGGTGCTTACGGGGTCTTTCCTGTAGGAGGGATGACTAGAGACCCCTGCCCCAGAGGGCAGCAATGCCCGAGGGGAGTTTCCCATGATGCCAGACTCAGGTTGTAGCCACAGTGAAGGCTGGCTTCACCCTTGCCCCTTGAACAACTAGGGTGCTGGACAGAAGGCATGAAACATGGGCTTGAGAAGCCAGACAACAGGCAACTCTGGACTGTGATCTCTGAAAGAGGGAAACAAAAGAAAGAGTTCCGTGATGCCCACTTACTGCCTGGAGGCAGCGTCCACACAGCAGCTCAGGGCGAGGAATCCAATGGTGTCCAGTGATCCCTTCAAGTTGAGGAGACAGAAATTGGCGTTCACGGAGACAGAATTCTTAGGGCAGAACACTGGAGAGAAGGGCTTCCCTGGTAGCTCGGAGGGTAAAGAATCTGCCTGCAATGCAAGAGACCCAGGTTTGAACCCTGGGTTGGGAAGATCCTCTGGTTTGAACCCTGGGTTGGGAAGATCCCCTGGAGAAGGAAATAGCTACCCACTCCAGTATTCTCGCCTGGAGAATTCCATGGACAGAGGAGCCTGGAGGGATACAGTCCACGGGGTCGCAAAGAGTCGGACATGACTAAGTGACTGACACTTTTGGAGAGAAGGGGACTGAACAGAGAGGGTGCTCTAGAGAAGAGTCCCCTGGATTCCCCGCCTGACGCACACAAGTATAGGGTGAAATGCCGCAAGCCAGGGGACAGAAGCAACAGAAAGCGGGGAGCCAGCCGACCTGCAGAGCTCACTCAGGGCCGCACTCCCACCAGCGAGAGCAGAGCGCTCACAACACACCAGGTGCTGGGAGTCCTCAGAGGGCGATGCCTCGGTAGTGAAGCTGAGAGAGCCCTAGGCTGAAGGTGCGGCCACCCTAACAAAGCTCACAAGCAAGATCCCCTGGAGGAGGAAGTGACAGCCCACTCCAGTATTCTTGCCTGGGAAATCCCATGCACAGAGGAGCCTGGAGGGATACAGTCCATGGGGTGGCAAACAGTGGGATATGGCTGAGCAACTCAACAACAACCACAGAGCCGTTTAAAGGCATGCCAGAGCAAACTCCAATGCTATTCGAAGATATAGAACAAAATCCAGCAAGGTTCAATTCACAATGTCTAATATTCAATCAAAAGTTACCAGGCACTCAAAGAAGCAGAAAAACATGACCCACCACCAGGAGAAAAAGCAGTCAAGAGTACAGACCCAAAATGACAGAAATGATGAAACCAGTAGACCACGATGGAAAAACAGCTATTGTATGTTCCGTGAGCACAAGAAAGTAGAGGAAAACATAAGCATAGCAAGAAGAGAAATGAAAGATATAAAAAAAGACTCACATGAAACTTCTAGAGATGAAAAACCCAGTATCTGAAATGAAAGATACACTGAAGGGGACTTATTAATATCAGATTAGACACTGCCAAAGAAAAAGTCTTGAAGACATAACAAGATGAAGCACAGAAAGAAAAAAAGACGGAAAAAAATTAATGGCGCATCAGCGACCTACAGGACAACATCAATCTAAATATACATGTAATTAAAGTTCCAGAAACAGAAGAGAGAGAAGAGGGAACAGAAAAATACTTGAGGAGGGAATTCCCTGGTGGTCTAGTGGTTAGGATTCCATGCTTCCATCTGGGGTCCTGGGTGCAGTCCCTACTCAGGGAATTAACATCCTGCAAGCCACGTGGTATGGTCAAAAAGAGAGAAAAATACTTGAAGATATAATGGCTGACCAAGCTTTCAAATGTGCTAAAACAATGCTCATAAGAGAAAGAAACCATGCAGGATGGGAGGGGCGTTCTGCGCCAGGCAGACCACACCAAGGACGCTGGGAAGTGAGAGTCTGCGTGGAGGGCGTCACAGGACAAGCCGGACAGAGTGGCCTCGGGTGGGCAGCAGGGAGGCGGGACACCGCTCCAGGTCCCTGCAGACTCTGCGCCTCACTCAGCGGCTCGGACCTCATCGTGTAGGCCAAGGGGTGACCGCCTCCTCCTGGACGAGGACAACCAAGCTCCTGAACCTCAAGTCAGACTTCCCAGTTTCCCGTGGAGGAAGACAGGAGAGAGGCTGGAGACCCAGCCGTGACATCCGAGCCCTCAGCCTGCCCCCATGGGGATGACCCAGCTGAGATGTCCACCCGGGGAGCCCATCTGGAACACAGTGGAGGCAACAAAAACATCCCACCCGTCTGAGGAGGGTCTTCCTCCCCAAGACCCCCGGAATCAGGGAAACTCTCAAGCCCATAGAGGGCTTGGGGATCACAGACCCCTCACTTTACAGTGAAAAACAGGAGGGTCCAGAGAAGCGCCGTGGCTGACCCAGGACCAGGGAGGGGTCCTCCGGGGCTGCTACGATCCCCACTGGCCTCCAGAACCAGAGAAGGTGCTGAGTCTGTGCCACTCTACACGGTCTCTGCACACCCAGCCCGGCTCCTCCAGGGCAAAGGCAGATGCCTGGCGCCCCTGGGCTCCTGACCTGCCACAGAGTGGGTGCTCAGTACCTGCCCCCTTCACGCGCACTGAACAAAAGGGTCCCTGAGCCTGACTCTGGGGGAGGGAGGGAGAGATGAGGCTCCCCAAGACCCAAGGCCAGAGCTGCCCCCAGCCTGCCGAGGCCGGAGAGATCCAGAAACAGAAAGAGCAGAGATCTGGAGAGAGGGAGGGACCGACCCAGCCGCTGGGAGTTTACCAGGCAACCCCCCTCAAGAAGCAGGGATGGGCCAGCGTGGGGAGGGACACTCCTCAGGCCTCTAAATGCTGCTCCTTATCAGATTGGCCTCGAGTCAGCTCTGGGCTGCCTCCCACTCCTCCCCGGATGAAAAAGAGGAAACTGCCTGAGACCTGCCCCCTCCCCGCTCCCCATTCCAGCACTCCGCGGGCTCTGGGCAGGGTGGCACCTCGTTAAGGGGTTAAGAATGAGCAAATTCCTGCGCTATTCCTGGAGCCTCAATTTCCACCATCCTTCCAATCTGGTCAATTCTGAGAGAGGCCAGCAGCCGGGAATGCCAGAGAGATCCGAGCCCGGCCCACCACACCCAAAATAACCCTGCGCGTGCCTCTCCCAAGCCCTCCAGGATTTGGCCATTTTGGGTGCATGTTTTCCTACAACGCTGCCCCCAGGCCCGGCGGGGTCACCGCACACACGTGCTGGGAACTCTGAGGCGCTCCCGGGGGAGCTGAGGAAGGTGGGAGCAGGTGAGGGGGGTGGTAAGGGAGACAGAGTCAGGGGTCGGGGTCTGGCCAGGCTGGCTCCAGCCTTCTCCGCTCCGCTAGCGGGGAGCTCCTGGGGGAGTCAGCCTCGGGCTCCTCCTCAGGAAACTTCCGGGCAGTGTCCTCCTTTCCCACAACTTCCTGTCCGCCTCCTCAGGAGAGGCCACCATCAGTCTCCCTCCCAGATGCGGACACGTTAATAAGAAGCTCCCGGGTTGAGAGTCCTTCACCCTCCCCAGAGACAGCTCCCAGCCGCAAGACTGTGAAGATGTGTAAACTGCTCAGAGACCCCACGGACTGTAGCCCTCCAGGCTCCCCTGCCCACGAGATTCTCCAGGCAAGAATACTGGAGTGGGTTGCCATCTCCTTCTCCAGGGGATCTTCCGGACTCAGGGATCGAACCCAGGGTCTCCAGCATCGCAGGCAGACTCTCTACTGTCTGAGCCACCAGGGAAGCCCAGCATGGAGGTGGATGGTTTTAGATCAAGCGAGCGCTCCAAGTGTCTGCGGACATGCACTGGACGAGGGGCATGTTTCTTTTCATATCTCAAATGCAGTATTCATTCACTCAAAAGAGATTTGCATGCCCACCGAGTGCTGAGTGACGAGAAAACAGGCAGAACATCAGTGAAGGGGAAAGTCCAGGCCTCTGCCCTTCGGCAGAAATGAAGAGGCAGAGGTTGCGGTGAGTTGACGGAAACGCCCTGGCCGGGCAGAGACCAGAGGCAGCACAAGCCTTCAGGCTGAGTCCTCTGGCTGCACAAATGCTGCTCAGAGTCCGGAGGTGGGCGAGGGGATGCGGGGTCTCAGAAACACCAGTGTGGGTGGGGGCTGCACCACGGGGTTTAAGATGTGGCACCCCCAAATGGTTGAGTTCCTGACACAAGTCAGGAATGTCAAAGATACTTGACTTAACCACTGTCCTAAGACAGATACTATCTCTTAGGTGTCTGTTTAAAGCTGCACCATCCCTCCAGTGAATGCCGGTGAGGATTTTTTGGCAACGAAAATTTATTTTGAGGCAAGGAAAATTTACTTTTTCACAAAATGGAAATGCAGCCATTTTTGGTGGGGATCCAAAGAGAAAAGCCCCACAGTCTAAGGAATCGCGGTCTACCCCTCCCTGTGCCTCACAGTCAGGGTGGGGCTCACCCCCCCTCCCAGCCCAGCACCTTCCCTCACCCTGCCCCACAGAGGGTCAGGTCCCCCTACCTCCATCACAGGCACGGCGCCATCAACCGAGCATCATTTGGATGAGCCGGGATGAAAGCAAATGATGAAACAGACGTAGCTTCAGTTTTATTCCGAACTAGGTGCAACTACCACGCCTGAGGCTTCAGCCGGTCAGGCGGGCTTCTCCTCCAAGCCTATAGAGAGAGCTCTGGCCCCCTCTACGAGCAATCCCATCCCTTCTCACTCGGCCTTCAGAGCCCAGACCTGGTGCCGTGGATGCTGCAGAGCCAAGCCTCCAGGGGAATGGGAGAGTTGGATGAAACAGGGAAGGCTTCTGGTAGCCCAGAACAGGTCAGAGACTCAGCTAACCTCACATCGCCTGACATTCTCTGATCACGCAGACCACCAGGGACGACTGGGACCCTCACAGACTCAAAGTTGGCCAGGGCTCACCAATGACGCCTGACCCTGCTGACGTGTGAGTCCATCCTCCCAGCCACAGAGAACCAGCACGCTGGGTGGAGGCAGGGGCAGAGAAGTTAGGGATCAGAGACAGGCCTCCTGGGTCTCCCCGGAGGGAGAGTTTACCTACCATCCGCCTGGAAGTGGCGGACTCTCGGCTGGCGCAGGCCAAGGACCTCCATTTAGTTTTTCCAGCTCCTGGGCCAAAAGGAGCGGCTGAGGTTCCTTGTCTCGCTTGTGAGGCCAGATTTCTCCAAGGTCTGCAGCGTCAGCTCTGCACGTTCTCAACTCTAAGCATTGGGACACATTAAGCCCAAGAGCCGATCAGATATCATGAACCGGGCAACAGGAGCAGGACGCTGGCAGCCCGGCACCCAGGAAAGCATCAGGGCAGCTGCAGTGGCCTGCTGCCTCCCGCCCTCAGTCCCCACCGAGCCCTGTCCTGTCTCTGAGCCGGGTCCCTTCTCCCCCGGCACAGCCTAGGAGGGGGAGAGAAGGGCCACGAGGCCGAGCCATGCGGCGTGGACAGCTTCACAAACAGTGAACCTTTCAGCCACAAGACGTTTCTTTTCCGAGAGATGCTGAGAGGGAGCAGGGAGAAAAGAAAACACCAAGGGGTTTTCAAACGTGAAAGCCCTCTCGGCCTTTGTTCTCAGTTGATGAATGCACGAAGCACCAGGCAGATGACAGGAGAAAAGAGTATGGTGTGCAGGAAAGTGCACTTCATCAAGGCCAGCCCGGGGGCTCCAGGGAGAGGGAAGTGTGATGAATGTGAGCCCTGGGAGGACTTCTCCTCCAGCGGCTCCACAGCAGCATCCTCAAACCTGGGAGTGGCATCCCTTAACAACCCCAGAGCTGGCTCTCCCCCACCCACCCCGTTTCCTCCTGCCTCCCTGCCATTTCAGACATTTCACACGAAAGAAGAGATACCCCGCATGGCAAGACAGCTATACAAACAGAAACATCAGGGGAAGTCAGAATATGAAGTCCACTGTGAGTTGTCTGGGAAGCAGAGTCGGATCGAGCAGAAAGTCTTCTCGTTCTGCCTCTGAAGGCGGGAGGGGACTGGGAGAGAAAGTCTGGAGCAACAGGGGTGTCCCGTTTGCTGGGTGAAGGAATGAATGAGTAGCCGGCAGAGGCCTGAGTCTGGAGTGACCGGCTGGCTTTCATCAGGACCCTTGTTCCACTCACTGACACACATTCTCCGGAGATGCCATGAGAACCAGCAGCTGGTACCGAGCAGCCGAGGGGCCAGCAGCTTCCGGAGGGCAGGCAGACTCCCACCCTACTTCTCAGCCAGAGAGCAGTCTGTTACAAAGCCCTCACTCTAGCTCTCTCTCGCCTCCTGCCAGATAAGCCCCTCACACACACACAAGCATACTGAATGTACTAAACCAGCAGGAGGGTCACGCCTCCTGACTTGCCAGTCTCCCTGGGTGACCCACGTGGGCAGAGGGGGCTGAGAAGTCCAGGCAGAGCCTGGACTGTCCTCTAGGGGTCTGTGAGGTTGAGCCCCCAGCATCCTAGTCTTTTCTCCTGGGCCCATACAGGGACTGCACACCCCCGCCCTCCCACTGCTCAATACACTTGCTCTTGACGTGACTCTGCCAGCCCCCCGCCATCAAGAGGGGCATCTCTGCCCAGCCCTGAGGTTCCAGTGGGTCTGGTGACTTGTCCTGACCAAGCGGAGGATGCATATTATATCGTGAAACCTCAGAACCTCCATCTCAAGAGGTCTTGAAGATTCCGTTAAAAGGCCAGTTCCCTTGAGAATGAGAAATCACGTCAGGGAAGAGAGGCCGAGCCACGAGCCAGCACCAACCCGACATGTGCCAGAGGGGCTCCTGGACCACACAGGCCCTGCAGAGACCCCGGCTGACCGCCACCGCATCCACAAGCTCAGGTGCCGAGCCCCGCTGAGCCACGCTCGGTGCTGTGTGGACCAATGCAGAAAGACAACTAAAGAAGTTTCCAGTTAGTATATTATGCTTGTTGCTTAGTCGTGTCTGACTTTTTGGGACCCCATGGACTGTAGCCCACAGGCTCCTCTGTCCATGGAATTCTCCAGGCAAGAATACTAGAGTGGGTTGCCATTCCCTTCTCCAGAGGATCCTCCCGACCCAGGGATCAAACCTGGTCTCCCACATTGCAGGCAGATTCTTCACCATCTGGCCATCAGGGAAGCCCTTCCCAGTTAGTATAAAGCGATGCTATTTATGGAAATGAAGATAGTAGGTAGACAGCTGGATGCTAGTCTATCATTAAAATACCTGGAAAGAACATAAACCGAAGCATTAATAGTGATTGCCTCAGAAGGGTAGGATTATAGATTTTCCTTTTCTACAACATCTGTATCATTTGAAGGTTATAAGGAGTTTGTATTATTTTCTTTGCAACAACAATAACAAAAAGGTACTTTTTAAAAATTCACCTTGAATTCTGCAACAAGCCTATTTTCCTAAAAATCCGTTTTCATCCTGGCAATCCACTGTTTGGGGGCCAAAAACAGCTGTCCACTGCTAGTCTGCCAAGATCAGTCTCCTCTGGGGGGCACTCCAGGTGCCCCTGAGTGAAGGCCCACCCCCATGACCAGCTTGTTCTTCCCACTTCCAGCCCAATCACCGGGCCACGCCTGTCTTGACCCAACCTCCCAGCTTGCCATCCTGGTCTCTTAAGGCCAAGCCACATCTCCCCTGAGCTCCTCTGGGGGTCCGCAGAGAACAGCCCACCCACCCCTGCCCTCAATGAGACAGTGTCCTGCATTATTCTCCCTGCACTGCAGGGACCGACTGCCCCTCTAGGAGACATCCATGGACCCAGGCCAGCTGGCCACCACCATTCCCAGCTTCTCAGTCTACAGCAGGGGCAGGCAGAGCCCAGAGCAGAATCCACCCCACTTCCCCCTCTGCTGTCCCAGCCTGGATGGTGGGTGGCGACCCCGAACTGGTGCCCCAGCCCAGCGGCAAGCTAGCAGGAGCCCCTCTGTGACAGGTGCTAGTGTGGAGTGACTCTCACCCCGGGGGTGCTCCGAGAGCTCCCCCCACCCTCGGGTCCCACGTGCTACATCCAGAGCCCAACTCTGGCTTCAAACCTGATCGCCTTCCTAGGGGACCCAAGGGCTCTTCCTGATTCAGGACTCTGCAGTCAGCATGTCCAGTGTTTAAACAAAGCTGTTTAGAATCTCCCAGGATGAGATGAGCAGAAAATGGCAAGCTCCGACCTCCACCTCACTTTCCCTGAAACAAAACACATCATTCTACGTGTTCACACCCCCTACTCCGACCAGCACCCTGCTCCTCTGAGCCCTTTCAACGCAGGGGTGGAACTTGCCAGGGCAGGACCCACACCCCCGGGGCTTGCTGGAGAGCATGGACCCACAACCTCAGCCTCCACACTGGGGCCAGCAGCCAGGTACTCTAAAGGGAGGGGGGCATTCACATCACAGGTACGTGCTGACCTGGTGAAAGGGCTCAGGTAGGCCTCCCAGCTAAGAGAACAATGCAGGAGAACATCCTCCTAGACAAACCCATGTGTGCAAACATCCTGAGATAAGCACAGACATACTGACACACACATATACACACACACACACATACACACACAGATATACACATACACACACACATACATGCATACTCACAGACACACACACATATACACACAGACATAGACATAGATACACACACACTTGCACACATACTCACATACACACAAACTCACATACACACACAGATACTCATAGACACACACATATACACATATGCATACTCACAGGTACACATATACACACACACATATACTCACACACACACTCACACACACACACATATACACACAGAGAGACATACACACACATGTATACACACGTATACTCACAGACACACATATACACATAAACATACTCACACACTTGCGCACACACATACTTGCACACACACAGATATACATACACACTCACACACACACATACTCACACATAAACACACACATGCACATATACATACACACACATACTCACTGACACACACATATACTTGCACACACACATACACAGACACACACACATACTCAGACACACACAAACACATACACATACTGACAGACACACATACACACATAGACATACACACACTCGCATGCACACATATACTCACACATAAACACATATTCGCACATACACATACACACACATACTCACTGACACACATATACTCGCGCACACACATACACACACATACGGACACACATATACACACACATACTCAGACATGCACACATACTCACACATATACGCAGATATACTCACACACACACTCACTGACACACACGCAAAGCCACACCCGGTTCCACCTGTGCTCTGAGCACCCCTTGAGATCACACCCCTCCCCTGTCCACTGCTCTCAGAGGCCCGTTCCCACCCCAGGCCCTCTCCCCAGCTCTGAACCCAACATCCTCTCCTCCCGGGGTTGCAGGGACCACAAGCTATGCTGGGACCACAAGCTATGCTGGGACGGATGCCCAAGCACAGGGCCACTGCCCACCAGGGCTCCAGGAAGCTGGCCCAGGTAGAGTGGGACGTTGTTCAGGTTTACAATTTACTCACTCTAATTTATTTTCTTTTTCTCACCTGTTGTTTTCCAGTCGCTAAGTCATGTCTGACTCTTTGCGACCCCACGGACTGCAGCACACCAGCCTTCCCTGTCCTTCACTGCCTTATGGAGTTTGCTCAAACTCATGTCCATTGAGTCAGTGCATTTTTGGGATCTGCACAAAGATGCTGTGAGGGTTAGCAGTGGCCCTGCGCTGCCAAGGCCAAGGCTAGAAACACATCAAGATCCTACATGGAGGGTTGAGGGACCCTCAGTCTTCCTGCAGTGACAGCCAAGCCTCCCCAACAAGTGGGGGCTTCCAGGGACCAGCTGGGCGGCCTAACTCTTCAGACCCCCTGGGCAGCTCTCCACCCCCAACCTTTCCTGTTTCCAGGACAAGGTCAGATATTTTTACAAATGCTGACACTGGGTGTAGAGATGATCACAAGACTCTCAGAAAGCAAGCAAGTATTCAAAGTGCAATAAATTTCCAGGTCCTGGAAGGGGAGTGGGGAGGGGGTGGGAAACTTAAACACAGATAGTATTAAGCCAGACACTCAAAACTCATCTCCAGGACTTCCCTAGTAACTAAGCAGTAAAGAATCCTCCTGCCAATGCAGGAGACACTGGTTCAATCCCTGGTCTGGGAAGACCCCACATGCCTTGGAGCAACTAAGTTCATGCGTGTGTGCTAAGTTGCTTCAGTCGTGTCTGACTCTGCGATCCCATGGACCGGGGCCCCCCAGGCTCCTCTGTCCAGGGATTCCCCAGGCAAGAATACTAGAGTGGGCTGGCATGCCCTCCTCCAGGGTATCTTCCCCACTCAGGGATGGAACCTGAGTCTCTCATGTCTCCTGCATTGGCAGGCAGGTTCTTTACCACTGGGAAGCCCAACTAAGTCCATGCACCACAATGATTGAGCCTGTGCTCTAGAAACCTGGGATCCACAACTGCTGAAGCCCACGTGCCTAGAGCCCATGCTCTGCAACAAGAGAAACCACCACAATGAAAAGCCTATGCATCGCAACTAGAGAGTAGCCCCCACTTTCCGCAATTACAGAAAAGCCCTCACACAGCAACGAAGACCCAGCACAGCCAATAAGTAAAAATTATTTAAAAAAAAAAAACCCTCATCTACACATGGCTGCTGATCGGGGACCAAAGCACATGTGGTGATAGGTAAGCCCACAGACTCGCAGCTCCTGGCTGCCTCTTCCAGAGCCCCGCCAGAGCCGCTGAGTTTGGGCTGCGGATCTGGTTTGAGAGGAGGGCAGGGGGAAGCCGGCCTCCACCAGGCAGAAGTTTTCATTCCACCAGACTGGGGCTCTAAGAAGATGCTAGTCGCTTAGTCGGGTCCAACTCTTTGCGACTCCATAGACTGTAGCCCACCAGGTTCCTCTGTCCATGGGATTTTCCAGACAAGAATGCTTTAGCGAGTTTCCATTTCCTCCTCCAGGGGATCTTCCTGACCCAGGGATCGAACCCATGTCTCTTGTGTTGCAGGTAGATTCTTTACCATCTGAGCCACCTGGGAAGCCAGCGGCTCTAACTGACACTCAGACTATGAATATGTTGGGCTGGGGCCCAGAGATGGGGCCTCTCACTCCTAAACTCATCAGGCTGGGGCAGGAAGCAGGTGAAATGAGAGTGGCCGCAGAGGCATCAGCACAGGACGGAAGTCAGGCCGCTAGCTAACCAGCCAGCCGGGCAGCCTTCTCTGTGGACACGCTCAGCCCCCAGCCCGGCTTCCATCAGGACTCAGAGCTCTGGTTCACTCATTAACCCCATCCTTCCGTCCTCCGTCCACCTCAAGGCCAGAGACAGAAGGCATCTGAGCGATGGAGTGGAGGAGACAGGCCTGCCCCAAGTCACCTAACCAGGCAGAGATAGACGACCATCCATACGGAGCTGGTCACCACTCCAGAGGCTCAACCACAGGACAAGACCTGGCCCAATCAAAGCCTGAGAAAGCTTCAGGAGGGGATAAAGTTCCTGTCCAGAATGTCAGACCCCCCACATTCTGCCCTCAGCACAGACTCACAGAAGGACAACCGTCTGCCTAGACGGCAAGTAATGCTCAGCTGTCCGGCTCCTCCCTCGAGGCTCCTCCCAGCATGCTGGGCCTCGCAGGGCCCCTCTGGGCAAGCCCCAAGGGATCTCTGTGATGGGGCAGGACAAGGCAGGACCCGCGATGACCCTCACCCACTTGTCCACAAGTCCCTCCATCCCCGCCACCGGATTTTCAGCAGACCGGCTTCCCTCGGCCTGGCATCGTGCCGGCTGCCGGCCAGTCATCCTGTAGGCGGTGCCCCAAATCCCAGGGCGGCAGACTGAAAGCCCACACCACCCACCCCTAGGCCCCCAGGGAGGGGGGATGACTTAGAATGAGAGCCTACATCCTGGCTGCAGCAGACTGCAGACTCAAGGAGGGACGGGAGCAGATTCCCTGGCCTGATAGGAGGGGCCGAAGGTCAGCTGGGAAGGCAGGGGTGGCGGGCGTCTTGAGCCGCTGACCCCACCCCCAGCACTAAAGATGTGGTCTTAGGCAAGTCTCTGGCCTGCGCTCCACTTCAATTGCTGCCATTGCGAAACGGGAAATGATAGCTACCCCACAGGACCCTCGTGAAAATTAAATGAGAGTAAAATTAAGATTCAATACCGAAGCCATATTAAATTAGGTGTGTCTGTGTGTGTGTTAGTCACTCAGCCGTGTCTGACTCTTTGCGACCCCATGGACTGCAGCCCGCCAGGCTCCTCTGTCCATGGGATTTTCCAGGCAAGAACACTGGAGTGGTTTGCCATTTCCTTCTCCAGGGGATCTTTCTGACCCTGGGATTGAACCTAGATCTTCTACATCAGATGCAGATTCTCTACCGTCTAAGCCACCAAGGAAACCTAAATTACTTGTGGACATACTGACACTGTGGCAGATAATGACGATGATAAATATGAACACTGGCACCTGAGTATCATGTGAAAAACACAACAGGCCAGTAAGAGGCCCAAGGCTGCTCCTGGAACTCCAAATAGCTGTGCCGGGACTCACAAAGAAGGGACTCTTGACAAGAAAATTTCCCAGCACCATCCTTATCACCACACTACCCCCTCCACCATGCAGCCAGGTTCTGAAAGGTAAGCGATTCACAAACCACCCAGCAGGAGGAAACCACAGGATAAAACAACATCAGTTAAAACATTAAAAGACCCAGGTCTATAGGCAGCGGTGCTGGAAACTGAATCAGCACCATCCACACCGGAAGCCTGGGTAGGCTGCTGCCCACCTCCAGCTCCACAGAGGCCTCGAAACACGGGTGCTGCGAAGAAAGACGCTACCAGCAATATCCCCCCGGAGCCTGCAGGCGCAGAGATGAGGACTCCCAGAGAGCATCCTGGCAGAGGGTGTCCACCCAGAGAACCGGAGGCTTTCCTGCAGGGCCCAGTATAGAAGAACAGACACAGGTGGGACTGGCCAGATTCCCAGGGATTCTTTTCTGGCCAGCTGGTTGGAGGTCCTCCACCCTGGCTCCCAAGCCCACTGCTAGGAGCAGACAGGAAGCAGGAAGTTACAGACCTCTCCTGCACCCCCCAGGCTTCCTCCCTACCATCAGGTGGTCAAGAAAGAAATTAAGAATACTGCCAGCCACCATTCAGAAACAGCGAGGAGGAAGGAATATCTCCCCTGGCCCCCAAAGCCCAATTTAAGGAGCTTATCAATTCAAAGTCAAGAGCTGGGGAGCAGAGAGACAGCTAGAAAATGTCAACATCCCAGTCCATCCTCCCTCCCCAACCCACAGTGAAAGGGCAAGAGAGACTCTGGCTTTAGACAGTTAGACTTTCAGAGGCCCCACCACACAATGGACCCAGACTGGCACTGACCTGTTTTTTCCTTGAATTTCCTGCGAACACCTTGACGGCTGACAGATCAGAGACGATCCCAGGATATTTCTGCAGGAAAATACACAAAACACTAGGTCATTACCTGCTGTGAAGCCCTTCCAGGGTGAAATCTGTCCAGCAACGGCCATTCTTTGGTCTGCAGTCTCTCCCATCAAGAACCCATTCATTAGGACTTCCCTGGTAGTCCAGTGGCTAAGACTGCGCTCCCAATGCAGGGGACACAGGTTCAATCCCTGGTCAGGGAACTAGATTCCACAAGCTGCAACTAAGACCCTCCCAGGCACAGCCAAATAAAATATTAAAAAAACAAACAAACAAACAAAAAAAAACACCTCATTCATTCAACAGCTGGAGAAGGCCAGAAGGGCAACTGGGTTTTGGCTGCTACGTCAGTTCACTCAGCTGGTGCGTGCTAAGTCACTTCAGTCGTGTTCGACTCTTTGTGACCCCATGGATTGTAGCCTGCCAGGCTCCTCTGTCCATGGAATTTTCCGGGCAGAAATACTGGAGTGGATTACCATGCCCTCCTCCAGGGGATCTTTCCACCCCAGGGATCAAACCTGAACTGGCAGGCAGATTTTTTTACCACTAGCGCCACCTGGGAAGCACTCAGCAGATGGTGGGTGCTAAAGACCCAGCAGGAAAGACATCCGAGATGGATTAGTGATGTCTGCTAGGGGCCCTTCTAACAGTAATAGTATCTGTGCCAGGTATTTGCCATCCCTGGGGTAGACCCTTGGCATCCAAGGATTTAATGTTTGGAATTCTGACCACTCACAGTGAGACAGTTTCATATATCTGAAAGTGTGTAACTTGACTGAGACAGGAGAGAGACCCTCTGAGGCCACTTTGTTGCATCCATCTCTGATTCATCCAAAGTTACTTTTTTTATATAATTTTATTTATTTATTTATTTTTGGCTGTGCTGGGTCTTCGTTGCTGTGTGGGCTTTTCTCTAGTAGCAGGGAGCGGGGGCTACTGTCACTGCGGGGAATGGGCTTCTCGTTGCTGTAGCTTCTCTTGTTGTGGAGCACGGGCTCTAGGGCACACAGGTTTCAGTAACTGCGGTTCTCAGGCACTAAAGTACTAGAATACAAAAGTTGTGGTTCACGGGCTTCCTTGCTTCAAGGCACGTGGGATCTTTCCAGACCAGATGAACCCACATCTCTGGCACTGGCAGATGACTTCTACACCACTGAGCCACCAGTGAAAGCCCCAAAGTTACTTTCAAGGAGCAATAAAAACTTGGTGGAAAATGGCCATCAAGTGAGAGATTAAACTGTTGCAGAAGTTGAAAGCATGGTTAATTTGGGATGTGAAGATATATACAGGAAACATTTGGCCCTTCGTGGAAACATGACTCCGGAGAAGTCAGGCTCGTGCACAAATAGTGCTGCAGATGCAAACTTGGGATTCTAGAAGGTACAAGGTTCCCCCAACACAATCTTCTCACTGGCCCAACTGAGCTGTTCAAAGCCCCAGCACTTTCTCAGTGCTGTTCCTCAGGCTCACCCTTCCTTCTTTCTGTCGAAACGAAAGCGGCCCTTCAGCGTTCACGTCAAACACCACCTGGTACATGACGTGTTCCTCTCGAATCAGGGTGATCAACTCCACCCATGTTTGAATCCATATTCTACTCTCATAGGCTGCTCACCTTATATTTTGAATTGTCATTTTTCGGAAGATCTTTCTTAACCCTTTACTGCATTATGTGTCCCATGAAGACAAGGATCTTTACCGTTTTTATTTTTGTATCAGTTCAGTCCAGTCGCTCAGTCATGTCAGACTCTTTGCAACCCCATGGACTGCAGGACACCAGGCTTCCCTGTCCATCACCAATTCACAGAGCTTGCTCAAATTCATGTCCATCAAGTCAGTGACACCATCCAACCATCTCATCCTCTGTCAGCCCCCTCTCCTGCCTTCAGTCTTTCCCAGCATCAGGATCTTTTCTAATGAGCCAGTTCTTCGCATCAGGCGGCCAAAGTATTGGAGCTTCAGCTTCAGCATCAGTCCTTCCAATGAATATTCAGGACTGATTTCCTTTAGGATTGACTAGTTGGATCTCCATGCAGTCCAGGGGACTCTCAAGAGTCTTCTCCAACACCACAGTTCAAAAGCATCAATTCTTCGGCGCTCAGCCTTCTTTATGGTTCAACTCTCACATCCATGCATGACTACTGGAAAAACCATAGCTTTGACCATAGGGACCTTTGTTGGCAAAGTAATGTCTCTGCTTTTTAATATGCTGTCTAAGTCTGTCCTAGCTGTTCTTCCAAGGAGCAAGCATCTTTTAATTTCATGGCTGCAGTCACCGTTACAAGTGATTTTGGAGCCCAAGAAAATAAAGTCTGTCACGTCTGTCACTGTTTCTGTTGTTTCCCCATCTATTTGCCATGAAGTGATGGGACCAGATGCCATGATCTTCGTTTTTGGAATGTTGAGTTTTAAGCCAGCCTTTTCACTCTCTTCTTTCACTTTCATCAAAAGGCTCTTTAGTTCCTCTTCACTTTCTGCCATAATGGTGGTGTCATCTGCATATCTGAGGTTATTGATATTTCTCCCAGCAACCTTGATTATAGCTTGTGCTTCATCCAGCCCAGCATTTCACATGATGTACTCTGCATATAAGTTATATATAAACAGGGTGACAATATACAGCCTTGACATAATCCTTTCTCAATTTGCAAACAGTCTGTTGTTTCATGACCGGTTCTAACTGTTGCTTCTTGACATGCACACAGATTTTTCAGAAGGCGGGTAAAGGTGGTCTGGTATTCCCATCTAAGAATTTTCCACAGTTTGTTGTGATCCACACAGTCAAAGGCTTTCGCATAGTCAATGAAAAAGAAATAGACATTTTTCTGGGATTCCCTTGCTTTTTCTATGAACCAAGTGATGTCGGCAATTTGATCTCTGGTTCCTCTGCCTTTTCTAAATCCAGCTTGAACATATGGAAGTTCTCGGTTCACATACTATTGAAGCCTACCTTGGAGAATTGTGAGCATTACTTTGCTAGCATGTGACATGAGTGCAATTGTGCAGTAGTCTGAGCATTCTTTGGCATTACCTGTCTAAGGGACTGGAATGAAAGCTGGAATGAAAACTGGAATGAAAACTGACCTTTTCCAGTCCTGTGGCCTCTGCTGAGTTTTCCAAATTTGCTGGTATATTGGGTGCAGCACTTTAGCAGCATCATCTTTTAGAATTTGAAATAGCTCAGCTGGAATTCCATCACTTCCACTAGCTTTATTCATAGTGATGCTTCCTAAGACCCACTTGACTTCACACTCCAGGATGTCTGGCTCTAGGTGAGTGACCACACCATCATGGTTATCTGAGTCATTAAGATCTTTTTGTATAGTTCTTCTGTGTATTCTCACCATCTCTTCTTAATCTCTTCTGCTTCTGTTAGGTCCACACCATTTCTGTCCTTTATTTTCTCTGTCCTTATATGCAGTGTCCATCTTTGCATGAAATGTTCCCTTGGTATCTGTAATTTTTTGAAGAGATCTCTAGTCTTTCCCATTCTATTGTTTTGTATCATCAGATGGAGATCAGCACAAACTCTTTTTTAACATTAAGAAAGCTTTATTATTTATTTTGGCTGCACTGGGTCTTTGTTGCAATGCAGGTTCTCCAGTTGCGGTGTGTGGACTTAGTCGCTGTATACAAACTCTTGCAGTATGTGGGATCTTAGTTCCCCGACCAGGGATCAAACCCAGGCCCCCGCATTGGGAGTGCAGAGTCTTATCCACTGGACCACCAAGGAAGTCCCAGCACAGACTCTTGTACTAAGACACACATTAAAGAATCACCCCCAAGCAGTGTGGCAAAGCCAGGAGAGATGAAAACATAAAATGCCAAAAGGTTCTTTGGAGATGGCTCTGTGAAGGAGCTCAGACATGAGTAGGATCCTAAAGAGTGGAAGGAAGGAATGGGGAGGCGCAGTTCAGGAAGGTGGAACAGTCTTACTAAGGGACAAAGAAGAAATGAGCCAGGCATGCTGGGAGATGAGTCTGGCTGGCACCGGGGATCCCTGGGGAAGAGAGTGGAAGATGAAGCTGGACAGGCAGGGCAGGTTGGGTAGGAAGGATGTGTGTGTGTGCGTGCTCCAGCGCTTCGGTCATGTCCAAGTCTTTGCAACCGTATGGACTGTAACCCACCAATCTCCTCTGTCCATGGGATTTTCCAGGCAAGGATACTGAAGCCATGCCCTCCTCCATGATCTTCCCAACCCAGGGATCGAACCCGTGTCTCCTGTGTCTCCTGCATTAGCAAGCAGGTTCTTTACCCACTTAGCCATCTGGGAAGCCCAGGAAGGATGTGCAGTGCCAGCTAAGGCACCTGGATTAGATCCACACACTCTGAGTCCATGGGGTGCCCACCACAGCAGGCCTGAGTCTTGACAGTAGAAGAAGTCCTGTCCTCCTCTGTGAGCCTAGCTCCTCAGCTAGGTTATAAATAACAGGCACCACTTAACTGCACACCTGCTGTGTCTGAGGCCCTAAGCTACGTGCTTCACACACATGCTATCACTGCTCCTTCCAACAGCCCTGAGAGCTGGTATTGTTATCCTCCTTTTGTAAGCAGCAAGGGAAAGCTCAAAGAGGTGAAGGCACTTGCCCCAGGCCTCACCTGCTCACTCATTTACTGAACAGATCGGCTGGTGCTGGGGCTTCCCAGGTGGCTCAATGGTAAAGAATCTGCCTGCCAATGCAGGAGACTCAGGAGATACAGGTTCAATAACTGGGTGGGGAAGATGCCCTGGAGGAGGACATTGCAATCCACTCCAGCATTCTTGCCTGGAAAATCCCATGGACAGAGGAGCCTGGCAGGCTACGCTCCATGGGGTCTCAAAGAGTGGAACACAACTGAGCGACTGAGCAGGCACATGGCTGGTGCTGAAGTTACATTCACAGGAATGAGGACTGGCACTCCGGCCAGCTACCTACTTGCCTTATTCATTCCTCAAGGGCAACATTTATTAAGGACATCAGTCAGTCAGTTCAGTCGCTCAGTCGTGTCTGACTCTTTGCGACATAGTAGGAGCCTAATAAACCACCCTGAGTAGAGTGGAGATAGCTGGGGGC
Organism: Cervus canadensis; assembly: GCF_019320065.1. Taxonomy (NCBI): domain Eukaryota; kingdom Metazoa; phylum Chordata; class Mammalia; order Artiodactyla; family Cervidae; genus Cervus; species Cervus canadensis. The sequence goes on along the minus strand of NC_057406.1, from coordinate 12,816,810 downwards.
TGAGGGGATGGGCTACAGTTTAATGGATGTACAGTTTCAGTTTTGCAGATAAAAAAATTCTGGAGATCTGTTGTAGGACTATGTGAATATACTTCCTGCAACTGAACTGTACATTTTAAAATGGTTATGATGGTCATTTTTATGCTTTTACCACAATTAAAAATAGAAAATAAACAAAGAACACATTAACTCATTGATTGGCTGCTGACAGCATTTTACACTGTTAGATATCCAAGGATGGAAGAGACCCTAAAAACATTTTAACCCATAATCATCCAAAACAGAGGACTGGAGACTTCCCTGGAGATCCAGTGGTTAGGACTCTGAGCATTCAATGCAAGGGGCACAGGTTCGATTCCTGGTCAGGGAACTGCCAAAAGCCCCAGGGCATGACCAAATTCAAAAAACAAACAGAGGCCTGGAGAGGGGCGGTAATTTGCCCAGGGTTGCACAATTAGGCGATGTTAGGATGAAGGTCGGAGCCCAGGTCTTCCAGGTTCAACAGTGAAGAATGACAGAGGCAGCTGGCATAGCAGAAAACACAGCCTAAGGGGTCAGAAGCCACGGGTTCAAGTTCTGCTTCTCCCACTTATGAGTTCTGTGACCCCAGAAAAGTCATTTATTCTCTCTGAGCCTCATTTTCCTAAACTATAAGGGGGCAATTTTTTTTTTTTTTTAATTTATTTGACTGCATGAGGTCTTAGTTACAGCACATGGGATCTTGTTCCCTGACCAGGGTTTGAACCCGGGCCCCCTGCATTGGAAGCACAGAGTCTTAGCCACTGAACCACCAGGGAAGTCCCCTAAGGGGGCAATTTAAAATGACAAGTGCTTGGGGACTTCCCTGGTGCTCCAGTGGCTAGGACTCCATACTCCAGGAGGCCTAGGTTCGATCCCTGGTCAGGGAGCTAGATCCGCATGAGGCAACTAAAGATCCTGCATGGCCCATCGAAGATAGAAGATTCTGAGTGTTGCAACAAAGATCCAAAGCAGCCAAAGAAATAAAAAATTTTATTTCAAAAATTTTTTAAATTATGTAAAAAAATTAAAATGTGTTCATCAACTTAAAGATTAAAATATGATTTGCTGCTGTTGTTTAGTCACTAAATCATGTCTTATGCTTTGCAACCCCATGGACCCCTCTGTCCATGGGATTTCCCAGGCAGGAATACTGGAGTGGGTTGCCATTTCCTTATCCAGGAGATGTTCCCAACCTAGGGATTGAACCCACGTCTCCTGCATTGCAGGCAGATTCTTTACCACTGAGCCACCAGGGAAGCCCATATAATATGATTTAATCAGATATTAAAAAAAATCCCCTCTCCATTCTGGTTCACTCTCAGCTGTTCCTGGCCTTGCACACAGCAGGTCTTCAACGAGCGAGTGTAGAACTGAATCACCTTTCAAGCTTTATCCACCCCAACCCTCCTCCCTCACTCACCCCCCCAACCCACAGCTCAGTTGCATGGCCCTGCCAGGACCCGGCAGAGGGTAGGAAGCCAGTGTGAACGGTCTGCCTCCCTGGCTGCATTCCTTAGCTAAATATAAATGATTTGTCCAGGCCATTGTTTGAAATTGTCCATAATATGTCTCCTCCCCTTCCCATTACTTACAATGACAAGTTGACTGCACATCTTTATAGCAGAACATACATACAAAACATTCTCTGTGGTTATTTTTAGTAAAGAGAGGGAAGCTGGCTGATATGCAGGGATCAGAGCGTGAGTCCTCAGTTTTCTCCACTAGTCCAGGAAAGCTTCCTGGAGGAGGAAATACCTGAGTCATCCCAGGGGACAGCTGTCTGTCAGAAGGGCACCCTCACATAACGAGTTTGGTTCTCTGCAGTCTTATCCATGTTTGGGGTATGGGGAGGAAAGATCTACCCAGCCCAGGGGACCCCTGCTGCTGCTGCTGCTGCTGCTGCTAAGTCGCTTCAGTCGTGTCCAACTCTTCGACCCCATAGACGGCAGCCCACCAAGCTCCTCCATCCCTGGGATTCTCCAGGCACGGATACTGGAGTGGGTTGCCATTTCCTTCTCCAGGGGACCGCATACTACCCTAACGCTTCAAACCTCCCCAGACACTAGCGGCTTTGGGGAAAGAGGCAGAGAAGCGACAGTATCTTTTCCAAAGACAGGAGATCCAACACTCCAGCTCTGAAATACACGACTACAAACACTGCTCTTGGTAAGGAGCCAGATTCTTGTTTGGACTTTTTAATTTTTTTATAACCACAGAAAGTTTTTTAAAGTCCCAAACTTGGATGCACAGATGGGCTACATCCCAGACCTCGGGGCCTGCCAAAGCCCTGTCACTGAGTGCCGACCTGCCAGGGGTGGCCCAAGGGGTGGTCGGGGAGCTCCGGGGCTGCACGCGGTACTCCAGCCCTGCGCGAGCCCCCGGCCCTCCCTGGGGGCGCTGAAGGGACCTCCCCGGGCCGGCCCGCTGGGTCCCACAGTCAGAACCCCTTGACAGCTCCGGGGCTCCGCCTTCCTGCTGCATCCTACAGACCCCCATCCCTCCGCCTAGGGTTCCGCCGGCCACTCCCGCACCCCGTTCCCGGAAGGTCCTCCTCCGAGCCTTTCTCCGTGCAGACCCCTCCTCGCCCCGTTCCCGGGCCCAGCACACGTCGTCCCCTTCGGGCGGCTTGCCGCCCCCTCACAAGGCGCCGATCCCACCCCTCCCTCAGCTGGCCCACTGCCGCCCCCAACACCCTTTCCAGGGGCGCCCTGGGCCGCTCGCCCCTCCGCGGACCGGGTCGGGGGCTTGCCGGCCCGTCCCCAGCCGGTCCGGGCCTGTAACTCTGCTTGTTCCCGAGCCCCCGGCCAGCGGCCCGCCGCCCCGCCTGCCCCGGGCCGCACTCACCGAGCTCCCAGGAATGTGGGGTCCGGCTCGATCGCGCTCGCGCGCCGCCGCCACTGCCTCCGCCAGCGGAAACAGGGGGCGGGGCCTGCCCTGGACTGCGAGACCGCAGGGCGGGGCCTGCCGAGGGGTGGGGCGGGGCCTGTCCTGGAATGGCGAGGGCGCGGGGAGGGCGCGGGCGCGGGGCGGGGCCTGCCGAAGGGGAGAGGCGGGGCCTGCCCTGGAACGGCGAGGGCGCGGGGCGGGGCAGGGCTGGCCTAGGGGCGGGGCTGGACAAGGGGGCGGAGCGGGGCGGGGCCGCCCGGGGAACTGCAAGGCCGAGGGGGCCCGAGCCCGGCGCGAGGGGTGGGGGAAGGGACGGAAGCGGGGACCTCGAGCGGACACTGCGGGTAGGGCGGCGGCTGGGGAAGGGGTGCGCGAGGCTGAGGGCGGGGTCTGGGGCCGGGAACCTCCAGCACCCCCGGTCAGATCCCCAGCGTTGGAGCTGGAGGGACTCAGCGGGACAGTGCCGGACTCGGACTCCCCGGGCCAGGCATCCCGGGCCTGGCCCAGGCGTAGCTGCCCTCCCGGAGACTTCCTCCCTCCCCGCCGCCTGGATTCTTGGATCGGCCTCTCCTCCGGGGCACTGGTACGACCCTCGCCGCTGCCCCATGCATGGGCCAGCGTGTAGGGGGAGATGTGGGCCTGGAGGTTCGCGCCCCTGTGCCCAGTCTGGTCCCAACTGGGGTCGCAGCCTTGCCGCTGGAGCCGGGCCCTGTACCCCTGCTGCCACACCTAGGCAGGAGACCATGCGCTGGAGGAGTTGCTGTCTGCCTCCCCAAGAGTCATGGCCTCTAAGTGTTGGTAGAGGGCACCACGCGCCCTGAGAACCTGACCAGCAGCTGGGCAAACTCAGGTTACACATCTCCGCCCCAGGGCTTCCTATAGGCCTTCCTTCCTGGGCCAGGACTCTCTCAAAGTGACCCCTAAACAGCTCCATTACTGTCATAGAAATGCATTCTGTGCTTCTCACGTGCACCATCCCCTGCTAAGTATGATTTGAGACAAAGTTTTTTCAACTGACGCATCACCAGAGTCTCCTTGGCCTTTCCTAGTTGGACTGGCAGCCAGAAAATCATACACACAATCTTATTTTTGTCTGTTAGATTGAACCCAATAATCCATTGCCTCTGACTCTTCTCTCCCTTCAAACCTTTGTTCAATGCCCCCCTAAAGTCTTAGCAGGCTGACCCCCCTGCCCCACCCCACAATCTCTCCAGTCACTAGGACAGCCTTTAGCACATGTAACCACTCCTCCCAGCTTCCAGAAGAGGAAGGTGAGACCAGAGAGGGAAAAGGACTTGCTGTCATGTCTGCTAGGTAAGTGATCTTACCGTAAAAACACTGGGAGCAGCCTCGGGTGGTAAAACGGGGCTTTGGAGCCAGACAGTGCTGGGATTGAACCCCAGCCCTGCCTTTCGTGGGCTGTGACCACTCTAGGCCTCAGTTTCCTCACCTGTGAGATGGGGTTTAATAATACCAATCCAGTAATACCAATCCCCAAACAGTAATGCTGAAGAAGCTGAAGTTGAATGGTTCTATGAAGACCTACAAGACCTTTTAGAACTAACACCCAAAAAAGATGTCCTTTTCATTATAGGGGACTGGAATCCAAAAGTAGGAAGTCAAGAAACACCTGGAGTAACAGGCAAATTTGGACTTGGAGTACAGAATAAAGCAGGGCAAAGGCTAATAGAGTTTTGCCAAGAGAACACATGGTTCATAGCAAACACCTTCTTCCAACAACACAAGAGAAGACTCTACACATGGACATCACCAGATGGTCAACACCGAAATCAGATTGATTATATAGTTTGCATCCAAAGATGGAGACACTCTATACAGTCAGCAAAAGCAAGATGGGGAGTTGACTGTGGCTCAGATCATGAACTCCTTACTGCCAAATTCAGACTTAAATTGAAGAAAATAGGGAAAATCACTAGACCATTCAGGTATGATCTAAATCAAATCCCTTATAATCATACAGTGGAAGTGAGAAATAGATTTAAGGGACTAGATCTGATAGACAGAGAGCCTTATGAACTATGGATGGGGGTTCATGGCATTGTACAGGGGACAGGAAGCAAGACCATCCCCAGGGAAAAGAAATGCAAAAAGGCAAAATTGCTGTCTGAGGAGGCCTTACAAATAGCTGTGAAAAGAAGAGAAGCAAAAAGCAAAGAGAAAAGGAAAGATATAGCCATTTGAATGCAGAGTTCCAAAGAATAGTAAGGAGAGATAAGAAAGCCTTCCTCAGTCATCAGTGCAAAGAAATAGAGGAAAACAATAGAATAGGAAAGACTAGCGATCTCTTCAAGATAATTAGAGATACCAAGGGAACATTTCATGCAAAGATGGGCTCAATAAAGGACAGAAATGGTATGGACCTAACAGAAGCAGAAGATATTAAGAAGAGGTGGTAAGAATACACAGAAGAACTGTACAAAAAAGATCTTCACGACCCAGATAATCACGATGGTGTGATCATTGACCTAGAGCCAGACATCCTGGAGTGTGAAGTCAAGTGGGCCTTAGGAAGCATCACTATGAACAAAGCTAGTAGAGGTGATAGAATTCCAGTTGAGCTAGTTCAAATCCTAAAAGATGATGCTGTGAAAGTGCTGCACTCAATATGCCAGCAAATTTGGAAAACTCAGCAGTGGCCGCAGGACTGGAAAAGGTCAGTTTTCATTCCAATCCCTAAGAAAGGTAATGCTAAAGAATGCTCAAACTACCACACAATTGCACTCATCTCACACAGGAAACAGCAACCCACTCCTGGAAAATCCCATGGATGGAGGAGTCTGGTAGGCTACAGTCCATGGGGTAGCAAAGAGTCGGACACGACTGAGCGACTTCACTTTCTTTCTTCGCACACTAGCAAAGTAATGCTTAAAATTCTCCAAGTCAGGCTTCAGCAATACATGAACCGTGAAATTCCAGATGTTCAAGCTGGTTTTAGAAAAAGCAGAGGAACCAGAGATCAAATTGCCAACATCTGCTGGATCATCAAAAAAGTAAGAGAGTTCCAGAAAAACATCTAGTTCTGCTTTATTGACTATGCCAAAGCCTTTGACTGTGTGGATCACAACAAACTGTGGAAAATTCTGAAAGAGATGGGCATACCAGACCACCTGATCTGCCTCTTGAGAAACCTGTATGCAGGTCAGGAAGCAACAGTGAGAACTGGACATGGAACAGCAGACTGGTTCCAAATAAGAAAAGGAGTACATCAAAGCTGTATACTGTCACCCTGCTTATTTAACTTATATGCAGAGTACATCATAAGAAACGTTGAGCTGGATGCAGCACAAACTTGACCCAAGATTGCCGGGAGAAATATCAATAACCTCAGATATGCAAATGACACCACCATTATGGCAGAAAATGAAGAACTAAAGAGCCTCTTGATGAAAGTGAAAGAGGAGAGTGAAAAAGTTGGCTTAAAGCTCAACATTCAGAAAACAAAGATCACGGCATCTGGTCCCATCACTTCATGGCAAATAGATGGGGAAACAGTGGAAAGAGTGACAGATTTTATTTTGGGGGGGCTCCAAAATCACTGCAGATGGTGACTGCAGCCATGAAATTAAAAGATGCTTACTCCTTGGACGAAAAGTTATGACCAGTCTAGACAGCATGTTAAAAAACAGAGACAACTTTGCTAACAAAGGTCCATCTAGTCAAGGCTATGATTTTTCCAGTAGTCATGTATGGATGTGAGAGCTGGACTCTAAAGAAAGCTGAGCGCCAAAGAATTGATGCTTTTGAACTGTGGTGTTGGAGAAGACTCTTGAGAGTCCTTTGGACTGCAAGGAGATCCAACCAGTCAATCCTAAAGAAAATCAGTCCTGAATATTCATTGGAAGGACTGATGTTGAGCTGAAACTCCAATACTTTGGCCACCTGATGTGAAGAGATGATTCATTTGAAAAGACCCTGATGCTGAGAAAGACTGAAGGCAGGAGGAGAAGGGGACAACAGAGGATGAGATGGTTGGATGGCATCACCAACTCAATGGGCATGAGTTTGAGTAAACTCCGGGAGTTGGTGATGGACAGGGAGGCCTGGCGTGCTACAGTCCTTGGGTTCTCAAAGAGTCAGACATGACTGAGTGACTGGACTGAAATACCAATCCCATGGGGTTGATGGGATGACCAAGATGGTTGAAGCAAAAGTACAATATTTGATTCATGATGGGTGCAAGCATTAGCTTCCCCCTGCCCTTTAATGGAAGATAAGCAAATCTGAAATAGGATGATGGAGACTAGGGATCGGAAGAAACCTTAGAAGAATCCCCTCAATAGAGTCACAGATGTAGAAATTGATTTTATGGTTACCAAAGGAAAAACAGAGGAGATAAATTGGGAGACTGGGATTGACATATACATACTACTATATACAAAATAGATAACTAATAAGGACCTACTGTATAGCACAGGGGGCTTCCCTGGTAGCTCAGCTGGTAAAGAATCCGCCTGCAATGCAGGAGACCCCAGTTCAATTCCCGAGTGGGGAATCTCTCCCCTGGAGACGGAATAGGCTACCCACTCCAGTATTCTTGGGCTTCCCTGGTGGCTCAGATGGTTAAGAATTCGCCTGCAATGCGGGAGACCTGGGTTCAATCCCTGGGTTGGGAAGATCCCCTGAAGGAGGGCATGGCAACCCGCTCCAATATTCTTGCCTGGAGAATCCCCATGGACAGAGGTGCCTGGCAGGCTACAGTCCATGGGGTCGCAAAGACTCGGACATGACAGAGCAGCTAAACACAACACAGCACGATATAGCACAGGGTACTCGACTCAATACTCTGTAATGACCTATATGGGAATAGAGTCTAAAAGAGAGTGGATATAAGTATATGTATAACTGAGCCACTTTGTTGTACACCTGAAATTAAAACATCATAAATCAACTATAATTCAATTAAAAATTTTAAAATAACATAGAAAGTGGCCACATACTTCCTCTCTTTCAACACATCCAGAGATGGAGGACTCATGCCTCTGAAGGGGTTTCCAGCTGGAAGAGGAGCCGTAGAGGATACAGCAGAGAGGATGCCTTGATGCCTTGAGGTCTGTGGGGCAGACACATGCCCACCACGTCCACCGAGGACAAAACTCAAGCACATGACTTGACAAGCAGGCAGGACACTCTTAAGGCAGGAAGACAACACCTGCTGGAGTTAAGACACCCCCTGAAGCACAAGGCTACAGTTTACTGTTCTGGGATCTTAAGGTGTGTCAGGGAGTTTCAGTCCTGAGGATTCTGAAAATACTGAGGAAAAACCTCCATGGATGGGGTGCTCGTGTTCAGATTCTTGGGACATACCCCGTGTACTTCTCTTGTCCCAGCATCGTTACTAACGGTATCCTTCTCATTCTTAAAATATCTTCATTTGGACAATAAAGCACGTCACGTTAACTCTGGACAAAGGCAGGAGTCCAAAGAGCCTCTTCCAGGTCTGGATGCCAGCAATTCTCCTGGAATTTCTGGATCCCCAGAGACTTCAAGAGATAGTGTGCTAGTTTATCCCCTTGAAATCACCAAATCAAATCGAAAATGATAATAAGCAAAAAGTCAAGCTAAGGGACAGGCAGGGCCTGCTGAATCGCGACACCTAGTGGGGAGAGTTCACAGTGCTGGAGGCTAGGTTAAAGGGACACCCCGCGACTGGCCATTGATTGCTTCAAGTCAGCCGGTAAAGCAAGAACAACAGCTAACATTCACCAAGCACTATATTTTCCAATAGTCATGTACGGATGTGAGAGCTGGACCATAAAGAAGGCTGAGTGCTGAAGAATTGATGCTTTTGTTCTGTGGTGCTAAGGAAGACTCTTGAGAGTCTGTTGGACAGCAAGGAGATCAAACCAGTCAATCCTAAAGGAAAAGCACCCTGAATATTCATTGGAAGGACTGATGCTAAAGCTGAAACTCCAATACTTTGGCCACCTGATGCAAGAGCTGACTCCTTGGGAAAGACCCTGATGCTCAGACAGGTTAAGGGAGTAGGAGAAGGGGGCGACAGAGGATGCGACGGTTGGATGGCATCACCAACTCAGTGGACATGAATTTCAGCAAACTCTGGGAGGTAGTGAAGGACAGGGAATCCTGGCATGCTTCAGTCCTTGGGGCCGCAAAGAGTCTGACTACTTAGCAACTGAACAACAATGTGCCAGGCATGGTTCACCTGCTTTAAGTAGTTGAATCCTTGTAACAACTTCATGACATAAGGGCTACCATCATCCTTCCACTTTACAGAGAAGGAAAGCAAGGCTCAGAAAAGTTAGTTAACATCCTCCAGGTCATTTAGCTAGTGAATGGGCACATCACTACCTCCTGGTCCAGTCTCCATCAGCTAGAGGATGAAGCTCCTTCAGAGGTATCTCCCATCTAAGATGACTTCAACCAACCCTCTGACATGGAGATGATGTAAGGGAACGGTGAGAGGCAGAGTGTGTACCAGGAGGTCTGTTTCCACATCTGATAGAAAAGAGTAGTTGTTTCTGTACCAATCAGGGACTAAATTTGGGGCATTAAACCAGACAATGAGAAAATCTATAAACCATCTGTTCAAGGCACAGTGGAGCTGCTCATTTAAATAAACACTTTCCAGCATGAAAAATGAAATAGCTCCTCCCCTCCCCATCCCCTTCAACAACAGTTGCTCGTGGAATTTGACGAGTGGTCACTGCAGCCTGCCAGCTGCCCCCGGGGGACCCAGACCCAGACGTCCCACCATTCTCTCTGCAAGGAAGGCCGAAGTGACCAAAGACTTTCTTCTGCTTCCTTTACACACTCTCCCTTCTAAAGAAGGCAGATCATCCCCAGGACCTCTCTCTCCTTTGACTTCTTTCTCTTCCAAAGCTAAAAAGTGAGGCAGGTGAAGCAGGGCCAAGGGACCATAGACCGTGGGCAGTCTTGTTAGAAGTCTTTGTTAGAAGGTTGCCAGGCAATATTTGGGACATGCCTATTTTAAAGAAAGCATTCATTGCTTATCTGAAATTTGCTGCTTATCTAAGTGTCCTTTATTTTTAACTGCTAAATCTGGCAACTTTACTTTGCAATTATCACTGAAACAGCTGGAAAACATAGACAGAGTTCTGCAAACATCTTCTGTAAAGGGCCAGATACTAAGTATTTTAGGCTTTGAAGACCTTATAGTCTCCATCACAATTACTCACCTCTGTGGTGACCCACTCCAGTATTCTTGCCTGGAGAATCCCAGGGACAGAGGAGCCTGGTGGGCTGCCGTCTATGGGGTCGCACAGAGTCGGACACAACTGAAGTGACTTAGCAGCAGCAGCAGCAGCCATTGTAGGACATAACTCAGCCACAAACGACAAAGCTTGAGTGAGCATGACTGTGTCCCAGTAAAGCTTTATTCACAAAAATAGACATCAGGCCATAGTTTGCCAATTTTTGGACCGTTAGATCCTTCAGACTCCGAGCTATCTTCACAGGTGTGGTAGGGGCAAGAGTGGCTTGTATCTGAGTTCTCAAGTGTGGAAAAAGTGAAAGAGAGTGATCAAAAATCAGTGAGCATAATGCATACGCGCAATTCGGGGTGGGTGGGCACACGGGCACACGCGGCCCTTCAGAAAGCAGGCACTTCTAGAACAGGGGTGGTCTGGAGCTGCTGAGGTTTTACAAAGTCTCTGCCAGCCCCTGTGTGAAGAAGTGCAGGTTCTCTGCTGGAATTCCTGACAGTCGGCGTGTGCTCTGTAAAGACAGAAACGCACCCGCAACATCGTGAAATGAGACAGAAGGCATAGACGCCAAGTAAGGCAGGTCAACCCAGGCCTTCAGGTGAGCTAAAGCTGTTGGCACTTGTCCACCTGAGCCTGCATGCCGCAATGAAGATCAACGATCCTGCGTGCCACAAATGAAACCAGCACAGCCAAATAAATAAATATTAAACAAAAAAGAGTCAGGTGTGGCTGAGCCCCTTTGCTGCTCACCTGAAACTATCACATCATTGTTAATCGGCTATAACCCAATACAAAATAAAAAGCTTTAAGTTTAAGGGAAAAATAAACCACAGCCCTGGGACACCCTAAGTGGTCCAGTGGTTAAGACTTTACCTTCCAGTGCAGGGGGTGTGGGTTCGATCCCTGGTCAGGGAACTAAGATCCCCCATGCCTCTTGGCCAAAAAAACAAAACATAATAACAGAAGCAATATTGTAACAAATTCAATAAAAGACACAGACACACAATTTTTTTAAGGGAATCAGGTTTTAACTAACCAACTCTCCCACAGATAAAAGAGACTTCCCTGGTCGCTCAGACAGTAAGGAATCTGCCTGCAATGCAGGAGACCCAGGTTGGCAATCCCTGAGTTGGGAAGATCCCTTGGAGAAGGGAATGGCAACCCACTCCACTATTCTTGCCTGGAGAATTCCATGGACAGAGGAGCCTGGCGGGCTGCAGTCCATGGGGTCACAAAAGAGTCAGACATGACTGATAGGCCCACAGATAATATCTATACATGCTAGACAACATACAAAAATACAAAACCAGAAAACACAACAAAACCAAAACAAACAAAAACTTCCCCAAATCTAACTACCTAAGGGCTCTTAAAACCTGAACCCAAGCACAGAGACTTTGGAGAGGATTCAAAATGTGGGCAAAGCAACTGGCATTGGATGATTTCCCGTTTTTTAGAAAATGTTCCCCACATTGGCCACAGTCACAGTGCAGCATGAGATGGGTGAAATGCAATAGAAAGCCCGCTGTCTTTCTGGCAGGAGGAACCAGAGGCTGGAGCCCAGAGCAATTAAGCTTGCTGAAGAGGTGGGGGGCGTGAATCTTGGAAAGGAGAGAGCCAGAGAAGAGGAATCCTGAATTCCCTGTATAGCAAACTCTGCCCAAGTCTCCAGTTGAGACGCCTGAACCACATCTAAGCAGAGGAAACAGCAGCTATCCCTGCAAAGATAAAAGAACCAAACTGAGCCTTGAGCAGTTGCCAGCTGCCAAGGAAGACAGTGTGTGTAGTTTAACGCTAACCAAGTTAATTACCTACTCAAGGAAAATATCAGCAATTTCCTGAGGAATAAAATAGAACTCAGGGTCTCTTCAATACAACCTTCAAAATATTCAGGGTATAACCTAAAATTCTCAGTGTACAAAGAACCAGGAAAACATGACCCATTCTCAAGGGGAAAACAAAACAGAAGCTAATCTCAAGATGACTCAGATGCTGGAATTATCAGACAAGGACATTTAAAGCAACTCTTAGAACTGTATTCAAGGATATAAAGAAAAAATACATTTATAATAAAAGAACAGATAGGAAACCACAGCAGGAAAAAAAGAGAAAAGAGAACCAAATGGAAATTTTAGAACTAAATATCTGGAATAAAAATAATTCAGGGTGTGGGCTTAATGGTCAAATGAAGATCCAGGGGAAGAGAACATGAACTTGAAGACGGATCAATAGAAAGTAATGAATGGGAAAGAAGGAAAACAGATCAGAAAGGAAAAAGATGATAGAGTGTTGGGGACCTGTGGAATAATATCAAAATGTCTAATATATGGGTAATTAGAGTCCCAGAAGAAGAAAGGGGAAATGGAACAGAAAATATATATACATATGTATTTAAGCTTGTGGGAAGAGATTTTCCTGGTTGGTCAGTGGTTAAGAACCCACCTTCCAGACTTCCCTGGTGGTGCAGTGGATAAGAATCCACCTGCCAATGCAGGGGACATGGGTTTGATTCCTGGTCCAAGAAGATTCCACATGCCTTGGGGCAACAAAGTTTGCGTGCCACAACTACTGAGCCCGCCTACCTGGAACCTGTGCTCCTCCACACGAGAAGCCACCACAGTGAGAAACCCAGGCACTGCAGTGAAGAGTAGCCCCCATTTGCTGTAACCAGAGAAAGCCCATGCTCAGCAGTGAAGACCCAGTGCAACCAAAAACAAAATAAAATCCGCCTTCCAACAGACCTTGGTAAAGAATCCGCCTGCAATGCAGGAGACCCCAGTTTGATTCCTGGGACGGGAAGGTCCACTGGAAGAAGGGTTAGGCTACCCATTACAGTATTCTTGGGCTTCTCTTGTGGCTCAGCTGGTAAAGAATCCACCTGCAATGGGGGAGACCTGGGTTCAATCCCTGGGTTGGTAAGATCCCTGGAGAAGGGAAAGGCTACCCACTCCAGTACTCTGACCTGGAGAATCCCATGGACTGTATAGTCCATGGGGTCACAAAGAGTCAGACACGACTGAGCGACTTTCACTTTCCAACAGAGGAGATGTGGGTTCAATCCCCTTGCTGGGTAACTAAGGCCCCACGTGCAACTAAGCCTATGTGCTGCAACAAAGATCTAAGACCTGACGCAACCAAATAACTAAAAAATGAAAGAAACACGAAAGCTCATGGGAGGATCCTGTTGAGCGAAAAAAAAGTTGAATACATGGGAAAGATAAGCAACCACAAATTGTAGAAGTTTTCATAGAAGGAAGAAAGGGATTACAGAATTAAAATGTAGAGATTTGGCTAACGCAGGAAAGATGACAGTCGCTGTACTGGGAACGGGATGGGGAGAGGATGGACAGGGGCAAGGAGAGGTGGATTTTTGTTCTTCGTAGGGATGCTACAGTTGGGACGTCACCAGATGACGGTGACAAAATGACGGAGGGTTGAGATCAGGCTGTCCCGGGACTGTTGGAAACACGGACCTGCGGCTTGATAAGGATGGCAGACAGGAAGCGAGAGGACTAGAGGGCTGGTAGTGTGAGGATAAGGGCCGGGGAGCCAATGAGGGCGGATGGTCCAGGGGGAGTCACTGAGCAGACAGCAGAAAGGACAGGAGGGAGGCTGACTTTGGGGTTCAGAGCAGAACAGTGTCCTGTTATGCCAGAACCAGCAGGGCTCAGCAGGATCCCCTGCTCAGGACATCACAGGCGGCGACCAGGGTGCTGGCCAGGTTGTGTTCACTCAGGCCGTGCTCAGAATTCACTCTCTCACGGGCTCTGGCTGACAGCTGGCTCCTGCTGGAGGCTGCCCCGGCACCTGGCTAGGTGGGCTGGCCCAGCACGGCCACCTGCTTCATGGCACCAGCAGAGTCTCTGGACTACATCTGTTAGCAAGATGGAGTCTGTGTAAGATAATCACAGTTTGACATCCCGTCGTCTTTGCCATGGTCTCTTCGTTAGAAACACGTCGCAGGTGCACATGCTCAAGAGGACAGCATCTCAGAGAGGTGTGAACACCAGGAGACAGGGATCTGGGGTGGGGGGTGTGCCTTGGGGTCTGTCTTCCACAGAAAGGAAGGGGATATGGGGACTTGCTGGTCACTGCAGGGCGGCGTGCTGGGAGGAGGTGGGAGCTGGGTCAGGGCAAGGGCCTGGCAGGGGATGGCTGGGCTTGGGGAGAGGGTCTTAAGACATTGATGGAGACTGAGTTTTCTGCCTTACTGTGTCACACAGACTATGAAAAAGCAGTCTGCTTACCTATGATAATATGCTGTGTCAAATAGGTTAACTTTGTTAAGTATATATTGATTTTATTTCCTCCCAAAGGCTGGCCTCTTTAAAGAGCAGATGGTTGAGCACAGACGCCAAGACAGCCTGAGAGAAGCCCGGGAAGGAACAGGGAGAAAGAAAATGACAGCCCGTTCCCAGCAGAGGAGGCAAAGGAGAGCCGGGAGGCGAAGGGGAGAGTCCAAGCTGATGCTTTGAAATTAGAACCCAGCTCAACAAGGTTGAGAGATGAAATTGTGTGACTGTCAATAAAATGATCAGAGGACGATGGCTGATAAGACCCAAGGATCATAAAAGTGATGAGGGCACACCTGAAGCCCTGGCCAGGACAGCCACGATCCAAGTTGATATACATCCATGTGTAACATTAAAAAAAATTCATTATAATTAAAATATGCATTGAAAGAAAGTGTTAGTCACTCAGTCATGTCTAACTCTGCAACCCCATGGACCGTAGCCCACCAGACTTCTCTGTTCATGGAACTCAGTCGCTTCAGTCGTGTCCGACTGTGTGCAACCCCATAGACGGCAGCCCACCAGGCTCCTCTGTCCCTGGGATTCTCCAGGCAAGAACACTGGAGTGGGTTGCCATTTCCTTCTTCAATGCATGTATGCATGCTAAGTCACTTCAGTCGTGTCCAACTCTGTGCGACCCTATGGACAGCAGCCCACCAGGCTCCGCCGTCCACAGGATTCTCTAGGCAAGAATACTGGAGTGGGTTGCCATTTCCTTCCCCACCCACGCAAGAATACTAGAGTAGGTAACTGCTGCTGCTTAGGCTTCCCTGGTAGCTCAGATGGTAAAGAACACCCCTGCAATAAGGGAGACCTGGGTACGATCCCTGGGTTGGAGAGATCCCCTAGAGGAGGGCATGGCAACCCACTTCAGTATGTCCAAGGAATTCTCCAGGCAAGAGTACTGAAGTAGGTAGCCATTCCATTCTCCAGGGATCTTCCTGACCTAGGGATCGAACCTGGGTCTCCTGCACTGCAGGCAGATTCTTTACTGCCTGAGCCACAAGGGAAGCTCAAAATATGTACAGCATGACAATAAAAAGAAGCAGCAGCTGGTAGCTAAAAGCTAGTCATTTAGAGGGGGCAATGAGAAGCTCTTATAATGTATTTTCTATTTTTTTAATTTATTTTTATTTATTTGGCTGAGCTGGGTCTTAGTCACTGCATGTGGGATCTAGTTCCCTGACCAGGGATTGAACCCGGGTGCCCTGCATTGGGAGCACAGAGTCTTAGCCACTGGACCACCAGGGATGTCCCCAGTAGAGTATACTTTCTAAAGGATGGAGCAGGATTGGAGTTAACTGGACATGTCCAGGTGAGCTCATGTTCCAGCTCTCTCACTGGAGTGGACATTCCTTCCTGCCCTCAGTGCCCATGTGGACGATGTGATTTGCACCACGAGGGCCCAGGTATTTGTCACTAATAACATTCGCCACTTAAAAAAACAGGGCTCCCTGGAGAACGGCTGAGTCCACAACTCGGTGCAGAGACATCGCAGCAGACCTGTCTGCTAGCTGAGGCCAGAGGTTGGTAATCCAGAGGACTCAAAAGGTGGTATTGAAAGGAGAAGGGACACAGCAAGACAAACCAAAGCTGGCAATCTGAGTTATCAGAAAGGAATCAAAACTTGTAAAAAGCCTGAGTCCCTAATAATGCTAAATACCGGTTAGACTTAAAAAAGGTGCATGGGAGCTCTCAAAAATGTCAGCTATTCCAGCAATGCGCATGCCACAGCCAAGTGCGGGTTAATAATTGAGCTGTGAATTTCTGGTGCTTTTATCCAGGCAGTGAGATAGCTAGGGATGAAAGAGGCCCTGAGGTGTCTTTTTCTTTTTTTTTTAAGGTGAGGGTTTTAGGAATTTTGTTATTGTGGCACGCAAAACTTGACCCCAAGAAATCACTCCCAAAAAAAACAAAAAAGAAAAAAGAAGTCACTCCCATAGATAACTGCCAGGCTGGGTGATATCTAGACTCCATCCCCAGCCTCCTGTAATCTCTGAATCTGTAACAGTATGGTAGCTTCAAATACAAAGCTTATAACCCCAAAGTGTGAGGATACTCAAGTCCTAAATCTTCACTGTAGTCATCTCAGCCCACCCGTGAGGCTGATTCTGCTTGCTTTGTTTGGACAGAGGCTTGAAAATAAATGTAAATATGATGAATGACACAAACATGTATCAATATTGGAAACTTTGTGATAGGTTTAAGGATATGTGTAGCAGTAAATGTTATAACTGGAGAAGGAAATGGCAACCCACTCCAGTACTCTTGCCTGGAAAATCCCATGGATGGAGGAGCCTGGTGGGCTACAGTCCATGTGATCGCAAAGAGTTGGACATGACTGAGCGACTTCACTTCTTCACTTCAAATGTTATAATCATTAGTGTAATTTATATTTTATCTTGGTTTGGGGTAATTTTAAAAACACAATCTTTGTTGGTGGTGGTCAAGCCAAGTGGCTTGCAGGATCTTAGTTCCCCAACCAGGGGTTGAACCTGCACCCTCAGCAGTGAAAGCTCAGAATCTTAACTACTGGACCACCAGGGAATTCCCTAAAAATAAAACTTAAATTTTACATCCTCTTTAAAAATTCACATAACATGAAATTAACCATTTTTAAATGAACAATTTCTATCTGCTTTTTTAAGCTGTTGGAAAAGTAGAAAAGTATGTGATATATTAGACTTAAGATGTTAATTTAATACTAAGGTGGATTAAGTGTGAAGGTTAAATGTTTAAATAAGTCTGCTTAGATCTGTAAGTTGAAACTTACTATGTTTCATGAATAGTGTGTGTTCCTAGTATTACATTCCAAGTGTCTAAGATTTTGTTAGATTTGTAAGTATGCCTTGTTAGATATTTGAAGTGCTTAATTATAGCTTTGTCTAGCTAATTTAACCAAGTTTGTTAGTGACAGTAAATGTTTAGAGAATTTGTAAGCAAATTAAACATTAATCAAAAAGAAAAAGAGATTTAACATAAAATACTAGCTTTCTGAACAAAATAGCAGGATTTGCAAGTTGAACTTAATAAAATCAGGCTTTAAAATTTACAACTTTAATCAATTGAAGAAAAATTAAAATACACAAATATCTTGAAGTATTCTTTCCCATGCATGAAAGTTTCCCCTCAGACATTAAAAACTCAATTAATAGTGACTTAGTAGTTTATAAACTAATACAATGGTGTAGAATGATATTGTTGAAACTTCTGACCGCTGAAAATATTACAAGTCAAATGAAAAGGAAGCATCCTTTTTTGAATTTGTTAAATTTTTAAGTTCTATTTTTTTATACTATTTTATTTATAGTAACTAAGTCAAATAATGATGAGGGGGACTTCCCTGGTAGTGCAGTGATTAAAACGCTGTGCTTCCAATGCAGGGGGCTTGGGTTCAATCTGGTGGGGAACTAAGACCCCACATGCCACGCGGTGCGGTCAAAAAATTAAAAATAAATAAATAATGTCAATGCCTTAACTGATCTGATTAAAAATCCAGACCCTTCTCTGCTGCATATTAAAGATGGCCACTAATTCTTCAAAAGCAAAACATACAAACAGAAAAACCAGTGATGAGTATGTTGATAAATGCACACCTTTCCCAGGGGAGGAAGTCCATCGCCTGCTCCACCTCCAAGAAGAGTCACGGGTGGTGGGCAGGGCTTTTCTCTGCACCTGGTTAGAAAGCCTAGCCTGTTGCTTCTCAGATTGCACTGTGTGTAGGAATCACCTGCAGATTTTGATCCCGGGAGGGTGGGGTGAGAGTATATGGGTTCTGAGCCCTAAGTGCGTGCTCTGCCTACGTGAGCACACACGAATGTGGCTCTTCCTGGGGGTCCCATTTACCAAGGGCCGGAGCTGCCCCCCCAGCCAGATCGGCCACATCTGTGTCTCTGTGGCTGAAACAAGCCGTCTTGCTATCACACTACAGCGGGACCAGGGAGTCACTGTCTCCTCTAAGGAGGCATTGAAGCAAATGCTCTCTGTTGCCCTTGATTCACTTCCTCCATCACAGAGACCAGATGCAAGATTCTCTGGGTACGGCCATGGGAAGGATAAACAGAACAGGAAGGCGGCCCAGTTTTGCTTATTTGTTGTGTGATCCCCTGCTAGCATATAAGCTCTCCCAGGACCTGGACTTTGATTCTGTTCACTGCTTCATCCCAGGAGCAGACACGGGAACTGTGCCAGACACATCCCAGGTGCTCAGCAATTGTTTAATGGGATAAACTTGGCCTATTTGGTCTGTAGGCTTTCAAGCCAACCCTCCTAGAATTTTACATTGGGGTCCAAGTCTCTGCTGATAAAGACAGTGGTCAGTGCCTTGCTGACCGTCTTTTGTGCATCTCTCTCTCTCGAGGGAGAGGAACTATGACCAAGAGCAGATCTGGGTCTTCTTAGGCCTCTGGCTACAACGACAGCTGAAGACCCCTTCCATCTCTGGCCCAGCCACGGGGTTCTCAGAGCCCAGGCCGGAGGGAGGGTGGTCCTCGCTCAAGGCCGAGGGCGGACACAGACCAGAGGCAGAAACACAGCGGAGGGCAATCAAGAAAACCGAGGCCTGAAAAGCTGCAAGGGGAATGTGATGAGTTGCCAAACCCAAGGGAGCAGAAGCAAATATCAAAGCCAGGGACCATGGCCAGGAATCCAAGACCCAGGGAGATGAAGGGGAAGAGCAAGTGGGCCTGTAGTAAGTGGGGAGGGGCCAGGCCATTCCCCAGAGCAGGCATGTGAGGCTTGCTTTAATGTGCCTCCAGGAGCGGGGCCAGGGCGGTCTGTCAAGATTAAAGGGGGCCTGGGTGGGATAGACAGGACGGCATTCCCGGGGGGCTTCTGGTTTCTAGGGCTAAGGCTGGGAGGTGGCGGAGTGGGCGGCGTGTGGTTTCTCTGAGTCCCAAGACTGCTTTGAATTCCAGCTTGCACTTCCCTACTTCGTAACCTCTAGCAGTCACCGAAAAGTCATCTCACCTTCACTTGCTGTTTGTTTTTGTTGAGGGGCCAAGCTCTGTCTGACTCTCCATGACATCTATGGACTGCAGCATACCAGGCTTCCCTGTCCTTCACTATCTCCCGGAGTTTGCTCAAACTCATGTCCGTTGAATCGGTGATGCCATCCAACCATCTCATCCTCTGCCGCCCTTTGCTGTTAGGAAGGTGCAAACTCATAATCAGTTTGAAGTCTGTTTCTCCCCCACAATCTCCAAGTGATAATAGGCATATACAGCCTCCACAAAGTGTCTACATCAGGATCAGTGGGGGATTCAGAGAAAGAAACTGCAAAGAAGTCGGCCAAGTAGTGACTGGAGAGGAAAAGCAGAAGAAGAGAATCTTGCCAAGCTTCAGAAGTGCTGGGCTTGCCTTTGGGAGGGAGTCTGCAGAGAGAGGCGGATCCCCTTTGATACCAAGAAAACACCCCCCACCCCCATCACAGGATGCTCAGCAGGCTCTTGCTCTGAACATCTCATTGCTACCCAATTACTTCCAAAATGGGACTGCTCGCCCGCCAGCTGGCATGCACATTTCCCTCCAGTGTTTGTGGTTGTCTGATCTTTACTTCTCTAATTATCCTCCACAATCTCCACCCCTGTGCAAATAGAAGCATTTTCCAGAGAGATGAGAACGCTTCCATTGTCAATGACTGCCAGTGACTCTCAGGGTCTCCGGGGCCAGCTCCCAGCTCTCCACCCAGCACCAGCATCTGGAACAAAACCTCCTACACATTCCTAACCTGCTCTCCACTACAGTCACCAGGCGAGGAGCCTGAGGATCCAGGTGGAAGCACAAGATCTGCGACGTAGTAAGCAGGTGACATGAGTGAGCAATTCCTCTGAGCCTCGGTTCCTTCATCTATGAAGAAAGTGTCTATAGCATCACAGAGCAGCTACAAAACCAAGCAAGACAGTGTGTTTAAAAGTGCTCCGTAGGCACTTTTCCCTGGTGGTCTGGTGGTTAAGAATCCTCCTGCCAATGCAGGGGACTCAGGTTTGATCCCAGAAGATTCCACATGCCAAGGAGCAACTCGCCACAACTGAGCCCACGTGCCTACTGCCTGTGCTCCACAAGAGAAGCCCACGCATGACAACAAAAAGTAGCCCCCACTCACCACAACTAGAGAAAGCCCTCAAGCAGTAACAAAGACCCATCACAGCCAAAAATAAATAAATAAACCTTAAGAAAAAGTGCTCTGTAAACTGAAAAGTGCTACAGAGTCAGGAGTGGGGTTATTGCTATTATTGTTATAGCCATTCATGCTTCAAACATTATGCCATGATGCATTAGTTAGAAATATGTTTGGTTGCAAATTACAAACAACACAAAATAAAAGTGACTTAAAGAAGATAGTATATTTCTCTCTCATATAAAATCAGTCCAGAGTTGTAATTGTGTTTCATGGAAAAGACCCAAGATTCTTTTACCTTATTGGTTTACCACTGGTAACTTCTATTCCTAAGGTTATTTCCTAGTACAAAATGGCTGCAGGAAATCCAGCCATTACATCACAATCCAGTCAACTGAAAAGAAGGAGAGATGAAGAAGAGCATGCCCTCTTTCTTTTTATTTATTTATTTGACTTCCCCATTTCTTAGTTGCAGCATGTGGGGTCTAGTTCCCTTACCGGGGATCTAACTCAGGCCCCCTGCATTAGGAGTGTGGATTGTTAGCCACTGGATCATCAGGGAAGTCTCCCTCTTTCTATTAGGACACTTCTGAAAACTGCAGCTCTATTTGCCTCCATTGGTCAAATTTATACAGCCTCATCTAGTGGCAAGGGAGACTAGGAAATATGGTTTTTATCCTGAGGGCCATGTGCCCAGCTAAAAATGAGGGATTCTATTATTCAGGAGGAAGGGAAACCAGGGCATCTCTGCCCCAAATGATTGTTTCTCTCTCCTCACTTTAATCTACGTGCCAGTGCATAGCTCCCCTGGAAATGCTTTCTTCTCTTTGCAACTGAGAAGAAAACCACTGTTTCCTGCTTTCTTCCCCTGCTCCTCTGCCCTTCAATATTGGAATAACTCAGGGCAGTCCTGGCAACACCTCCTCTTCTCCAGCCATCTTCTCCTCCTAAGTAATCTCATCTAGTCTCAAGGGCTTAAATACTAACCCAGGCGCCAGTGAAACCTAGACCGAGCCCTGACCGCTCCCCTTCATTCCAGAATCACAAGGGCAGCTGCTATGGACTCCTCCACTGGGAAGTCTAATCGGGATCTCAACTCAGCTCCGACCTCCACCCGCATATTTGCTCCTCCTGGAGTCTCTCTCATCTCTATAAGTTTGTGACTTGAGCCAGGAACCTTGGAGTTAACCTTGCTTCCTCACTTTCCTGCCCGCCCCGAACCCAAGCCTCAGGAAATCAAAGTGATGGTCTTCAAACACATCTCAAGATCATTTGCTTTCTTTCCTCTCTGCCACTAACTTGCATCCAGAGCACTGTTGTCTCTCCCCTCAACTCTGCAGCCACCTCCTAACGGGGTGTCCCTGTTGCCCCTCACCCCTGCCCTCCACTTATCTATCCTCACCTGACAGCCAGATTGACATTTCAAATAAGTGACTTGGCACAAAGGTGGTAGATTTCACACATCCATCTTTGTTTTCTCTTGAAACCCTTCTAAGATGACTGCATAGGGATTTTTTTTTTTAAGATATAAATCCTCAAGGATACAAATCATTTTTTTGTTTTTAAGATTATAAATCTCAATGAGATCAGGAAGATGGGGGAAAAGTTCAGGAGCTGGAAAACCGAAGAATGGGTGCTGACTGACGTAGCAGACCAAGAGAGCAGAACCCTAAACCAGAGGAAGCCAGAAAGGAGCATGGTTTCTACCTCCGACCCAACTCGCCAAGAGTCAAGAGCCGACGGCTCCGGGGGTCTCTGCAAGCGGAGGTGGAGGTGGAGGCGGGGGGTGGGAGGCTGCTCCAAGTCAGTTCAGGAAGAGATCAATGCCCCAGAGCCCCACCTGACTCCTTGCAGCTCCCCCTCCCAGCTCCGGCAGAAGTCTGAGCTCTTCTCCGCGGGCTGGGGGACGCCAGGTCCAAGCGAGCACGAGAGGTTCGTGCAGAACAAGGGGTCCGTGCACAACACCGGGGTGCTTTTCTCCCACTTGGTTCACAAGATGCTGGCGGCCAGACGGTTCTCCATGGCAGGAAATTGGGGGAGCCCTTTCCACGGAACCAGACGAGGCCAGGAAGCAATGCCCTAAAGCAATCTGCACCCTAGGACAAGAACCCCACCAGATGGTCACAGATGAGCCGATCCCCCGCTCACAGCTGCCCACCTGCTCAGAGTCTCCCACAGACACCCGGGACCCTCTTAAGCAGAGGTGGGCGACTAGCAGATGACTGGGTGGATGATCAAGGATGACTGGGAGTCTCAGCAAAGGCTCCAGTGCAAACAGCAAAGTCTAAAACAGATCTGGAGGAAACAGGTCAGGTTGGGATGGGACCCAC
This sequence comes from Cervus canadensis, assembly GCF_019320065.1. NCBI lineage: Eukaryota > Metazoa > Chordata > Mammalia > Artiodactyla > Cervidae > Cervus > Cervus canadensis. Next base: position 12,793,958 of record NC_057406.1, on the reverse strand, counting down.
ACCCTTGAAACCATCGCTACCCTCACTCAGGTCAACCAGTGATGATGTGGCCCCCTGAGAGAGGGGCAGGATGTCACCCCAGCTGCACCCATGCCCCTCGCCCCTCTTCCCACCTCAGCGCCCTCCCAGTGGATCTCACTTCCCGGATCGTCATGTGGCCACTCTTGCTGTCACCGTGGACAGGCCCTCGTTGGCCCCTGCTCTGAGGGAGGCCCTTGGTCACTCTGACTCAGGAGTTGGGAGCAGTTCCTGGAAAGGGCCACTGTGAGCCAAGCCACCACAGCCCAGTCCAATGACCCCCATTTTACCGACCCTGGGACTTGAACTGCAGACCATTGTCACAGGCCATGTGCTGGTGTCCTTTGGATTTCTTTTTAGCCACTTAAAAACATAAAAACTGCACTTAGTGTCACCAAACTCTACAGTTAAGTATGGTTAAAACAGTGTGTTTTATATTATGTGACTTTTACTACAATAAAAAAAAAGTTTTAATAATAAAAAATAAAAACCTTTCTTAGCTGCCAGGCTCTACAAAGGCAGGCGATGGACCAGAAATGGCCAAACCGTGTTCTGGGACATCCCCCTGACACACGCGCCACCAGTGACCTGGCTCCCCAGGAGGAAGGGCCCCTGGGAGGGGTGGGGGTGACACCTGGGTCCCGGGTCCCGGGAGTGGTGCAGCTATAGCCTGCAGTTCTGATTTTGGGGAGCCAGCCAGCCCCATGGGCCTGCTCACTCCCAGGTCAAGGCTAACATCACGTTCCCAGAAGGCCAACTTAGGGACGGCATCCCGCCAGGCCCGGTCTGAACCTCTGGCTCTGACCACTCTTCGAATCCAGGGGGTGTTAAGTCCATCTGCTGTTTATTGAGTTCCTAGCGCTATGTGTCTAGAACTCTGTGCGCGCAGAGCCTGGGGTCTCGATGGGGAAGGGAAGGGGTTGACTGGCCCAGGTGGCGGCCGAGGCTCGTCCCCCCGGACGGCCAGACCAGCTGGACCTGCTGCCCTGTCCTCCGTCAACAGGGGCTCCTTCGTTTCCATACAAAGAAATCACCGCACAGACGCCTTGGTGTGTGGAGCAGACTTTACTGAGGTTTGGAGACAAAGGGGGTATACATAGCAAAATACAAAACACTTGAAGTTGAATATCGGACACCCATGAACCCAGACACCATTTCCTCCCGCCGGCCTCCCACCTTCCTCGGAGGTCCAGGCCCACCTCACCCGTCCTGTCACAGGAAGCGAAACAAAAACCCACTTCCGGACAGCTTCTTAATCGGAGTGGCTCAGCGCTCCCTTTCCAGAGTTACTTTCTCAATGAAGAACACCTGCTCCCTGTTTCCGACTCCTCGCCTCGCCACCCACCCCTGCCCCCAGAGGGGGGAAGAGAACCGAGCGCCCCGAGGCCTCCTCTCTGCCTTTGTTTTTGTTTTTTTTGGCCATAGCGCAGCATGTGGGATCAACCAGCATTCGAATCCATGCCTCCTACATTGGAAACCCAGGGTCTTAACCACTGGACCACCAGGGAAGTCCCTTCTCTCTGCCTTTTAAAGGACATCAGAGCAGAGCTTTTCTCTAAAAATGTGTGTGTGTGCACCCATGCTGGCACCTACATGTCCATATGTGTGTGTGTGTGGTGTAAGTATGTGTGTCTATATGATGAATGCTGAGTGTACGTGTGTAGGTATATGGTACATGTGTGTGTGTGTGATGAGTATGTGAATATGTGTAGGTGTGTGTGTCCATGTGTAAGTGTGCATACAGTGTGTGTAGGTGTATACTATGTGTGTGTAAGTAGGTATATACAGTGTGTGTGTGTGTAGGTGTGTGGTACATGTGGCATGTTTGTGATGAGTGTATGAATGTGTGAGTGTATAGGTGTGTACGTCTGTGTAAGTGTGTGCATATAATGTGTGAGCGTGTGCTGTATGTGTATTTATGAATATGTATACAGTGTGTGGGGGGGTATGAGGTACATATATGTGTGTGTATATGGTGAGTATATGAATGTGTGTAGGTGTGTGTGTCTATGTGTAAGTGTGTATACAGTGTGTGTAGGCATGTACTGTGTGTGTATGTATAGGTATACAGTGTGAGTGTGTGTAGGTGTGTGGTACATGCAGTATGTTTGTGATAGTGTGTATATCTATGTGTAAATGTGTGCATATAATGTGTGTAGGTGTATGCTGTATGTGTGTATGAGTGTGTATACAGTGTGAGTGTGTGTGTAGGTGTGTGGTACATGCATGTATGTGATAACTACATGAACGAGTGTGTAGGTGTGTGTGTCTGTGTGTGTATATAGTGTGTGTAGTTGTGTGTGCTGCATTGTGTGCATGAGTGTGTATACAATGTGTGCACCTATATGTGTGCTGTGAGTGTGAACGTGTAAGTGTGTGTGGCCGACATGGCAGGGGCAGAGCCAGGACCGACCTCTTCATGCATCGTGCCCGCCGTGTGCCCCGTGAGCCGGGTGTGGGGCTGCCCCCTCACACGTGTGCTCACCCTCCTCCCCACAGCAGCCCACAGTCAGCCCACTTCATTCCCATTTCGCGGATGAGGTCACAAAGGTTCCCGGAGCTCAGTCACTTGCCCGAGACCACACAACTGGTGAGAAACTGACTCAGCCCCCAGCAACCTGGCTGGGGTTTCCATCCTCAGAACTGCTCCAGATTCACCTTCTTGCTTCCTTTCTTGGCTGACACAACAGTAATGTCAGAAGGGGCCAAACACGGTGACCCCTGGGATAACCAGGTAAGATGGGCCCCACCCAGCTCCAGCTCTGCCCCTCCTCCAGGCAGGTGTGGCCCAGGTGTGCACCGGTGGCCCTGTCCCTGAAGGGTCGGGAGCTCCCTGTGGTCACCATCCCTGCCAATAAGGGCCGCCCCGCCCCTGGGTTCACGACCCTTGAGTCCCATGGGTGGGAGGGGAGCAGGTGCCCTGGCCCCACGCTCCTCACCCACCGACTCCAGTGCACATGCCCCTCAACTCCTGCTGCGTGGGGCTCCCCCCATTAGGAAGAGCACCCCACTCAATGGAAAGTCCCTGATGACCGTTGGGGCCCTGCCTAATCACCAGGCCCCATGGGTCAGGCACCGTCCAGTTTCCATGTCCCCACCTCCTGACTCCCAGTGCCATCAGGAGGGTCCTGTCCCGAAGGGTCCCACAGACTCCAGGGCCCTCACTCAGAGCCCCAAAACATAGATCACACACCTCCGCATGTTCACCAGGCACCTGCCGTGCCCCAGAGGTGGAGTTTGGATTGTAGAAGGTAACAGAGGAGGACACCTCTGTCCTGCCGTGGCTCCCTTGCCCCCTGATGCTGAGTCCAAGGGTAAGACACTCGGAAACAATGACACTGTTCTACGGGCCCCAGCCACCTTGTATTGTTTCCCAGAAACCAGACTCGAGTCTTACTCCCTCACTTCAAATCCTCCCAGGACCTCCCATCATATAGAGGAAAATCCAATCCTTTACCAAGCTCGGGGGCCGGGGCCTGGACCACATCCGGACCTGTAGCTCCGTCTCTGGGTTCCTGACACGGCCTCCCCACTGTCCCCACGCACACGTCACCCTCCCCAGGCCCCGGGCGCCCTCTCCTCCTGGCGGCCCCCCATCAGTCTGCCTGTCCTTTACCCGCTCGGCTTGTCTTCCCTCCTCAGTGAGACGTACGCTCCCCAGAGACCCCGCCGGTCTCAGCCATCTGTACATCCCTGTGCCTGGCATGAACCGGAAGTTAAATAAACACGTGTCAAGCTGGTGAATACATGCATTCAGATTCCAGAACACTCCAAGCGAGTTAGCCAGCCTCTCTGGATGCTCCTCCCCCATCTTTAAAATGGGGAGAGCATAGCACCCCCGGGTGAGAATGGAAGACATCTCTCAGCCCCGATGCCCAGGACGGGAGACAGGAATGCCTCTGCCCCGCCAGCCAGGAGCCAGGAGCCCTTCTGCAGGAGAAGTGGCTCCATGCTGGCTCTGCAAGATGAGTGACAGTTCTCCAGGGGCCTGCTGGCCAGGGGACATGAGGTGCCAAGGCTAAAGGCAGAGAGTGGCTAGGAGGGGATGTATGTGAGATGACGGCACAGGAGAAGCGGGCCGGGTGGGATCTCCCGATTGTTGGCCCCACGGGTCGTGGTCTGCACTGCGCCTCAGGGAGTGGTGCCTCGATCTGTGTTCTCGGTGGCAGAACGGTCTGGACTTTCCAGCTCTAAGTAGGTGACTGTCCATTAGGCTGCTGAGACCAGGTCCTAAAGAGAAGGGAACACTCGCAGCCAGCCCCTGGCCCCAACATCTACATGGACTCCCTGGACCCAGGACACAAAACAACAGACCTAGTTTGTGCGTCCGTCCCAGGGCCCAAGGCTGCTCACACACAAGCATTAGTCCGAAGGTTCAGTCCTGCTGGGAGTGCAGAGGTCATGGGCTCCCTTTATCCTGACAGCTCTGGGGACAAGGGTGGGGTGGTGGGAGGGCAAAGGCTGTGACAGTGACCAGGGGTGGGCAGGAGAGCCTCCCCAGACCCAAACCACGCAAGGACAGTAGACAATTCTCAGGGACCCAGGGACCCTTGCCTCCCTCCACATCACATCGTCTATAGATGAGAGCCGGGCCCCGACACACAGGAGGGAGACACAACTTGGCCCGGGGTCTAGCAGCTCTCCAGAAGGAAGCTGGAGGGCTGGTCCGCCTGCCCTGTCCAGAGCTGCCAGCAGACTGCCTCTTCAAGCTGTTTATCTAGGCAGTGCCTCTCTTTCAAGAAGCAGCCCCTCTCAATTTCCGCCTCTTCCCTGAACCTTCCACGCCCCACCCCCTCCCACCTCTGAATTCCAGTTGCTCTGAGGACCAGCCCACCCCCACTTAAGAGTTTCCAAAGCTGACTCCTCAGACTGCAAGGAGCCAGTGCTATTAATAATAACGCATACTCACGGCACACACTCGTGTGCTTGGCACCACGCTAGGCGCTCTACATATACGAGGTAGGTACTATTGTTATACCCATTGTACAGATGGGGAAACTGAGGCACAGTGAAATTAGGTCACCTCCCCAAGGCCACACTAGTCCGAAGCTGAGCACCAGGATTCCAACCCTAGCCGCTGACTCCAGAGCCCTGGCTCCTAACTACACAACACCTCCTCAACACCATCTTATTCACTTCATATCCCCACACACGTCCCTGAGAGATCAGCACACAAAACTCCTGCAGTTAACTCTTGTTCCCCTTGGGCTCCAGGCTCCTGGAAGTGAGGTTCTCTATTAGGGAAGATGATAGCAAATAGCCACTAGATGGCAGCAAAGAGCCAGTTCCCGGCATCCCAAGGGCCAGGAAGGGTAAGAGGATGGTAACAACTTTTTATCTATTTAGTGCGCCTTGCATCAGGCACTATACAGACACGTCCTCCTCACTAAGGCCGCCCCCCTTTACAGGCAGGAAAGGACACACACGCTGAGACAGGGCGGGCAGCGGGGAGCCCTAGGACTGAGGCCAGTTGCCAGGAGGAAAAGACCAGGGAACTTCCCTCAGCTGAGGGGTCCCCTCCAGGCCCAGGGTGGGCTCCACTCCCACCCCACCTCCATCCCCAGGGGGCACAGAACCTTCCGCCCAGGGAGGGGGTGGTCGCCCGGCTGCTCCAAGGTGGTCACCACCCAGCAGGCTTCCTGGCTGGAAGGCGCTTGCTGTGAGATGGCAAGGCATACCGACCGCATGGTCTCAGAGACCATCAGCGCACCGCGGGCCTCGTACCAACGTTCTTGGCCTTCACCACCGAAGAGGACGCCAAGGGCCCCCAGGGCCCCCACCCACACTCAGAAGGGGCCCCAGCACTCCCACCCTCGCTGTCTTGGGCTCCCCTGACCTGAGGCCCCTTGGAACTCACCCCCCGAGCAGCTGGCATGGCCAGAGACTTCACGTCCACTGGAGCTAAAGAGCTCTGCTTGCCCCTGTCTAACCTCCACACCTGAAACCCTCCCCCGAGCTGGGCCGGCCTCCCCATCGGCTGTTCACGGGAGCAGCCGCAGAGGCGGTGGGGGAAGGGGGCAGACGCATCGCGCCCCGTGGCCGAGGTGCCCGCACAGGACGCACAGGCTGGGACCCGCGCCTGTCCCCAGGCCTCCCAGTGTGGCCCGAGCCGGGGGCAGGGCTCCAGGGCAGCTCGGGGACATGCCATCTTGAGCGTCGGCAGCTGGCGACCGTCCTGGCCGAGTCCACGGAGCCCTGGCTTCACAGCCGCGCCCGCGGCGGCGTCCGGCCCCTTCTCCCTCGGCCCTCCCGGGGCTCGCGCAGCCAGACGGGGCCTCTGAAGACGCAAGAGCTGGGGTTTATTGGGCTTGGGCAATTGCGGGTTCAGGCAGAGTTTGCTCCTGGGCAGAAGAGTCACCACCTCAACTCTCGGTGCTGCGGGGGGCTGCCCCTGTGGGGCCCCTCCCCTCGTCCCTGCACACGTGACGTCACCCCCTCCCGGTCCCTGGTCTCTACTCCTTCACCAGCCGGTAGATGTGGTGCTGAGCCCCGTGCTCGCTGGCCGACACCTCGAAGACGTACGCCACGCACAGCAGGGTCTCCTGGGTGTCTCTGTTGGTGACCACCTGCGGGGGGCGGGGAGGGGATGGGCCTCAGGACACAGCGTGCCGTCTGCCCCGCCCACCGCCCACCCCTGCCCCTACACCTGCACACACCACACACCTGTCTCCTCACACCTACCCATATCACACACCTGTCGCCCCACATCTGCACACACACCTTCCCCACACACACACACCTGCCTGTCCCCCCACACCTGCACACACACCTGCACACACCACACACCTTCCCCCCACACTTGCCTTCACACCTGCACACACCACACACCTTCCCACACACCTACCCACATCACACACCTGTCCCCCCACATCTGCACACACCACACACCTTCCCCCCACACTTGCCTTCACACCTGCACACACCACACACCTTCCCACACACCTACCCACATCACACACCTGTCCCCCCACATCTGCACACACCACACACCTTCCCCCCACACCTGCCTTCACACCTGCACACACCACACACCTTCCCACACACCTACCCACATCACACACCTGTCCCCCCACATCTGCACACACACCTGCACACACCACACACCTTTCCCCCACACCTGCACACACCACACACCTTCCCCTACACCTGCACACACCACACACCTTCCCCCCACATCTGCACACACCACACACCTTCCCCCTACACCTGCCTTCACACCTGCACACACCACACACCTTCCCCCCACACCTACCCACATCACACACCTGTCCCCCGACATCTGCACACACACCTGCACACACCACACACCTTCCCCCCACCTACCCATATCACACACCTGTCCCCCCACATCTGCACACACCACACACCTTCCCCCCACACCAGCCTTCACACCTGCACACACCACACACCTTCCCCCCACTTACCCATATCACACACCTGTCCCCCCACATCTGCACACACACCTGCACACACCACACACCTTCCCCACACACACACACCTGCCTGTCCCCCCACACCTGCCTCACACCTGCACACACCACACACCTGTCCCCCACACCTACACACATCACACACCTGTCCCCCCACACCTGCACACACACACACCTGTCCCCCCACACCTACCCATATCACACACCTGTCCCCCCACATCTGCACACACACCTGCACACACCACACACCTTCCCCACACACACACACCTGCCTGTCCCCCCACACCTGCACACACCACACACCTGTCCCCCCACACCTGCACACACCACACACCTGTCCCCCCACACCTACACACATCACACACCTGTCTCCCCACACCTGCCTTCCCCCCTTCCCCCACACCTGCACACACACCCGCACACACACACCTGCAGGATGGTGAAGTTCTCCAGCACACTGTTCATCATGTACTTCTCAGGCAGGTGCTTCAGCTTGTGGATGAAGTTGATCATGTACTCACAGAGCGGGGAGCGGTGGATGCGGTAGCAGTAGTGGCCGTTCTCGTAGCGCGCGTACTCGGTCTGTGGGGCCGGGGACAGCGGGACTTAGAAGGCTGCTGCCCACCTCCAGCCCGACAGCTCCCTGAGGAAGGCCCACGACCCACTAGGGCTTAAGTGGGAAGGTGGGGCTGAGCCCCGGGGTCCCTGGAGACAGACCCCCACCTCCCCTGGGGACCCGGACACCCACCGGGCATCTGAGGGAGGAGCTTAAAGATGTGGAGGCGGGGACAGAGTGACAGCTCAGTTCTGGCCGCACACAGGGGCAGGGTCACAGGGACCTTGTGGCCACGGATCCGTCATGTATGTGCATCTACACATCTGTGCACACTCAGGCACACAGCTGAGCATGTGGGCTGTATCAGAGTCAGCTTCAGGGGGCTAATGCTTCATCCACTCTACTAGGCAAGAGGGGGCTAGCAAAGGGATTACAGTTGCACATGGATCACAATTATCTCAAACTAAAACTTCACTGGAAATAACTTGAAGAGCTTTTAAGAGACTGCGACTTGCCCAGACAGCACCGCAGGTGGGAGAGGTCTGGGGTTAAGCGCTGTGGGGGACTCAGGGCCAGGGTGTTGGCCCCCCAAGACCTGATGTACAGCAGGTGAGAACCACCAGGATGGGGGGGTGGCTGGCCTCTCACCCCCCCGGCTCGTGTTGGGCGTGAGGTAGGTTGTCAGTGATAAGGACGAGGTGAGGGTGAGACTGCCTTAATTCAGGCAAATCTGGGGAAAGAGGTGAGAAGCCCAGCTGGGGGCGGAGGGTGTGTGTGTGTGTGTGCGTGAGGGGCCGGAGCCCAGCTGGGCAGCGTGGCCTACCTCCACTTTCTCCACCACCTGCTTGCCGAAGGAGCACACCTTGGTGGAGCAGGTGATGATCATGTTCTCAGGGCTCTCGTACTGGCTGGACACCCCGTAGAAGGAGCTGCCCTCGTCCTCCATGTTGGTGTTGAGGTCTGCCTGGAGGGAGACAAGGGCAAGGGTGGGGTGGTGACTCAGAGGGGCCCTGTTGGGGGTCACGGCCCAGGTCCCAGGGCCAGGACACCATCGAGGTGGGGGACACTCAGAGAGAACATGGATGTAGGACCTCAGAAAGCGTCCCTGTCTGTTCACACGCAGGCCTGGGGTAAAGTCAGGCTGTGCGACAGAAACAATGGCAAGAGCCTGGTCCCTGCTGCCCACCAGGTACCCACCGCCCAGCAGACGAGACCTCACATTGGCCTGCAGCGCAACGAGACCCTGCTGGTGCCTTTCAGCAATGGCTCTGGGGGGCCGGCCCCTCGCCATCTCTGTGGCCCCATGAGCCCAGCTACCCTAGACTTATGCATCTCAGTCTGCCTCCAGACCAGTCTCCCCAACACCAGCCCCCTTCTGCTCGGCCCCTCCTCTAAACTGCTCTGAGAGGTCTTGGCACCCTCATGCAGAACCCCTTTAAAACGCGACCACCACCGGGTTGGCAGGGCCTGGCCTTGCCCCTTCCGGACAGTGAAGACCCCGGAGGCAGGAACCAAGCTCTCCCAGGGCCCGGCCAGGCGCAGGGTGTGTGCCTAACAGAATGTGGCACATGGCTGTCTGAGCCTGCCCCCGCACGGTGGCTCTGGGCGAGGAGCGGTCCTGTAGTCACAAGGAGGGCACCTACGCTTCCTGCACCTGCCAGTCCTCAGAACTGCAGCCCCACCCCAGCCCAAAGACGCTCCCGGGTCTTCTGGCATCACCTCCCACTCGCCTGGCCTTTCAGTCACCCATGCATCCTGCCTGGCCCAGAACAGCCAAGATGGAAGGGAAGAGGCTGCGTCATAGTCTCTGCCCTCAAGGAGTGTGTGCGTGTGTGACTTGGGGGATTGGGGGGAGCAGCGAGAACAGGTGAGCTAACAGTTGAGAGAGAGAGAAGGAGATGGAGCAGAGATACAATTCCATAAGGACTTCCCTGGCGGTCCAGGGGTTAGGACTCTGTGCTTCCACTGCAGAGGGCCGGGGTTCGACCCCTGGTCTAGGAACTAAGATCCGGCATGCAAAAAGGGAAGTCCCACAAGTGAAGGTCCAGAGTCTGCCCCAGAATCTACCCCCGGGGACCCCAGCCGGCGACAGCCACACAGCATCCTCTGTGACGTCCTAACTACGATCCCACCCCCTCGACAGCCCCACTGCAGGGTTTCCTGTCCACCGTGTACCCCCACTCTGAGCCCCGCGCCCACACAAGCTTGGCGTCTCCACCCTCCCAGCCTGAGAGCAGAGCTGCCCCCCTGTTACCCTCAGAGGCACCCCACCCCCCACCCCAGCGCCCCCTCGCTCCCCTCCCTCACCCTATTCATAGCCGCGGCGCGGTGGGCAGCTCACAGGCTGTGCCCGGAACAGGTGTGGGGGATCGGGTGGCTGACAGATGAGCCGAGACAGCCGGGCGAGGGGGCTGGGGGCTCAGATTCATTGTCACGCGCTGGTATGTGCCTGGGAGACAGGGCCCTGCCACGGAGGAGGAGCTGGGGCCCTGTCCTCCCAGCCAGCTCGGCCCGGCCTTTTCAATCCAGAGTTAACAGCCATTGGTGTCCAGGAGGCCCCTCTCCCTCCGCCGACGGACAGAGGAGGACTCTGCTGATCTCACAGGTCCTGGGGGAGGAGGGCGGGGTGCTGGCCTCTCAGCCCCCATATCTCACATGCACAGGGCCCAGCCTGACCCCCTGAACCCCTCCTGTGCCGATGCCCCTGCCAGCTGCAACCGACGAGCCCTGGCGGACGCGAGCCGACCACTCATTCCCTACCCTCCACCAGTGAGGGCAGCAACTCGGCAGGAGGGGCCGGGAGGCCAAGCTGGGGACATCAGAGTCCCCCCTCCTCCCACTCCAAGTGCTCTCTGACCCACCCCACTGCCTGCGTGCCCAGGGCCTGGGGCCGGATGAGAAAACCACCAGGCAGGAAAAAGGAGGCTGGGGGTGGGGAGGGGGCTCACCAAGTCCTTGGCCAGCCGTGTCCCTGCCTAAATGTGTGGCCCATCCCCCGCCAGCTCCAGGCCAGGGCGCAGTAGAGGGTTCCGGATGGCTGTGGTCTGGGGCTGCCCAGGAGGACCCCGAGTCCCATGGTTAGCAAGCAGGAGAACTGCCTTCCCCACATCACAGGTCTGACCTTCCCTGGCGCCTCTGCCTTCCCCACACAGAGGAGAAGGACCAGATGGCGGCTGAGGTGTCCCAGCCACCGACAAGCCCCCCCCGCCCCCCGCCTCCCCGGCCCGCTGCCCCGTCCCCAGCTCCGATTTCACCCACCCTCACCCTGCCCAAGCCTCTGGCCTTCAGGGCTCAGGCTGGGGACAGGAGGCAGGCACACGGCCCCCTTCACCGTCAGCTGACCGCACATGGTGGGGTCCTCAGACACACAGCCTCTCACACGCCCTCAAGAACCAAGAGCTGACTCTGCAGGTGGAGAAACAGGGCCCAGAGCAGCCAAGACTCCCGGGAAGGCAACTCTCCAGCCAGGCTGTCCGCTGCCCACCTGGCTCTCCTTACACACTGGAGGGCTCGCTGGTAGTCCGCCCCCAGTCCTGTGTGGTGACCGCCCCAGGGTGCTGAGAACGCAAGATCCTGTTGGGTCCATAGAGCACAGGCTGTGTATGCAGCCCGCAGACGGGGCACTGAGGCCAGAGTGGAACTTGCCCGTTCACACTTCCTGGCACCTCCGCCCCCACCCCCTCTTCTTTCATCATCCCTGCCCCCAGCCCCTCCAGGGTCAGAAGAAAGGAGAGGACCAGGGCCATGGGCCAGACTGGGGAAGGATACTCTGGCTCCTCCCCACCTCCTGCCAGCTCTGATCTCCAGGCAGGAAGGAGATCATCCCGACCATCTCCTGGAAGCGAAGTCTGGGCTCTAGAAAATGACTCTGAATGCGCATCAAAATTTGTTCTCTTCCTGCCCCCACTTAGGGGCTGGGGTCCCTGTTTAGGCAATCCAGAGCCTTCTCCACCAGGACAGGGGGAGCACCAGGGCCCTGCGGGAGGCAGCAGGCACCCGGCAAAGCAGGAAATGTAGGGCGGTAGTTACAAGCACACTCCCAGAGCTGGGTCTGAGCTCTGGGCTGCCACTATGAACTGGGTGGCCCTGGCAGGTCATTTCAGCTCTCTGTGCCCGTTTCCCCTCTAGGGACCAAGGCTGTCAACTGTACCTCCCTTCAGTACGGCGGCAAGGATGCATGCTCAGTCACTCAGTTGTGTCCGACTCTTTGTGACCCCATGGACTGTAGCCGGCCAGGCTCCTCCGTCCATGGGATTCTCTAGGCAAGGATACAGGAGTGGGTTGCCATTTCCTCCTCCAGGGGATCTTCCTGACCCAGGGACTGAACCCTCATCTCTTACATCTCCTGCGTTGGCAGGCGGGTTCATTACCACTAGTGTTACCTGGGAAGCCCAGTGAAGAAGAAACATGCTAATAAAAGTAACACGATGAGGGTGACCTTCTCCCGACAGCCCTGACCTTCCCCAGCATGCCCATCACAAGAAGGATTGCAGGAGTCAGGCTCGCTGGGGCTGGGCGTCTCAGAGCCAGGCCCTTGCTGACTCCATGCCTCAGTTTCCCCATCTATGAAATGGGGATCTAGGGTGGTTCTCATCTGGAGGGTGGCTAGAAGAACACAGAATATTATCTCCAACTGGAAGAAGGCAGGTCTGGTGAGAAGGGCCCCCACGCTGCTATCTCCCCCGACCAGGGCAGGGTTCCCATCAGTGCCTCCTGCCAGCCAGGCCTCCCTGGTCAGGCTTCACCCTCGGGGCAAATGAGCCAAGGGCCAAGTGATGGTCATCGACGAGCTGGGGCAGGAAGGACAAGGCCACGAGGGACTTACCCAGAACTTCACGAGGAAAAAGGCGTTGGAGGGTCCGCGTTCAAAGAGCTCCTTGAGGCCGCCCTTCTTCTCGGGGAACTTGTCGTAGATCTGGTGGATGTCCACGGCTTCGAGGTAGGGGTCGCTGTAGCTGGGGCTCGACTGGCCAATGTGCACAAATAGGTGCTTGTTGTACTGTGGGCACAGGAGTGCTGGTCTGAGGGACCGCGGGGCGGACGGATCAGCCCTGGGGCGCTGCGCCCAGCCAGGGGCCCAGAGCAAGGATGCCACGGCAGGGCCTCAGTTTCCCCTCTGGGAACACGGAGCAGGAAGAAGGGTTGAGCACAGAGCAAACAGGCATCCCACGCCTGGGGCGGGCGGCTCCCCAGAGGAGCTCGGCACGTGTTGGTCGCTATTTGCACTATTCTGAGTCGTGACTCGGTCACTGAACATCCTTAGGCGGGTCATTTCTGTCTTTGGACCCCCTCAATCTCACGTGTGATGGAAGACCATTGAACCAGAAAAGGGGTGCTTCCTCCGCTTGGACTGATGGTAGGGGCATGGGAATCCCTTGCTGCAACCCAAGAAAATCCACTTCTTTCACAATACGTGCTGGGCTTCCAAGGAAGGGTTTGTCTGACTAACAAGTTCCTCACCTGAAAAATAAGCTTCTAAATGTCAAACTGGGAGTGGGAGGGTGTAGGAGGGAGGCTCAGGAGGGGAGAGGATATATGTATACGTATGGGCTGATCCACATGGTTGTATGGCAGAAACCAACACAACAGGGTAAAGCAATTATCCTCCAACTTAAAATAAATAAAGAAAAAAATAAAGACCTTGGGAAATCTTAGCATTTAAGAAAAAAAAGTGTTAAACTGAAATGATCAATGAAGTTTCCCCGGCTCTGGTCTCCTGTCCACCTGGCCAGGTGCTACTCTGAACTCCGCAGGTGACGCTGGTCACCCAGGATGGAGACACAGAAGGGGACAAGGTGGAGGTGGGCTGATGCTCCTGCTGGTGACCCCGAGGATGTGGGGCAGACAGGCGGCTCCTTGGAGCCACAGGGGACAGCGCAGTGCAGCCTGGGGTGGGGCTGGGACCAGTGTCTTCAGAGGGAGAGGTGACTATGCGGGAGGAAGGAGGACATGAAGGGACTGGGGGCTAGGATGGGGCGCAGAGACCAGGGTAGGGCTTAGGGGAGGGAGAGACACAAGGTCCAGTGAGAAAGAAGGCAAGGGGAGGATGGGTGAACCAGGAAAGGATGAAAAGGAACAGGGAGCCTAAATTTAGTCCCAAGGTGGAGCGGGGCAGAGGGCAAGGAGAGAAAGCCAGAGCAGGTAAAATAAGAGCTGGAGGAGGCTGGGGAGCAGCACCCTCCAGGAAGGAGGATGGGGCAGGAGAAAATCCATCTGGCAAAAGCCAGAACCTACCGTATCGGGGTCCTGCTGCCGCTCCAAGAAGGCAGAGAACTCCAACATCCAGAGTTTGGAGCTGGCCACGCTGCGGCCCTGCCATGGGGGCGCGGGGGGCGCAGAGGGCGACGGGGCAGGTCCTGCCGGAGATTCAAACCCTGCACACGGTGGACGGCACATGGGAGCCGGCCCACACGGCCTCCCCACACCAGCCTCCCCCAGACCCCCAGACCCATCGGAACCTGGCTGGGGGACCTGCTGTGTGCCTCCCAGCAGGCGTGGGGGTGGGGGCAAACGATGCTGGGCAGGGACAGGTTGGGGGTAGGGGGGCAAGGGGATGGGAGTGGTTGGGGGCAGGGGTCGCGGGGAATGCCTGCTGGACCCAGGGCTTCCAGGGCAAGCACTGCTTGGTTCTTGCTCCAGAGGGGCTTCAGGTCCAGCCAGGGAGATAACTGGACAAATGACTACAATGACACGAGTCTCTGCCCAGCCCCTGGGACAGCATCTGGCCCAGAAGTGAATGCAGGTTTGCGATTAAGTGAAGCAATGAACATGATGAAAACAGACTGAGCGCTGCAGGGGGGCTCCTGGTCCACCTTGGAGGTGGTCAGAAAGGCTTTCCGCAGGTGATGCTTAAAGAGGTTATGCAGCGGGGGTGGGAGGGAGGCTCAGGTGGCAGGGGATATATGTATACTTATGGTTGATTCACGCTGTTGTAAAGCAGAAACTAACACATCGTAAAGCAATTATCCTCCAATTAGAAATAAACTTAATAAAAAAATAAAAAGAAGTGATGCAGCAGGAGCAGGAGGCAGCAGCGGAGACAGGGGAATGGGCTCCAGGCAGAGGGCACGGGGCTGTTGGACTCTCAGTGGGCTGGGAGGCTCCGTCCAGCAGGTTTGTGTGGGGGCCGGAAACAAGGCTGGAGAGTTGGGGCCAGGCTGCTGGGTGAGGAGTTCAGTTATCAGCCTGAGCTCAGGAGGGTGACAGAGGATTCTAGGCAAGGCTAAGGAGTGATTGGCTGAGCATTTCTGCACATCTTGTTCCTTGTGGAGGAAGGACTGGGCAGGGGCGAGGCTGGCCAGGGACGTGGCTGGCCAGGGACACGGGCCACGTGGGCTCTTCTCGAGGAGGGACAAGAAGAGGGCAGTGAAGAGGAGGGGACACAGGAGGGACATGGAGGGAGCAAGACTGCAGGACTTGGTGACAGAGAGGACGAGAAGGCAGCCAAGGCAGGTGGGTCAGGAGCCCAGGGAGGAGACAGAGAGGGGGTGGCAGAGGAGTGGGCGGAGGACCACGCTGGACACACCAGCTCACACACTGGACACCTGAGCTGAATCCCTCATTCACTTGTCCCAGGGCAGCTTCCCGAGTCCTGCCTGGTGAGGGCACACTAGACGTGGCCCAACACATGGAGGACAGACACAGACACCAGCCCGGGATGGTGCCCGGGTGCACAGAGAGTGACAATCACCGGGGAGCCTCTAATGGAGTCTAAGCTGGAAGCAGTGCAGTGAGAAAGACGCTTTAAAAAGATGATGGGTAAGTTATGGGATGGAAGAGCAAGGATGTGGCTGCAGATGGGGAAGCTGGTTAAGAGGCTACGGCAGTGACCCAGGCAGGAACGAGTAGGGCCCAAGAGAAGCTGATGGGCAGAAAGGGGAAAACACAGATTAGGGAGGTGGGAGTGGCCCCAAGTGGCCATCAAGAACCTAGGAGGGTGGCAGGGCTCCTCTCAGAGCAGGAAAAGCCAGGCCAGCATGCAGGCAGGAGTCAATCCCAAACCAGGAAAGGTGGCCATGGGCGAGGATCCCATCTTGCCCTGCAGAGGGGCAGGTGGAGGGACCCTCCTGAGAAAGAGGCAAGGACAAAGCTGGTCACGTGAGCAGCCAGAGTGCCGCCCAGTCTGCCCCGTCTCAGGAGTCTTCCCTCTGCTGACCGGGGGCTCCAGGCTGGAACACCAGGCTCTGCGGGAACCCTGTCTTGAAGAGGGTTACAGTGTCCCAGAGGGAGGCCAGCCCAAGAGCCAGACTGGATGGGATGCATGTGCAGGTGGAGCAGCTGCCCGGGGCACCCACCATGCCCCTTGAACTGAACGCTGCCAGCCCTGAGTCTCTCTTGGGAGGATGGGCAGCCCTGGGCACACAGGGGTCTTGGCTCTGGAGAGGATCGGGGTGCAGCCAGGAGACGGGGTGCACAGTCTGAGCGCGCACCAGGATGGCGTCTAAGGGGACGTGAGCGCCCAGCTGTCGGGACCTGGGACCGGGACAGGAGCCGCAGGGTGTGACACAGGAGGGAGTCAGACCCTGCCCACCCACCTGGCAGAGGCAGTGACGGCTGGACAGTGTAGGTTTGCTGGGAGAAAGGTTTCACACTGCGGGAGACGAGAGAGGACACGTGAGCTCGGGGCAGCCTAGGAGCCTCAGTCAGGCCCCTGGGCTGTCTGTGATGCAGCCTGGGGGGTCGGGGACTCTGGCCTCCTGCTCCCTCAGGATTCTGACTGGCCCACGGAAGCAGCATGTCTGTTGGGCAAACCCATCACTCCCTCCCTCCCACTCAGGCCAGCCTCCTCCCCTCGGGGTCCCGAGCTCAGGCCCTGCCCCACCCAGGACAGACTGGGGCTTCAGCAAATGCCACCCAGGTGCCCCATCCATAAGCACAGGGCCACCCGGAAAGGCTGATTCCACCCTGTGACCCACCCACCCTGCGGCCGGGGTCAACAGAATGGTTCACTGGCTCAAGTGCAGCCCAGGGTGTAATCGGAAGCCATACTCACTCGTGGGACGTTCCGGCTTGGCCCGGCAGAGCTCCTTGCCAAAACTGAGGAGGTAAAAGCACAGGGTCAGCAGAGCCCCGTGGACATGGCCAGCATTGTGGAGTCAGACATGGCAGGGGCCTCAGAGCTGGAAGGGAGGCTGGAGCCTGGGCCTGGGGGCTGGGAAGGGTGTTAACACCCCTGCCTCCATCCAGGCAGTATGGCCTCCCAGAGAATGCATCCAGGAAGCCCAGCCCCTGGAACATCTTCCAGTGAGGGGCTCCCAGGAGCAGCCCCCAAACTTGCAGACACGGCTCCTCCCATCTCCTTCCTCAGAGATAAGTCCTCTGTGATGGTGCCAAGCATGGCCCCCAACAGTCCTGGAGCCAGGCATCCTGCTTAGGTCTGAGCACCCCCAAAGTCACGTGGGCACACCTCAAGTCCCGTCGTCCTATCTACTCAATGCCATGCTGGACTAGAGGCCTCTGGACACTGAAAAACGGCTAGACAAGAGGCTCCCCGGACTGCCCCTTGTTCTCGGGCCTGGGGTGGTGCATTAGTCCCAACAGCCAGGAAAAACCCTATACGGCCACACCCTGGGAAGGAGGGGCCTCTCTAGACTGTTCTTAGAGTGGCCGAGAGACCCGTTCTCAGGCCAAGAAGTTCACATTCAAGAGTTTGTTCTTGGACGTCAGCCTCCACCTGGGAGGAACACCTGAGGGGGAGGGGGGTGAGGCCAAGTGGGGGCAGGGTTACTGGGGACCAGCCAGTGCTGCCCCAAAGCCTGGGGCCTCAGCTGCCTCTTCTGCACGTGTGCGTGTCAAGCTGCTTCAGTTGCGTCCCACTCTTTACTATGAACTGTAGCCCGCCAGGCTCTTTGGTCCCTGGGATTCTCCAGGCAAGAATACTGGAGTGGGCTGCCATGCCCTCCTCCAGGGGATCTTCCCCCACCAGGGATCAAACCCAGGTCTCTCATGTCTCCTGCTTTGGCAGGTGGGTTCTTCACCACTAGCACCATCAGGAAACCAGGCCAACTCTGCAGAGCCCCCAGGCCACCCATCTGATGGCGTGGCTTCGCCCTGTGTCCCTGCCAAGGCCCCCAGAGGGAGGTTCCAACACCTGCACGGCCCTCGGTCCTTGGTCCCTCCTTCCCTGAGAAGACTCAGGTGAGGACTCTGGTGTGGCCAGCGCTGTGTCTCCTCAGAAGGGGGAGGAGGGAGAAGGACAGGGTGGTCCGGCCTCCGGCTGCAGGCAGCCCCACTTACCCCTGAGACCGCTGGGTAGCCTGGGCCCCGGGTGAGGGTCATTTTACTGTGGAAGGCTGCGGCGGAGATGATCTGGGCGGACGACATGGCAGCCATGCTCTGCAGGGCCTTGTCCTTAGCTGCCTGATCCTGGGGAGACATTGAGGGGGAGGCCTCAGCGCAAGCACCGTCCAGGCCAGCAGAGGACCCGGGACCAAGCTCCCGCTCCTGCAGGGCTGTGAACCTTCCCTGTGACTCTGAGTAAGTCACTGGGTGGCTCTGATCCCTTTCCTCATCTGTCAAAGGGGACACTTGTCCTGCCTGTTGCACTAGCGTTTAAAGAGACTTTGACCCACTCCCAGGCACATAGCCGGAGAAAAACATGATCCGAAAGGATCCATGCACCCCAGTGTTCATTGCAGCACTGTTTACAATAGCCAAGATGTGAAAGCAACCTAAATGTCCATCAACAGAGGAATGGATAAAGAGGATGTGGTACATATATGCAATGGAATACTACTCAGCCATTAAAAAGAATGAAATAATGCCATTTGTAACAACAATGGATGGACCTAGAGAGTATCATACTGAGTGAAGGCAGACAGAGGAGAAATATTGTATGACATCCCTTATGTGTGGAATCTAAAAAGAAATGATACAAGTGAACCTACTTACAAAACAGAAACAGACTCACAGAAAACAAGTTTACGGTTGCCAGGGGGAAGAGATAGTGAGGGAGTTTGGGATGGACAGGTACACACTGCTGTATTCAAAATGGATAACCAACAAGGACCTACTGTATAACCAGGGAACTCTGCTCACTGTTATGTGCCAGCCTGGATGGGAGGGGGATTTGGGAGAGAATGCATACACACATATGTAAGGCTGAGTCCCTTCCCTGTCCACCTAAAACTACTAGAACATTGTTAATCAGTTACACCCCAAGGCAAAATAAAAAGTTTAAAGTTCGAAAAAAAATAAAGAGACTTGGAAGGTCACCTGCCAGACCACAGCTCTCCTGTCTCCTAAGGGACACCTGCGAACAGAGGCCACCCAGGCCTCACTCACCTCCACACCAAGGGTGTCTGGGCCCCCACCTGGCTCACGGGAGAGGATGCAGGAATATGCCCAGAAGAGGTCATCTCCGGTCACATGGACAGTGATAAGGGCCAGTCTCCTGTGGTCCCCATCTCAGACCTGGCCTATGGGTGTCAACTATACCACGGGCACCCATGGCTCCTGCATCTTTAATGTCTCAGAATGTGGCTGTCTGTCCTCTCCAGTCCAAAGATCCCCCCAAAAAATGGGCTCACCCAGCACAGGCTCTGAATGAATCTGCAGTATCACCTGCTTATAAAAAATCCTTGTTAATACTTGTCTAAGCCAATGGTCCCATCCTGAGCTCCCCAACCCTGAAGGGCCTCTAAAGCAATAAGACAACATCTTGTATTTCAAAAAGTCCATATGGATCGGAAATAAGACCATACATACAGACAGTGGGCTGGTGCAGACAGCATTACGGGCCAAAACGTTGGGTTATGTCAACTTGGGAGCTGTGATTAGAAATCCCATATCTTTATGATGGACTATTTTTAAATGGGAAAAATACGTAGGCCCTTTATTTAATCACCAACTTGGTGACCCAAATCTGTCCCGAGCGATAAGCAAGTGGATTGCTGAGGGAGGGCCTCGCAGCTCACAGCTGGGTTTGCTGTGACTTCACTCGCCTGGTGGGTGGCATTACACCAAAGGTCCGAGTGGTGAGCCCGGCCTCCTGTGGGACACAGTGTGGAGCCAGGCGGCCTCTCAGGGACCCTTACGGTCACGGGGCACCAGACAGCCCCCGGAAAGTAAAGAACGCTGTCTCACTTTGGCTCTGAACATCACAGGACCCCTGTGAGGCTGGCAGGACTTGTCACACCCCCATTCTAAGATAAACTGAGGCTCAGAGAATTTAGGGGACCTGGGTGTTGACAGGGGTCATAGGATGGTCTGCCCTGTGAAGTGGGTCCAGGACAGGACATCCGTGACCTCTGACCTCTGCAGGCCCAGGGGCTGAGCAGACCAAGGAGGGGGAAGGTCAAGACCTGAGGGCACCCCATCTTCAGCACAGAGGGTGCAAGGGGCCACACTGAGCGGTGGGCACCCCAGCCCACTGTCCTTTGGGGGACAAACTTGGGCCCTGCTCTGACACGGTCTCTGCTAAACAAAGCATTAGGCTGCCTCTCTGCAAGGACTCTGGGGATCTCAGGAGCGTCACCTAGACTTGCTCCCTCCAGGACACAGATGGGGCGGCACCCCAGGAAGCCCACAGACCCCTGTTAACAATGGCAATGGGAGGCTGGATGGCTCCAACCCTGTGTCAATGACCTGTACTCCTTTCTGATAGCCGGCCTAACTGAACAGCCAGGGACCAGCAAGTGGGACAGGAATCGGGGGGAGTGGGGGGGTGACATCAGTGACCTGGTACTGAATTTTGAGGTCGGGGGGGACCTCAGACAGCACCTTGACTAACCCTGTCATTTATAGGTAAGGAAGCTGGCTGGAGCTTGAGGTGGATGACCCAGCCAAGTGCCCACGGGCAGAGCCAGGCCAGTGACCCAAAGATCTCCACCTGACCTTGCTGCCCATGGGGGAGTTTAACTGCACTGGGCCCCAGACCCCTTGGAGAATATGGTAAAATCCTCAGACCCAATTCTCCCCTAAGTGCATATGCAGGAAAATGTGCATATTTACTTAAAGGACCCGTGGCTCCCTTGAAGTCTGTCTGGCAGTCCACTGAGGCTGTTCCTGGCCCCTCATCAGAGCCTATGGACAGGGACAGGTTCAGTCCCTCCAGCACATGCGGGCCGTACAGCTGGGCCCCTCGGGAATCAACAGCTCCCCTCGACAGCTCTAAACAGAAGCCTGGACACTCCATTCTCCACCAGGTCCCCTGCTGGGCCCCAGGGAGTCACAAGCCGGCCAGAGAGCAGAGTGGGGAGCAAGTGGGCGCCGGGGCTGAGGGTGTCCGGGTACATGTACCAGCCTCAGAGGGAGGGACCAGCAGCTGCGGCCAGCCAGCTGTCCTGGGGGCAAAGGGGCGAGGGCTGGGCCACAGCCGTGGGGGGCAGGGACAGCTGGGCTGATGCAGGAGGAATGGAGCTGGGTGGGTAGCGGGGGCAGCCTCCTGCGGCCTCCCACCCACGCCTTCCAGGCTCCAGGGTCAGGGTCATGGGCCGCAGGCCCAGAGGGATCCTCTGTGGTCCTCTAGCCCAGGGGCTTTGAAACTGGCTTCTCGGATGCTTTCGGGTTCGAGAGTCATGGGGCCTGAGAGGGACATAGAGGAGGGGTCCCTAGACCGCTCCTCGCCAACTTAACTTTGACCACAGCAGCTCCTCTGACATCGTATCAGTGATAATTCAGTTAGGAAGAAAAACAAAAAGGCTTCCACTGCTTTAAAAAATGTACGTGGGGAGTTCCCTGGTCGTCCAGTGGTTGGGACTCTGCGCTTTCACTCTCGAGGGCCCAGGTTCCAATTGCTGGTCAGAGAGCTAAGATCCTACAAGCCGCACAGTATCATCAAAAAATTAAAATTAAAAAAAAATTCTTTTAATGTCCATGGATTTACTGGTCTGGTCTAAGGCCCAAATGCTGGCTCCTCCATGGGATCCAGAAGGGCTGAGTCCCGTGGGGAGGGGGCTCTCACCAGGGCTGGCCCCCTCAAGCATAGTCACCTGTCCAGGCCTGCAAGGTGGGGCTGATCCAGGAAGGGGCAGGAACCTCCAGTCCCAGAGAGCAGGGTGGAAAGAATTCCACCAGCCCCTCCTCCAGCATGGAACCCCACCCCCACCCCCAGCAGTACCTCCCAGGCCAGGCCACCCTGAGACAGTAAGGGGCTGAGGGGTCCTCAAGGAAAGGGGTCTGGAGGTCAATCCTGTTGCTCTAACCATGGATTTGGGGCGTGCACTGTCCCTCTGAGCTGGGGCGGGGGGGTGGGGGGGTGGCAGGGTGCAGAATGCACAGCAGGAGACTGGACTGTGCCTCCCAGGATGCTGAACCTGGCTGTTCACACACACACACACACACACACACACACACACACGGCTGCCAGTCAGTGGTCAGTGTCCTCTGCTGGATGGGGGAGACAGGTTACAGGCTGAACCCCACTTTCCTCAGCACCTTGAAGCCCACTGGCTCCACAGGCAGCCCCGAAACCCACGGGAAGACTTTTCCTCCTGGGAAAAGAGCCCAAACTGCCAGAGGCCAGCCTTCCCAAGTCCTGGGCCCTTGCTCCCTCCACCATCCCTGTCTTACCTTTAGCTTGGCCTGGATCTCACGGGCTTTTCGCCGAGCCAGCACCTGGATATGGCTGGACACCTGAGGCAGGAAAAGGGACTCCTGTTCCTGCCTTCTCCCCGAAGGCTGCTCCCCATGGGGCTCCCCCTGGCCCTCCACCCACCACAGTCTCCCATCCACATCACAGACTGAATGAATGAATGAAAGATCCATCACTGATGGGCCCTCGGTTCTGCCCTCCCAGCTAAACAGAAGTGGGATCCTCCTGCTGGCCAGGAGGAGCAGGGAAGTTGTCTCTCTCCTCCCAGCAACAGTGGCGGGGTCCCCAGGAAACTGACTGCAGGGGACATACCCAGTGGAGGACCCCTCCCGAGCTGGCCCCCAGAGCCCACACCTGGTCCCGCAGAGGGCCAGACCCACCCTGGGAGCCTCCGTTGGTGCCAGAGCACCCGCCCCAGGGCCCACCTGCTTCCTGGTGCGGGTCTTTCCTGTCCGGAGCTTGATGTAGCGGGCGATCAGCTCGTTCCGACCTGCAGAGACACAGCAGCCCCTCAGTGGGAGGGCCCGAGGGACCCCAGCCCTCACCTCTGCACACCTGCCCAGCACTCGGGGTGATGATTCTGCAGACCCCTGCCCCCCCCCCACCCTCCTTAGATCCCAGGGGTCTCCCAGCAGCAGGAGGGAGCCAAGGCCTCGCTGGGGGCTGGTAACCTGAGGACAAGGTGACAGGGCCATGGGGCTCCGGCTGGCGGGCACACAGCTTGGAACCCCTCTGCCGGAGCCTCCCCCCACTGCAGCCTGGCAGCCACCTCTGCTCACGCCTCCCCTGGGGCCTCCCTGCCTTGGCCCTGGCTCTGGACAGCTCCCTCGGTCCCCACCACCTCCATGAAAGAGCAGGACCGGACAGGGTGTCTGTCCTGTCTGTGAGCAGCAGAGGGCACGTGGGAAGCAAGGAGCGTCTCTGGAGGGGAACCTGCGGCCCTGATCCATACACAGCTCCACGGCTCCCGCTAGACCGTCACCAGGTCACACGAGTGCTCACTGCCGGCCCAGGCTCCTAGAGGAGATGCTGCAAGACCCCACGTCCTCCCTGGTCATAAATGAGATCAGGACGAGGGCTCCCTGCCTTCCAGGAGCTCAACACTTGTGTGGCCACATGACAGCCCAGTGCCTGCATCCAACAGGGGCCACGCTGCATGCTCAGAGGACAAGGCACCAGATCAGGCTGGGTGGCCAGGTGAGCCTTGAGCTGCACTGACCACTGGTAGGATTAGACCATAAAGAAGGGCACTGGGGGAGTCGGAGGGTGAGAG
This sequence comes from Cervus canadensis, assembly GCF_019320065.1. Taxonomy (NCBI): domain Eukaryota; kingdom Metazoa; phylum Chordata; class Mammalia; order Artiodactyla; family Cervidae; genus Cervus; species Cervus canadensis. Next base: position 12,770,148 of record NC_057406.1, on the reverse strand, counting down.
GGTTTGCGCGGGAGTGATGACCTCCTTTCTCCACCTGTGGGCACAGTCGCCAGCCAGCCCGGTCCTCTGGGCCTGGCTGAGCCAGGAGGCCTGCGGGGGGTGAGAAGCTGCTGATGCAGGGGGGCAGCGAAACAAGCGGGCTGCCCGCCACCTGGGTGGTAACCAGGGCTCCCGGCCAAGGCCACGCGGGCCCCCCAGCTGACCTCTCCCCACTGCCAATGCTGAATCAAGAGCCGCCCTCAGGAGGTCTCATCTGCCAGGAAGACACGCTGGCCTGGGAGCACAAGACTGTCTGTGTCAGGGAAGGAGTGGGAGGCCTGGACCTTGGGGACACTGCCTCTGGGCTGGTCTCTCTAAGCCCATGGTCCAGCACCACGGCCCTTCTCAAAGCTTCCCAGGGAAAGGTATTCCACAGGCGGTCCAATGGACGCGTGACAGTCCTACTCCATGTCTAACCAGAGGCAGTCATGCTGAGGCTGTGAACAGCAGGGAAGTGGTCACGGGCTGGGAGCTGAGGAGACAGCCTGCAACCCGGCAGCTCCACAGATGAGCTCTGGGGGGCTCATCACTCACTTCCCTCTGGACCCTCACACGGCCTCCTTTTCTAAAACCTGGGCCCTGACGGCCATAGACTCGTCATTCAAACATGTCCAGATTGTACAGACAGGAATAGACCTGAACTCTGGCTCGACCACAGCTCTCTGGGGCTCAGTCTCCCTTCCTGTTAATTAAACAAGCTCCAGGCCCACGAGAGGAGTCCACTGTCAACAGTTCAGGGACAGAGGGTGGACGGGGTGGAGGTTCCTGGAGCCCCGAGGCTGAGCACACTGCCAGTGGGCATGGTGTCAGCAGTGGGGGAGGTGATGGGGACCCTTTGGTCACCATCCAAGATCCAGTTCTGCTGCTCCAGCCCAGCCCTCATAAGGGCAGCAGCCCATCACCTCTGTATCTGTCTTTTCCCACTAGATTCTTAGCATCACAGAGGAGGGGACCACACCTCCCTTCAGGTCTGCATCCCCAGACCTGGCATTTCTGTGTCGAATGAAAGAACAAGTCTGCCAGCAAAATCTGATGACTCTGTTTTCAAACTAGGTTGGAATCCAGCCCCTTTTCCCCCCTACCACCACCACCACCACATTTCAAGCTACCACCTTCCCTGGCTGGATTCCCTACTCTGAGTCCATTCTCTACACAGCAGCCACTGTGATGCTATTAAAACCCAAACCCCCTCCAAGGGCTCCCACCTGCCTGCCTTGAAAGTGTCCAAACCCCTACAACAGCCCAGAGGCTCCCACAGGATCTGTCCACCTGCCCCCAGCTCAGTACCTCCTCACCCGCACGACCAGCCTTTGAGGCTCTGAGCTTTTGCTGGACGTGCCAAGCCTTCCCACCTCAGGGTCTTTGTATGTCCTGTCCTCTGCTCAGAGACCCTCGAGGCCCACTCCCTCACCTTCACATCCCAAGGGCACCTTTGGCTCAGCTGCCACTATGGGGGGACATGTTCCCTAAACACCCCACGGAGAGCTGAGGTCACCCCCCAAGCCCCCCAACTGCCCATCTACCCCCGACTCCCAACAGGAGGAAATGTCCTGTTTACACCTAAAACTAAGAAAAGTGCTGCACAGAGAAGGCGCTCAGTAAATGCTTGCTAAATGAATGATCCGATATTGGTCACATCTTCTGTGGGAAAAGTGTGTGAATTAAATTTTAAGTGCAAATAGGGGACTTTCCCGGTAGTCCAGTGCTTTAGACTTCTCCCACCAATGCAGGAGGGTGTGGGTTTGATCCCTGGTCAGGGGAGCTAAGATCCCACATGCCTCACAGGCAAAAAAACACACCTAAAGGAGAAGCAACATTGTAACAAATTCAATAAGACTTTAAAAAACAGATCCAATCCAAAAAAAATCTTTTTTATGGCTGATACACCTTGTTGGAAGGTAGAAACCAACACAACACCATAAAGCAATTATCCTCCAATTAAAAATAAAATAAATAAATAGAAAAAATAATTAAAGAAGAAAAAAATATGCAGATAATCTTCCACTTTCGATGAGTCTGGCATTGTTCTCAAAGCGGTCTCCTAGCCTCGGCTCATTTGAGCTTCTCAGGACAGATGCAAATCCAGATTTGGGTGGGCCTAAAGCATCTGAAAACTGTGAGGCTCTCTTTGAGAAGAGGAAATTAGAAATACAAACATAGAATTAGGTTCAGATCTTCTGGAGGTAAGGGTGGGCTCATTCTCTTGATGGTGGTCACGGCTCCATAGGTGGACACATGGTCAAACCTACCAAACTGTCCACTTCAAATATGTGTCGTTTATTGCACATCAATCAGGTTTCAACAAAGTTATTTTAAAATTTTAATTAAAACTAAAAAGTTTCGGAAATTCCCATGGTTAGGACTCCGTGCTTTCACTGCTAGCTGTCGTTGTTCAGTCGCTCAGTGGTGTTCGGCTCTTTGTGACCCCATGGACTGCAGCACGCCAGGCTTCCCTGTCCTTCTCTGTCTCCCTGAGTTTGCTCAAACTCAGGTCCATTGAGTCGGTGATGTCATCCAACCACCTCAACCTCTGTCGCCCCAGTCGCCTCTCACCTTCAATCTCTCCCGGCATCAGGGACTTTTCCAATAAGTTGACTCTTCACTGTTAGGGCCCAGGTTCAACCCCTGGTCGGGGAATTAAGATCTTGCAAGCCACACAGTGCGGCCAAATAAATACAAGGAATTTTAAACATAAACAGACAAATTAAAAGTTTAGGAACTTGGAAGGGGCCCTGAAGCGTGAACCTCACTGACTTCACCGGAAAGGCATCTGCCCCACAGCAGCGCAGGCAGATGGAGCATCTCACCCAGGTGGGCACCAGAGGATGCAGCGTTAACGCCTGGGTTTGAGTCCTGGCTCAGCCACTTGGAAGCGGCTCAGGGCCTGGCAGAGAAGGTGCTCCGACCGCGGGAGGTCCGCTCCCAGCCGGGGAGGGCCTCCTGGCCTGGACATGGTGGCACATCCGTCACTGTTGTGTGTGCTCAGTCATGTCCGACTCTTTGCGACCCCAAGGACTGCAGCCCACCAGGCTCCTCTGTCCATGGGACTTCCCAAGCAAGAATACTGGAGTGGGTTGCCATGTCCTCCTCCAGGGAAATCTTCCCAACCCAGAGATAGAACTTGGGTCTCCTGCATTGGCAGGAGGATCCTCTCCCACTGCATCACTTGGGAAGCCCTGTTTACAGCAGCCAGGAGGCCCCTGCCCACCCCTGGCTGAGACTGTTTCTCCCCACATCACAGAGACCCCCCAGGTCCTGAAGACAGAGCCCTACCCAGCTCTAGAACCACCTGTGTCTCTGCTACAGGGTCCAGGAGCTCTGCCTCCAGACAGGCCTCCCGGGCCTGGGCACAAGGCCAGCAGTAGGGCCAGAGGAGCCAGACCCAGGGGTCCAAGGCTGGCTCGGCTGTCTTTGCACTTTTCAAGCTGTGCTTCTCTTCTTCTGGGGAGATTCGCCCTCCTCTCCCTGGCCAGCCCCTCTCAGACCGTACCCCAGCCAGGCTGCTTGTGCTGGTCAGCAGTGGAGGATCCCGGGGTGGCAGAGGAGCCCTGGGCGTCTCTGGGTGTCTGGAGCCGAGGGGAACAAGCAGCGTCCTTCCTGCACCTGGAGGTCCTCCTGAGGTCAACCCAGCCATTCTACTGCCTCCAGACCGGCTGGCATCTGATCCAGACTTTATACAGACAGAGGTAACCGCTGTAGTTTCCTTCACTCTTATGATAATAGTAACAATAATGAACTTTTGTGGAGCAAACAGGCAACGGTACAAATACAGAGTGAAGACGGTAACTGCTCTATGTGTGTTCACACCTTTGCCCTCCTGTGGTAGCTGTTCTATCATTTCCATTCCATCCACGAGGAGATCGACATGCAGAGAGGTTTATAAGCTTGTTCACATCAGAGGTCAGCAAGTGATAAAGATTCAAATCCAGGCAGTCTGGTTCTCTCTTGTCTCTCTTTCTTTTTTTTCTTTTGGCCACACCATGCATGTGAGATCTTAGTTCCCTGACCAGGGATTGAACCTGCATCCACTACATTAGGAGCAGGGAGTCCTATTCACTGGACCACACAGCTTAGTCCCTAGAGCCTATCTCTTAACATCTAACATAAGAGTGAGAGGACTGACCAGGTGGCCCCAGGGGTGCTATGTAGCCTAAGGGAGAAGAAACTAAGGCGGCAGAGAGGGGACGTGATTTATTCAGTCATGTGGTTTACTACTGACCCAGGGCCATGAAACATCCGTTTTCTAAGGCCACACCCAGGGCTTCACAATGGCTCCTCTTCCCCACAGATGGTCTGGGAGTTTCCCCGAAACCATTCTGCTCCACCTCTCTGGACCAGCTCCCCCACCACCACCCCAGGCCTCTGCGTGAAGTCCTTAGTGATGTCTTACTGTCCCTTGCCCGGACCCTGCCCTGGTCCTGCAGGGACAGCCAACTATTTGGACCAAGAGCCCGCCCCCCAGCTTTCACTCCTGGACAGTGGCCCCCAGAGGCGTGGGAGCCAACGTGCCTGAGGTTATGAGGATGCCAGGAGGACCCCGGAGCCTGGGCAGCAGCAGAGAGAGATAAGAGAATGTGCAGAGACGCAAAGCCACAATGAAGGCAGGGGAGAAAAGCAAGGCAGAGGGAAGCTAGTAGGAAATCCAGATGAGCCAGTGGGAAGACAAGAGACTTGCACCCTCTCCCAGCTCTGCCACCAGCTGCAAACCCCCTCCGGGGGCTGAGATCACAGACTAGGGCAGCAGGAGGCCAGCTTGGACCAAGTGGAGGCCAGCTGGGCAGCTGGGCATTGCAGTCTGGCAGGTGGCCTTGGCCAACCCCAGAGAGAGTCTGGGTGGGGCTGGAAAGGACACCCCACCAGAAGGTGGCCCATGTGTCAGAGAACATATGTCCAAAGCCCCCACCCAGCTCACACCCATGACCCTACCCTCCATGGGTGAGGAAGGCCTTAGGGATTGACCCTCGGGCTGAAGGTGGGGCGCTCCCAATGCAGGGGCCACACCAAGTGACCACCACCTACTCTGAAGGCCACACCGGAGTCACATGAGTTCTGCCAGTCATCCCAGGCTCCCCCTGTCACACATGAGCCACACATGAACCTTTATCCCATCTGCAAATCCTATCTGGGACAGGCCTCTTGTGTGTCTCATCCCCTCCCTGTACCAGCCCTGCCCCTGGGCCATAAACATGTTCAAAGTTTCTGCCTATTAAGGAGGGTTGAAAAGACAACTGTTTTTGCTAATATTGGTAATACAGTCCTGTTAGAACCAGTTTTCTAGTCAAAGCTATGGTTTTTCCAGTAGTCATGCATGGATGTGAGAGTTGAACCATAAAGAAGGCTGAGCGCCGAAGAATTGATACTTTTGAACTGTGGTGCTGGAGAAGACTCTTGAGAGTCCCTTGAACAGCGAGGAGATCAAATCAGTCAGTCATAAAGGAAATCAGTCCTGAGTATGCACTGGAAGGACTGATGCTGAAGCTGAAACTCCAATACTTATGCCACCTGATGCGAAGAACTGGCTCACTGGAAAAGACCCTCATGCCGGGAAAGACTGAGGGTGGGAGAAGGGGATGACAGAGAATGAGATGGTTGGATGGCATCGCTGACTTGATGGACATGAATTTGAGCAAGCTCTGGGAGTGGGTGATGGACAGGGAAGCCTGGCATGCTGCAGTCCACGGGGTGGCAAAGAGTCGGACACGACTGAGCGACTGAACTGAACTGAGAGCTAGTTTTCAAAGTTGAAAAGGGCATGAGCTTTCCCTTTGAAGCAAAGGGAGATATTCAGCAGAGTCCTCACAGGGAGGGAGCTCTTTAGAGGAGCTGACATTTCACCCTTGCAGGGGGTGGCTGCGGAGGAGGCCAGCCCCTCCCCCCGGCCAAGCACATGGCCTGGCCTGGGGGCCTCTCTGGCCAGGGCTCAACTGAAGCCATAAACACCTGCAGCTGGAGGAGAAGGCTATTTGTGGAGAAGACACTTTTGACATCCGAGCTGTCACCACCATTGTCCCTGGAGGGCTCTGGGACTTCTGGTGAAATCCAACCCCATCTTCAAGGCCACCGCCCAGGTGGGCATGCCCACTCCCGCCTCCAGGCTTGGGGCACAGGCTATGTGGCTCCCTGGGCTCAAGTCATTTGAGCTCCTCAAGCGCAGGGAAGAGGTCCCCCCCGAGCGCTGCAGCCCACGCTGCTCACTGGGCACTTCTCAGCCCAGCAGTGACACCAAAGACCATGCCTTCTTTCAACAAGGGCGTGAAAAGGTGCTCAACATCGCCTAACCTTAGGGAAATGCAAACGAAACCATGAGATACCACCTCACACCCACTAGAATGGCTATTGGGGAAAAACGGAAAATAAGTATTGCCAAGGATGTGAAGAAATTAAAACACTTGTGCGTTGCTGGTAGAATGTAAACTGATGCAGCCACTGTGGGAGATAGTCTGGTAGCTCCTCAGAAAGTTAAACAGAATCAGCATACGATCCAGCAATTCCATCTCTAGGTGCACACCCCAAATAACTGAAAGTGGGGTCTTAAAGAGCTATCTATACACCCATGTTCACAGCAGCACTATTCACAATATCCGGAAGGTAGAAATAGCCACATATAAATTAATAGCTTAAATGGATCTATAAGATGTGGTCCAGCCATACAATGGAATTCAATGGAATTATTCAGCAATTTGAAAAAAAAAAAAACACAGTTCTGATCCCGGCTGCAATGTGGATGAACCTTGAAGGTACTGTCCTGAGAGAAATAATTGAGACCCAGAAGGGCAAGGACTGTCTGATTCCACTACTGCGATGTACCCAAAATGTTGTTGCTATTGTTTAATCACTAGGTCCTGTCCAACTCTTTGCAACTCCACAGACAGGCTTCCCTGTCCTTCTTTATCTCTCAGAGTTTGCTCAAACTCATGTCCATTGAGTCAGTGATGCCATCCAACCATCTTCTCTGTCACCCCCTTCTCCTCCTGCCCTCAGCCTTTCCCAGCATCAGGGTCTTTTTTAATGAGTCGGCTCTTTGCATCAGGCGGCGAAAGTATTGGAGCTTCAGCTTCAGCATCAGTCCTTCCAATGAATATTCAGGGTTGGTTTCCTTTAGGATTGACTAGTTTGATGTCTTTGCTGTTCAAGGGGCTCTCAAGAATCTTCTCCAGCACCACAGTTTGAAAGCATCAATTCTTCAGCACTCAACTTTCTTTATGGTCCAACACTCACATCCATACCTGACTACTGGAAAAACCATAGCTTTGACTATGCAGATCTTGGTTGGCAAAGTGATAGCTCTGCTTTTTAATATACTGCCTAGGTTTGTCATAGCTGTACCCAGAATAGGCAAATTCATAAAGACAGAAAATAGATTAGAGGCCATCAGGGTCTGGGGGGAGGGAGGAATGGGAGTTACTTTTTAACGGGTACAGTTTCTCTTGGGAAGAAGGAAGAAGTTCTGGAGATGTCCATGGGGACGGTTGCCTGACACTGTGAATGTACTTAATGCCACTGAGCTTCTGCACATGAAAAGGGTCAGAATGGTACATTTTAAGTTCTGTGTATTTTCCCACAATAAAATATATGATGAGTTGGCTGTTCACATGAGTAATGTGAGTATATGTGTCATATTTGAGCAATAAAATGAAAATATATGAGTAATAAATAAAACCAGCCCCCTCCAAAGGCAGTATTATTACTCTCCCCATTTCTCAAATGGGGAAACTGAAGCTGAGAAGAGGTAAACAACATGCCCGAGGCCACACTAGCCCCTGGACAGAGTGGATGTGGGCAGAGGTGCCCATCATCAAGCCTCCAGAAACAGGAGGCCAGAGACCCAGGCCGGATGAGGGAGACACACAGCACAGGGCAGTGGAGGGTTCAAGGACCACAAGGAAGCGGGCAGAAGTCAACCGAGGCTTCCTGACCCGTGCCGTCCCTGCAGTGACCAGAGCCCCACCCAGGTCCAGCCTATGTTCTGCCTCTTACTAGCTAGTGATTCACCTCTGATGAGGGCTCCCCAGGTGGCGCTAGTGGTAAAGAACCCGCCTGCCAATGCACGAGACGTACGAGACGCAGTTTCATCCCTGAGTGGGTAAGATGCCCTGGAGGAGGGCATGGCCACCCACTCCAGTATTCTTGCCTGGAGAATCCCATGGACAGAGGAGCCTGGTGGGCTACGGTCCATAGAGTCTCAAAGAATCGGACACAACTAAAGCAACTTAGCATGCATGCATCTCAGATGGGCCCTGATCACAGTGCTTTGCCCAGATCCCCAGGGGAACTCCCAAACCCACACAGCTAATCTCCACCTCTGGGCCAAGGATCACTCCCTTCCGCTCTCCTCCACCCAGCCAAGCTCCACTTCCTCCCAGAAAGCTCCCAAGGTAAGCCAGCCCCTGGCTGACTCCTGTACCCAACATGAGTGCCATCCATTTTCTTTAAAAAGATGTTCCTCCTGCATCTCCCTCAACCATGAAGCTGGAGAGAACAGAGACCATGGCCCCAGCCCGGCCTGGTCTTGGATAAGAGGCAGGTGCTGGATAAGAACCACCCAACGGCTAACAGGCCACGAGGCACCCAGAGAGACCCGGGAGAAAGGGGACGGGGGGAGGGCGGACACTTGGGAGATTCAGAGCAGCGTCCAAGAAGGCGAGGGGCCCGGCAGGCAGAGAGGAGGAAGGACAGGAGCAAGACAGCAGCTGGAGGGAGAGTGAGGCTGCTGAGGCCAGACTCACCTCCCGCCACCTGCCCATGGGGCCAAAGCCAGGCTGGGCAAGGAGGTCAGAGTGACCAGCAGCGCCAGGGTGAGGGTCACACCATGACGGGGCAAAAGCAAAGGCTGCCGTGAGCCGGGGAAGGGGAGCCCCAGCCCGGGGGGAGGCTCGGCGTAGACAGGTCCCTGCACCCGACTGTCACCTGCACGTCTGTCTGACCCTGATCGGTGGCTCTGCTCTGGGTGTGCGTGGGCTGGGCTGGGGGCAGACCTGAACCCCCATCCTCAGTATCCAGGTCTCGGATACTCTTCTGGGCAGTTTGCTCTTCCTGCCTGAGAAGCCAGCTGCCCACCTGGAAGCCAGGTTGAGACCTCTGGATGCAGGGTCGGGGGTTAGGCAGGGAGGGGAGGAGCCCTCCAGGGTGCCCAGGGCTCAGGTTGGGCGGGGGCGCAGAGGGTGGCAAGTGTGGGTCCGGGAGCCAAAGAGGGTGGTGAGCAGCCTGAGGTCTGAGTCAGCTTGGCGGCAGGTCCCTCTCCCCCTCCCCCTGGCCCTGGGGCCCATCCCACGCCCAGGCCTGAGCTCAGAGTTATATATACCCCCCAGCTGGGCCACTCACTTGGGCAGAGAGCCCCGTCCACTCGCTGGTGAGGCCCCGCCTTGGCTCAGCCCCCGTGCCTGTAAGAGGAGAAGGGGAGTTGGGAGAAGCCAGCGTCTGGGCCCCGGGCAGGATGTGTACCCGAGGAGGACAGGTGCTGTGGGGGCTGGGTCGGTCACCAGACTCTGCGGGGAGCGGGGGAGGCCCCCCCCGTCCGGTCCCCCTGCCCAGAGCCTGATCCACCTGAGCCGGGGCCAAGCGGGAGCTGAACTGGCTTCAAAGAGCTCACCAGGGCCACTTGGGGTGATAGGGAGTGCTGAACAACCCCCCACCCCAGCCCCCACTTACTACCTGAGCGACTCTGGGACTCAGCCTCTCTGAGCTTCTCTCTCTGTGTCTACAGAGGCTGTAACCCCTCCCTACTCACCCCTCCCCCTGCAAAGATGGTCACTGTGAAGCTCTGGCCTCCTTGGCCCCTCTCCTCCCTTCCTCCTCCTGGGTGATCCCCCCACCCTCAGCCCCCCTCTATCTCTGGGCACACGGGAAGGAGGGCCACAAAGGACACCAGCAAGGCCAGCACCATGGGCCAGATGCTGTCTTCATCTCGCTTCCCCTGCCCGTCGGCTCCCCTCCTGCCAAGGAGAATTCCACCCCCGGGCCTGCTGAAAGTGCACCTGCCTTTCCCAAACCCTGCCTCAGTCGTATCGCCAGGGGACTAAGCTCAAGTCTCCCAACCCCGATATCTCTTTAGTGAATACAGATAGAAATAGCCACCCATAACGACTGTCCGTCTGGTCAAGGCTATGGTTTTCCCAGTAGTCATGTATGGATGTGAGAGTTGGACCATAAAGAAAGCTGAGCGCCGAAGAACTGATGCTTTTGAACTGTGGTGTTGGAGAAGACTCTTGACAGTCCCTTGGATTGCAAGGAGATCCAACCAGTCCATCTCCTAAAGGAGATCCAACCAGTCCATCCTAACGACTCTTGACAGTCCCTTGGACTGCAAGGAGATCCAACCAGTCCATCCGGCCCTCCAATGAAGGACTGATGTTGAAGCTGAAACTCCAATATTTTGGCCACCTAATGTGAAGAACTAACTTATTTGAAAAGACTCTGACGCTGGGAAAGATTGAGGGCAGGAGGAGAAGGGGACGACAGAGGATGAGATGGTTGGATGGCATCACCGACTCAATGGGCATGGGATTGGGTGGACTCTGGGAGTCGGTGGTCGACAGGGAGGCCTGGCGTGCTGCGGTTCATAGGGTCACAAAGAGTCGGACTCGACGGAGTGACTGAACTGAACTGAACAACTGAGAAAACTGAAGCGTTCACCCAAACATCCATCAACTGAGTCAACAGCTATGCACCACAGGGTCCATTCATATGACGGAACGTGGCTCAGTCTTCAAAAGGAAGGCAGTTCTGACACCTGCTACGTACAACATGGAGGAACCTCAAGGACACGATGGTCACTGCAACAAGCCAGGCAGAGGAAGACAAGCACTGTGTGATCCCACTTAGGTGAGGTCCCTAGAGGAGTCACAGCCATTGAGATAGAAAGTGGATGGCGGGTACCAGGGGCCGGGGTTGGGGCGGGGCGGGGGGGGTGGGTAGGTAGTGTTTAAGGAGGGCAGAGTTTCAGTTTGGGAGGATGAGAAAATTCTAGAGACAGATGGTGGGGATGGTCACACAATCGTGTGAATGTACTTAATGCCACTGATCTGCGCACTGAAAAATGGTTAAAACGGTCAAGTTCATGTTCCGTTTTATTTACCACCCCACGCAAAGGCATAGCTGGTCCACAGCGGCCCTCAAACACTGTCCACTGGCTCTCCACGGTTTGCAACCCCTTGGGGTCTTCCCCACACAGCAGTGACCTCAGCTTCCTCCCCACGCTGAGCACCTCTGCCCACCTGTGTTCGCCAGGCCCTCTGTCCCTTGAAAGCAGGAAGATGAATACTGCCAGGTCCCCAGTAAGCCATCACAGTCCCACCAGGGACCTGCCAGCTCTCCAGCCACCCACCTGCTCCTCCCTGCATGCCCTGCCCTCTTCTCACCCTCACCCCTCAGCTCGTGACCACCTGAGCAGTGGGAAGCACCCCGGATACCAGAGACCCTTCCTCCCCAGCTCCACGGGCAAAGCCTCCAAGAAGCAGCCCCACCCAGATCCACGGATGCTCCATGCACAGTGCTGCCTCCTCCTTGAAGCTTCCGCAGGGACCAGAAGTAAGAAGCAGCTACTAGAGCAGGGGTCAGGCAGGGCAGCCTGGGGGCTGACCCAGGACCTGAATAGAGCCACAGCAGAGGGGCTGGTAAGGAGGGATGAGCAGCTTTAACTGATGACCGAGGAACAGACCCGGGGTCCAGAAAGGACCTTGCTTCCCCAGCAAGCAGGGGAGAAGGAGTCCTTTGCCCTCACAGGGGAGGTGAAGGAGAAGGATAAAGGAGGCGGGGCTATGTGGGTCCGTGACACCCCGGGCCAGTGAGTAAGAGGCTTTGGGCTTGGTCAGTTGAATTGAGTTGAACAGTCTCTCCCCAGCATTCATGTCCACCCAGCACCTCAGCACCTGACCTCATCAAGAAGCAGGGTCTTGACAGACATAATTAGTTAAGATGAGGGCATATTGAATATAGGGCTTCCCTGGGGGCTCAGTGGTAAAGAATCCATTTGCCAATGCAGGAGACACGGAAGATGCAGGTTTGATCCCTGGGTCAGGAAGATCCCCTGGAGGAGGAGATGGCAACCCACTCCAGTGTTCTTGCCTGGGAAATCCCGGACAGAGGAGTCTGGCGGGCTACAGTCCATGGGGTCATATAGAGTCAGACACAACTGGGCACATATTGGATTAAGGTGGGCCCCCAAAGACTGGTGTCCTGATAAGAGGAGGACACACAGAGACTCAGAGAGGACAGCCATGTGACAACAGGGTCAGAGACGGTAGTGATGTGGCCACAAGCCAAGGACACCAGGGCTGCCAGCTGCCACCAGAAGCCAGGAGGGAGGCATGGAACACATCCAACCCCATGGACCCCTTGAGTTCAGACTTTTGGCCTCCTGACTCTGCAGAGGATACATTTCTTTGTCTAAGGCACCCCTTAAATTTGTGGCAATTTCTTACAGCAGGCCTAGGAGATGAGTTGGGTTAGCCCCCAAGGGCCCCTCACAACTGATAAAGCATCTACCCTGGGGGAGAAGCATCTGGCTTGGAGCCATCTCTTTGAGAGCAGAGGGCGACCCAGGGAGCAGCCCCCTGAAGCACCTCATTTCCTAGGAATCATAGCACGGGAGCTGGAAGGCTTCTGTCAGTCACAGAGACTCCCCTCGCCTGCCCAAGACCCATGTCTCAAACTGGGTGTCCTGGGGGACTTTCCAATGGCTGAGCTGAGCCTCCCAACAGCTGTTACTGTTCACTTTACTTCCTCAAAGCCTTCCTTCAAGGCTATGGTTTTTCCAGTAGTCATGCATGGATGTGAGAGTTGGACCATAAACAAAGCTGAGCGCCGAAGAATTGATGCTTTTGAACTGTGGTGTTGGAAAAGACTCTTGAGAGTCCCTTGGACTGCAAGGAGAGCCAACCTAAAGGAAATCAGTCCTGAATAATCATTGGAAGGACTGATGCTGAAGCTGAAACTCCAATACTTTGGCCACCTGATGCGAAGAACTGACTCATTTGAAAAGACCCTGATGCTGGCAAAGATTAAAGGCGGGAGGAGAAGGGGGTGACAGAAAGACAAGATGGTTGGATGGCATCACTGACTTGATGGACATGAGTTGGAGTAAGCTCCAGGAGTTGGTGACAGACAGGGAGGCCTGGCATGCTGCAGTCCATGGCGTCGCAAAGAGTTGGACACAACTGAGCGACTGAACTGAACTGAACTTGCTTCCCCAGATACTGTATCTTCCACCCAAAAGTCAACACGGAGCCTGGATGGGAGTGGAGTTTGGGGAGAATGGCTATATGTATATGTAAGGCTAAGTCACTCTGCCACGCACTGAAACCATCACAAGTGTTAATGAGCTATACACCAATCTAACATGAAAAGTTTGAAAAACAAAACACAGTCACAGAAGTCAACACAGCCCCAGGCAAATGGCTCAGTCCACCAGCTGCTGGACACTGAACATGTTCCCAACCTTAACAGCTCAGGCAGACCTAGCCTTCTCTGATCACTGTCCTCTCTGGGGACACTCCTTCCTCCCCGTGTACAGTGACATGTATGCTCCCCCCTCTGCCCCCCACTGACCAGGATACAGATCTGCCCCACCCTACCTGGTATACAACAGACTGCTGCCTGGGGGAGGGAAGGAAAGGATGAGCAAGGACATCTTCCTAACACCCTTCACAGTCAACTGGGAAGCTGGGAGAAGATCAGGCATTTGCCTGGGGGACAGCTGGAGGGATTTTCCCAGCCTGCCCTGGGGGGATGTTCTGCCACTTTTCCAAGTCTTCCCCTACCACCTTCTTCCCACCCTCCACATCCATCCAAGGGCATCTTCTCCAAGGTCTCCCTATCCCTTAAGAGTCCAGGACAGAATAAAGCAGCGTCCACCTGGGAGGAGTTCCAGGAAGTCACACCCCTCCATCACTTGGAGGGAACCTGGTTGTTGCGCTGAAACTATTTCCGGGACTGGACCCTGAACAGGGGTACGGCGGCCCAGACCCAACAGCCTCCTTACCGTACATCTTGCCTTCGTCCGACAGGATGATCTTGCGCCGACCGCAGGGCGGGTAGATGGCCAGGGCCTCCTGGAAGCTCTGCTCAATGTCAGGGCTCCACACACCCTCCGCGTCATTGTCGATGGGCTTGTCCAAGGCCTGGCTGCCCCCAGAGACGTTGCTCCCCTCGGGGGAGTTGGGAGAGCCCCACTCGTTGGAGGTAATGGTGCCGGCCTTGCCCTCCAAGGCTCCGCTTGGAGGAGCGCCCGTTGGACCTGTTTGGGCAGAAACCACCAGGGCATCAGTGGACGAATGTGTGGATGTGGAGCAGGGCACCCAGGGAGCACCACCCCCGAACCAGGTGCTCCTCCTTTCTTGCCCATCGCAGCTCAGGAACTCGAAGAAAAAGCCCGGGGACCCCAGGGAACAGAGTGAGGCAGAAGGTCTGGGGGGGGTCAAGAGCAGGTCATCTTCAGTCCATCAACCCCAGCTTCCCACCCTGTGAGAGCTCAATGACCGGGCCCTGATTGTGGCTCTAAGACCCAAGATGGCACTGAGAAGTCAAAAGTGAGGACCAAGTACCAGGGTTGTTCTACGTTAAACCACAAAGGGGCAAAAGAATGCAAAATATCATGCACTGTTGGTGGGAACGTAAAGTGGTACAACAGCTAGGGAAAACAGTACGGATGTCCCTAAAAAATTCAGACTACCTATGGTCCAGCAATTCCACTTCTGCATATACATCCAAGAGAACTGAAAGCGGTATCTCGAAGACATGTGTGTACACCCATGTTCATAGCAGCATTAATCACAAGAGCCGAGAGATAGAAGCAACCCAAGTGTCCACGGATGGATGAACGGATAAGCAGAACATGGTGTCTGTATATTATACAGTAGAGATGAACCTTGACACAGTATCCTAATGATGCAAGCCAGTCACTAAAGACAAATACGCTGTGATTCCACTTTTATGACATCTGAGAGCAACTGAAGTCACAGAGACAGACAGCAGAATGGTGGCCACCCGGGGCTGGAGCGGGGAGGAGGCGGGGAGTTGCTCGGTACAGAGTTTCTGTTTTGCAAGATGAAAAAGTTCCAGAGATCCGCTGCTGCACAACAATATGAATATACATTCTTTCCCCTGGTTTTAAGTTTACCTTTTATTTTTAAAAATGTTTTATGGCAGTACAGTTGGTTTACAATGCTGTGTTAGTTTCAGGTGTACGGCAAAGCGATTCAGTTATGCATATATCCACTTATGAATATACTTGGACATGACTCAACTGTATCCTTCAAAATGGTTAAGATGATTAATTTTATGTGTCTTTTTAACCATAATTAAAATATGAAATTAAAAGAAGCATGCAAAATAAAATGCAGGTCACCATTCTCCTACTTCCTCCCAGCTCAAGCTCTTTTAGAAGAAGAGTCTAACCCTGGCAGATTCTCAGGTGTTAGGGCTTCCCTGGTAACAGTCGGTAAAGAATCCACCTGCACTGCAGGAGACCCGGGTTCGATCCCTGGGCCAGGAAGATCCCCTAGAGAAGGAAATGGCAACCCACTCCAGTATTCTTGCCTGGGAAATCCCATAGACAGAGGACCCTGGCGGGTTGCAGTCCACGGGGTCGCAGAGAGTCAACCAGGACTAAACAACAGCAGCACATACTAATAATCTTAAGGCAGGTTTTGGATCATAAAAACCAGGTGGGCACCATTTACCTCCCAAAGCCCTCTGGAGGCCCCAGCATCCCCTCTCTCTCAGCCACCAAGCACCTCTGCAAAGGGGGACCCCTCCCCATCACACATGTCAGCCCCTCCCTTCTCCCTCATTAGCCATCAGAAGCAGTGTGATCCAGCAGCCCAAACCCAGGGCCAGGAGTCAGAACACCTGAGTTCCCGCCCACTACCATCCCAGACTCTCTGAGATAAGACCTCCCCAAGCATCCCTCCTCCCTTTCTCCCTCTTCCCCAGGCTTGTTAGAGGCACCACTGTTCACAGAGAGGTGGGCATGGGGGTGAGCACCGTCAAGGTCACAGCGGAGGAAAAGGAGGAGCTGAGTGGGGGCAGCACCTCCCGGGAGGGGTGGAGGGTCTAAGGAGCTTGGCCTGGCTGCTGGCATGGACATGCAGTCGGAAGGAGGGTAGAACCACTGAAATTCAAGGCAGGAACCCCAGCGGAAACCTAACCCAATCCCCTCAGCTTGAGGATAAGGACCCTGAGACCAGGGAGGCCTAGGGATTCACCGGAGGTCATGGAGCGAATCCCTAGTGCAGCTGACTCTCAATCTCCGCCCCCCAGGGTCCCAGGTCTTTCAGCATAACAAACTTACATTGACCTCCACTCTGTGGCTGTTAAAATAAGTTTTCCTACAGCCACTATGGAGAACAGTATGGAGGGTCCTTAAAAAACAAAAACCAGACCTACCATATGACCCAGTGATCCCACTCCTGGGCATCTACCCAGAGAAAACCATAATTCAAAAAGATACACGCATCCCAGTGTTCACTGCAGCACTATTCACAACAGTCAGGACAGGCAAGCAACCTAAGTGTCCATCAGCAGAGGAATGGATAAAGAAGATGTGGTACATATATGCAACAGAGCACTCCTCAGCCATAAAAAGGAATGAAATTGTGTCATTTGCAGAGACATGGTTGAACCTACAAACTCTCATATAGAATGAAGTCAGTCAGAAAGAGAAAAACAAATATCATACATTAATGCATATATGTGGAATCTCAAGAAATGGTATAGATGATCTGTTTTGCAAAGCAGAAGTAGGGACACAGACATAGAGAACAAACATTTGGGATGCCAAAGGGAAAAGGGGGGTGTGTGGGATGAATTGGGAGATTGGGACTGACATATATTGATAATACATATAAAATAGATAACTAACGAGAAGGTACTGTATAGAACAGGGAACTCTGCTGGGTGCCCGGTGGTGACTTAAATAAGAAGGAAATCCAAAATAGAGGGAATATATGTATATGCCTGGCTGACTCACTCTGCGGTAGAGCAGAACCTGGCACAGCGTTATAAAACAACTATACTTCAAATTAAAAAAAAAAAAAAGTTTTCCTCAAAGTGTGTCTGAAGGTGTCACAATAATACTGGAATGGGTTGCCATTTCCTCCTCCAGGGGATCCTCCCGACCCAGGGATCAAACTCACATCTCCCACGTCTCCTGCGTTGGCAGGCGGATTTTTTACTCCTGAGCCATCAGGGAAGCCCAGTAAAGAAGCCCCTGAGTTTTAGTGGCCACACCTATGAGACCTTACACCAGAGACATGCAGGGTGGTTGTAACTCAATCCTCGGAGAAAAGGTAGACTATTCATAAAATACGGCGTGGAAGATGGTCTGTCTTGGCCTAAGCCCTAGATATAAAAAAGAATCCTCTTTCCTCAGAATGTGCAGCCAAAGTTCTGCCCTTAAGTGGATTTGAGATCTGAACTTTATATTACAGGAAGCCCCAGTCAATTCACAAAAATAAACAGTGACCCCAGGCTAATAATCTCTGAGTAGACAATCTTAACTCAGACTGCTGAGACCCAAAGCCTTGCTAAAGAATCTCAAAATCCAAAATGACGAATATAAGAAGAAATGATCTCAGAGCTTCTGAGTATGGTGACTGTGTGAAGAGGTGGGGAGAGGGGCTGCCCACAGAAAGGGCCTGGAAGCTTGCTTCCTTCCCCAAGCCACGTCATGTGCATCCCTTGCATCTGCTGTTCCTGAGTTACATCCTTTTATAGCAAACTGGTAGGCTGGTAAGTGAAATGTTTCTCTGAGTTCTGAGAACCTCACAAGCAAGTGAATTGAACCCAAGGAGGTTGGGGGGGGGGCGGTCCCTGGAACCTCCAATCTACCTATGCATGCATGCTCAATTGTTTCAGTCGTGTCCGACTCTTTGTGACCCCATGGACTGTAGCCCACTAGGCTCCTCTGTCCGTGGAATTCTCCAGGCAAGAATATTGGAGTGGGTTGCCATGCCCTCCTCTGGGGGATCTTCCCAACCCAGGGATCGAACCCGTGTTTCCTGCATCTCCTGCATTGCAGGTGGATTCTTGACCACTGAGCCAGCAGGGATGCTCCCCAGTCTGTCTATAGTTGATGATAACCTGAACTTACAGGGTGAGGGCCGTCTTGTTGGACTGAGGCTTTAGCCTGTAGGATCCCATGCTATTTCCAGATAGATAATGTTAGAACTGAGTTGAATTGTAGGGTACTCAGCTGATGTCAAATACTTGCTGGCTGGTGAGGGGAAAAACACCTAGTCACAGATTGGACTTGGTGACCAGAACTTTTAATGATTAAACACTAGAAGTATTACATGTAAAGTCAGAAATATGATAAAGAATGCTTACTTTCAACACTGAACCCTCAACACTGTAACAGAAGTCCTAGCCAACACAGTAGAACAAAAGAGCTCCGCAGATTGGAAAGAAAGAAGTAAAATTGTCACTATGCTTAGGAATTATGATAGAAGATTGAAAAGAAACAAATCATAAAAAAAAGTTTCTGAGTTCAACAAGACCAACATAACAAAATCAATTCCATTTTTATGCCAGAAATAAGAAATTTAACAACGCAATTTTTTAAAATATCCTGTTTAGATACAAAGTCATAATTTATCAAGTAGTGATAAATCCAACAAAGGATGAGATCTTTACAGAGAAAATGGTAACTGCTTTAAAGATATCACTTCTGCATGAGACAGGGTGCTCAGGGCTGGTGCACTGGGATGACCCTGAGGGATGGGATGGGGAGGGAGGTGGGAGGGGGGTTCAGGATGGGGGACACATGTACGCCTATGGCTGATTCTTGTCAATGTATGGCAAAAAACCACTACAATACTGTAAAGTAATTAGCTTCCAATTAAAATAAATTAATTTTTTAAAAAAGACATCATTTCTAAATAAATGGAGAAGAACCTTTGTGTTCATGTGTTCATGGAAAACAGTATCGCCAAGAGGTTGAAACTCTCCGGATAAATCGTAAATTCAATGAAAGTATGACTAAAATCCCACAAGGTTTTCCACAAACTTGAGTTGATTTTCAAGACACATGGAAGCCCAAGACAGTTCTCGAGTCATCTAACCCACTGCCTTCACCTTGGATTAGACCTTCCCATCCAAACCCGAGTCTTCCCTGGGTTCTGGCTGCAGAGCAGCCACCCACTGATCATCAGACATCTCTGAAGCTCTTCCCTCTCAATGCGTCCAAAGTCACAAGGCTTGAGACTGAATCCGGCTCCTCCTCTGTCTCTCGGGAGATGACACCACCATCTGCCCAGAGGCCAGCAGCCAAGGAGCGCACTTTGACTCCCCGTCTCTTCTCCCATCAGCAATTAATAACCACATCCTGGCTTTCTCTCCTGGAGCCCTACCCCGAAGCTTCACCTACACCAGTGCTCACCTGGACTACCGGGCCAGTCCAATCCGGACTCCATCATCTTTCCATTGCAGCTTCTACAGAACACGTCTGATCACGTGGCTCCTCCACTTAAAATCCTTCCCAGGCTCTTAGATGATGGGATTGTGCACGGCCCTTCATCCGCTGATTCTGGCTCTCCAGCCATACCTTCCGTCCGTCCACACCGTCCTCCGTCCTCCCTCTTCTTTGCACCCACCCCAAGCCCCAAATGACACCCCAACATGCAAAGCTCTCCCCCTGCACAGGGGCCGAGCTGCCTGTGACCTTCCTCCCCACCCCCCTCTTTTCATCCGGCCAATTCTCACCCATCCTTAAGGTCCAGCCAAAATCTTCCTTCATTTTTCATTTTTGTTACTGAAGTATCCTTGATCAGTGTCAGGGGTACGGCTGTTGCAGCCAAACTCTCATTTCTTCTGGGAGGATGGTCCCAACTCAGTCTCTGTGATCTGGGCACCCTCAGCCCCGGCTCCCAGGGGCAACTGCTCCCCCTCAACACATTGCAGCCCCCCAGAGAGCAGGGCTTGTTGTCTTTCTCTACTAAATCTTCTGCACGCTGCACACACTGGGGCACAGAAGGACGACCACATGAATGGCTATTTGGTGCGTGTTTGTGGATTAATGATTTCTCTGTAGGAAGGACACAGGGTTCTGTTTAGTGTCATGAAACAAGAAAATCTCAGCAATCTCTGGGCCTGGGCACGCCCAAGGGAGGGCTTGAGTATGTATGCAGATCCCTTTGGGGTTTATCTTAGAGGCTGAAAAATGAAAGGATGATGCCTGGGAATCAAGAGAGTCCCAGGATCTGGCTCCTATTCTACAAGCCGCTATGACCATGGACAAGTCCCTGTGTTTCCCTGGACCTGAGCCAGCTCACCTGTGAACTGTGCGGGCAGCTCCTCCCTGCCCCAGCAAAGCCTGTGGCTCTCGGCTTGACCCCCAGTCTCCAAAGGAAAGAGAAAGTGTCAGTCACTCAGTCATGTCCGACTCTTTGCGACCCCATGGACTGTTGCCCACCAGGCTCCTCTGTTGGTGGGATTTTCCAGGCGAGAATACTGGAGTGGGTTGCCATTTCCTTCTTCAGGGGATCTTCCCAAACCAGGGATCAAACCTGGGTCTCTTGCATGGCAGGCAGATTCTTTTACCAACTGAACCACCAGAGAAGCCCAGTCTCATTATTAGAAAGATCTCAATAAAAGCTGTAAGTTCCCAATTCTTCGGAAAAGTTCTGAGTAACCGGCATCAGTGGTCCCTAGGAGGGAGCCAGAGTTTGCCTTGGGTGGAGTGGGAGCAGAACCAGAGGCCTCCGGGGCAGGACCTGGGGCCAAGTCAGGGATTATTTTTGTTCCTCTGCTGGTGGCACCTGGCCCAGGCTTAACGAGGCCATCTGTCTCCTCCAGCTCCTCCTGGCAGGCCCCCGAGGGTCTCTGGGGAGCGCTGGGGGAGGAGCAGGGGGACCCTTCTCCCAGATGCTGCTGGCTCACCCCACTCCACAGTCTTTGAGCCACGGGCAGAGGCCGTGTGGGAGCTCTGTCATGGCCGTGGGCTGTGATAGGGGGAGAAGCCAGGCAGCCGGCCTCGTGGGCCAGGAACAGCAGGCCACACAGGGCTGGAAGCAGCTCCATTTTGGTAACGGATCCCAGGCCCAGGACCTCGGGTGACCCGCTGCCCTGCCCTCCCCAGGGTGGACCCAGTGCAAGGCCTCGTCAGACCTGCCTCGTAGGGCAGCGTCTGGGGCCACCTCCCAGCTCGGGGAAGGAAGGGCCTGGGGACCACAGTCCCTGCTCTCCCAGGGGCCCACATGACATCAAGAAAGATGGGGCACCCTCCTGTCATCTCCTAACTTTCTGGCCTCCAGGGCACTTGCTGTGTTTAGTGTTCAACCCCAGGAGAAAACCCAGGCATAGCCAGGAGACACGACACCTTAGATATTCACATTACTAACTAGCCAGTTTAATTATTATTGGGGCTTTCCTGGTGGCTCAGTGGTAAAGAATCTGCCTGACAAGCAGGAGACGCAGGTTGGATTCCTGGGTCACGAAGATCCCCTGGAGAAGGGAATGGTAACCCACTCTAGTGTTCCTGCCTGGAGAATCCCATGGACAGAGGAGCCTGGCGGGCTGCAGTCCATGGGGTTGCAAAGAGAGTCAGACACGACTGAGCAACTGAAGAACAACAGCAGCCGTCCTGCCCCCAGACTGAAAGTGATGGAGACAGAAACTCAGGAAGTTCATAGGACTTGCCTGGCATCACCCAGAAAGTTAAGGAGAGACCCTTAGGACAGGGTCTGGGGCTCCTTCCCAGTCACGAGGACAGGAGCTCTGGGATCCAGGCTAAAGGCTGCAGCCACACAGGACTCTCAGGAGGGGGTCTGACATCCTGCCCACCGATGCCTCAGCTCTCACGCTGCTGCTCCTCTCCTGGGGGCCTCTGGATGAACCAACTCCTGCATCCCACGGACTCCTAACTGAGAAGCTGGGAGGAGAAGAAAACATGGGGTTTCCTTCCAGAAACCACCCCAATCTTCCAGATACAGGAGGCCCAGGTGTAAAGATATAGGAGATAGGGGAGTTGTTCCTATTGCTGTATAGTCGCTCAGTCGTGTCCAGCTCTTTGCGACGCCATGGACTGCAGCACGCCAGGCTTCCCTACCCATCACCAACTCCCAGAGCTTGCTCAAATTCATGTCCATTGAGTCACTGCTGCCATCCAACCGTCTCATCCTCTGCCACCCTCTTCTCCTCCTGCCCTCAATCTTTCCCAGCATCAGGGTCTTTTCCAATGAGTAGGTTCTTCGCATCAGGTGGCCAAAGTATTGGAGCTTCAGTTTCAGCATTAGTCCTTCCAATGACTATTCAGGGTTGATTTCCTTTAGGATTGATTGAGGCTTACTAAAGCAATCTGGGGTGGGGGAGCAGGTCCTCTCCACCTCAACCCCAAACAGGGATCATTCTTCAGGCTGAAGGACTTGTCTGTGAGGCCCGGTTAACAGAACATTCATATGTACTTCAGTAGTGTCCGGCTCTTTGTGACCCCATGGATTCTAGCCCACCAGGCTCCTCTATCCATGGGATTCCCCAGGCAAGAATACTGGAGTGGGCTGCTATGCCCTCCTCTAAGGGAACTTCCTGACCCAGGGATTGAACCTGCATCTCTTATGTCTCCTGCATTGGCAAGCAGGTTCTTTACCACTAGCACCACCTGGGAATTCCGGTTATCAGGGCAGGTGGGGTCAAGTCTCTGAACCCCAGGTGCTTTGCCCGACCTGACTCAGTTGTTACAGAACCCACAGAACATCATGTTGGATGGAACGTGGATGTTTTCCATCCAATAGACATCAGGGCTGGGACAAAAATGGCTCTCCCATCATTACCCTGGCTACTGCCACCAGACTAGGCTCTGGAGATTGGACCCAAGGGTATGAAGACCACAAAGTCCTGCACACACTGAAGCAGGTAGAGACAGCCAGTAGGCCAGGCTGGGGTGAGGGGTGGTCATCTCGGAGGCTTCGCTGCTCTGACCTCACTCCTGAAACTAGATCTGGAGGGGAACTCAGGACCAGTGCACTCCAGCCTTCCTCCAGCCCTGCCCACTCTTTCCTCCAGCTCCTGGTATCCTCACCATCTCCAAATTCACACATATTACTTCCCAGAGGCCAGGCCTCTGTACTTAATTCCGGACACCAGTCCATCTACAAATATCTACTGAGGGTGGAGAGAATGGGAGAGGTCAGTAAAAGGGCACAGAACAGTTAACCTCTAAGAATAAGGTCTGAGGTCTACTGTCTCACACGGTGACTGCAGCTGTTAGCCCTAGATTGTACAACTGAAATCTGCTAAGAGAGTAGCACTGAAATCTCACACACAAGAGAAAACTATGTGAGCTGAGAGATGTGTTAACTAACCAGATGTTCGTAGTGTACACATACATTAAATTACCAGATATGCGCTTGAAGTCTCTTACATTTCCAGATGTCAATTGTATCTCAAAAAAGTTGAAACTGGGGCTTCCCTGGTGATTCAGATGGTAATGAACCCGCTTGCAATGCAGGTGGTGTGGGTTCGATCCCAGGGTTGGGAAGATCCCCTGGAGAAGGGAATGGCTACTCACTCCAGTACTCTTGCCTGGAGAATCCCATGGACAGAGGAGCCTAGCGGGTTACAGTCCATGGGGTCAAAAAGAGTTGGACACAGCTGAGCAACTAAGGACCCATGCAAAGTTGAAATTACCTACTGGATGCCAGGCTTGAGGTCCAAGGTTACTAGGTCATGGTCCTGCCCTCTACTTCCTTCAATCTATGGGTCCAGGGGTCCCTGTGATGGTGCAAGTACAGTCATCCTTTATTATTCATAGATTCCATATTTGCAGACTCGCCCATTCACTAGAATCTGTAACCCAGGTCAACACTGGCGGTGCTTCCGGGTCACTTGGATGCATCCCTGAGCTGTGAGACCATCATCCTTGATCTAGCTGAGGTCCAGTGAGGCTGCCCTGCCTTCCAGTTTCAGCTCAGACCCCAAACAAGCATCCTTTCCTCCATCTATGTAGTGCCACAACTTTGACATTTCTGTCTTTTTTGTTGTTGATCTCACTGTTTAAAACAGCACCCAAGTGAAGCGCTAGGGGGCTGACTGGTGACCCCAAGTGCAAGAAGGTCGTGACCCGCCTTACAGAGAAAATCCATGCATTAGATAAACCCTGTCCAGGCATGAGTGATGGCACAGTTGGCTGTGAGTTCAATGTAAATGAAACAACAGTCTATAATAAATTATGTGTCTATGGACAGAAACACAGACAAAACAAGGTTACGAATTAAACAGATGACAAAAATGTTGCAACCAGGGACTCACAGGACCCTAACCCGTGTCTGCCTTTGGAACTCTGGCTCTGTACCTGCTAATTCATGTTCCCAGTGACTCTATGGAAGTCAGGAATGACAAGAATCCAGTGTACCTGGGAGAGTAACAAGGTAAGCCATTACAGGTAAACATCTCAGGCAAAGGGGAGCATTCTAACAGGCGCCAAGATCAAGGCCCTGGGAAAACCAAAGTTGGTGGAGAAAAATGCGCCCAAAGGTCCCAAGACAGCCAAAAGGTGGAGACAACCCAAATGTCCATCATGAGATGAAGGGATAAACAAAAGGTCATCTATCCAGACAGTGAATTATATTATTCAGCTTTAAAAAGGAATTTTTAAAAAAAGATGGGGGGCAGGAGGGGGGGAGATGGTGTTCCAGTCGATAGGACTTGGCACTTTGACTGTTGGGGCCCAGTTTCAATCCCTGATCAGGAAACTAAGAGCCCATAAGCCACACGGCATGGCCAAAAAAAAATTTTAATAAACAATAAAAAGGAATGCAATTCTGACACATGCTACAACATGAATGAACTTGAGAACATGAAGCTAAGTGAAATGTCAGACACAAAAGCACTAATATTCTGTGATTCCACTTATATGAAACACCTAAAACAGGCAAATCCACGCAGACAGAAAGTAGAAGACAGGTTATGAGGGGCTGAGGGTGGGGGGAAGTTGTGATTTAAAGGGGACAGAGTTTCTGTTTGGAATACTGAAAAAGTTCTGAAGACGGAGGCTGATGGTAACACAACATAATGCTACTGAACTAACTGTACACTTAACAATGGTTAAAATGGTACATCTCAAGTTGTGCATATTCTACCACACTTTTTAAAAATAAGCAAATGGCAACCCATTCCAGTGTTCTTGCCTGGAGAATCCTATGGACAGAGGAGCCTGGCAGGCTACAGTCCATGGGGTTGCATATAGTCAAACACGACTTAGTGACTAAACAATAACACCACCAGGAGATAGAAGGGAAAAAAGATGCAGATGGAGAAGGGAGAGAAAGGGTCACTCCAGAAGTCCAGGGCCCGCCGTACAGGAGAGAAAGGAAGCTGCCTGCTCATAACCAGAAACGAAGAGAAAAGGCAGGCACTCCCCAAGTATGGAAGGAAGGAGCAGGGCCGGGCTGAGCTGGGCAGAGCACCCTGTTGGACAGAAGGGACGACTGTGTGACTAAGAAGGCTAGCCAGGGCTCGCAGGAGGCCAGCAAAGGGCCTCATGCAGAAAACCACACAGAACCAGGGCCGTGATGCCCAGACGCCCCCACGGCCCCTTTGCACTGGGCAGTACCCCTTCCTCCCTGGACGCATGCAGCTCTGAAGAAGCTGAGCGTGAGGCCGTGCGGTTCATCGTGAAGTTCAGAGTTGCAGGACCTGGGTTATCGTCTGCCTCTAAGCAGCTCTGCATTCACCTCCTGAAGCTCCTGCATCCTCACCTTGGAAACCAGACCAAACACCCACCTCTGGCAGAGTGGTGAGAGGGACCTCGTGGGCCGAACAGCAAAGCCCTGGAGGGTGGCAGGGCGCCCCTCCCTCTCCTTTCAATGGGGATGTTGACTGCATCCCATTTCCTGACAGGACAGGATGGGGAGAGGGTGGAAGGGAAGAAGGCAAAAGAGGAGCAGGCACAGACCTTCCAGTGTGAATGTGTGCTGGAACCAAAGTCACGGAGAGCCAGGCTTGGCCAGGAGGGCGGCGCCGTGGAGCCCAGGGTCGGAGGCCTGACTGGGCCTCACACTGGCCAGGGGATACCGACCTGGCAAGCCACGACTCTCTGGGGCTACATTCTTGCAGATACACAGCGGAGGAGGTAACGATCGTGAGGACCAGGATGACTCGTATCCACAGACCCGGCACCTGGCTGGCTCCCAGAGGAATGATGGATGGATGACGGAGATGGGGCAAGGACAGTGAGGAGCATCGCCCCTGGACAGTGGTAGGTGAGGAGCAGGAGGGGTGAGGGGCACGGAGGGAGGTAACTGGAGGAGAGGGAAGCAGGTCAGAGGGAGGAGTCAGCAGGGAGCGACAGAGAGGCTCAAAGAAGAAAAGAAAGATGGGAGATAAGATCCCTGAGCAGATACAGGCTAGAGGCCCATCCCCAGACGCCCCACCCCACCCCCCTCCCTGGGGATAGCAGTGTCAATGAGGGCGAGGCACCAGCATGCCACCCCCTCAGTTCTGACCCCAGCCCTCCTCCCAAATGGCCAGGCCGTGGGTGTATGTGGACCAAGCCCTAAGGCATCCAGCAAATGGGTGCCCAAGGCCCTCCACCCCCACCCCACCCTGGGGGCCTGTGTTGGGGCCCCCCAAGGGGCCTTGATGAAGCAGTTCCCAAGCCCCTCTGATCTCAGAAGAAAAACAAACTAGTTCCACATTCAGACCTGGGGCCACGTCCCCTCCCTGGACCTCAGAAAGTCCCCACAGACAAAGAGAAAAGCTGGGGAAAGCAGAATATTGTTCATGATGAAAAAGAAATAAGCTGTCAAGTCAGGCAGAACATGGAGGAAGCCTAAAGGCATATTCCCGCGGGAGGCCCACCTGAAGCCATCGAGAAAGGCTACTGATACAGGACCACGACCGCAGGACATCTGGAGAGGGCGACACTGTGGGGACAAGCAAAGCTCCATGGAGAGATGAACGAGGGGTACACGGATGTTCTTGGGCACTGAGCTAGCCCATCAGATGCTTTAATGGTATGTACGTGCAAGTCGCTTCAGTCATGTCTGACTCTTTGCAACCCTACTGACTGTAGCCCGCCAGGCTCCTCTGTTCATGGGATTCTCCAGGCAAGAACACTGGAGTGGGTTGCCATGCCTTCCACCAGTGGATCTTCCCTACTCAAGGATCAGACCCAGGTCTCATGTCTCCTGCAATGGCAGGCGGGTTCTTTATCACTAGCGTCAGTCACCTGCAATTAGGTATTTGTCCAAACCCACAGAGCACAGAACACATAGATCAGACCCTAACGTAAACTGTGGACTGCAGTTAATAACATAGCCATCAATATGGCCCATCAAGGTAACAAACAATGCCACAGAAGCAAGAGTTAATAAAGGAGAAAGTAGGGGAGGATGAAGGGTATTTTGCATAATTTCTGCCTAATTTGTACGTAAACCCAAAACTGCTCAAAATAATAACAAAAGCTATTAATTTTTAAAAAAGTAAAAAAGAATGCATGTATGTGGAACTGAATCACTTTGCTATACAGCAGAAACTAACAAAGCATTGTAACTCAACTAAACTTCAATAAAAAAATCATTTTTAAAAAGGTAGGGACTTCCCTGGCTGTCCAGTGGTTAGGACTCCACGCTCTCACTGCTGAAGGCACAAGTTCAGTCCCTGATCTGGGACCTAAGACCCCACCAGCCTCGAGGTACAGCCAAAACCAAACTTTTGTATATATATAAATGTATATATAGACACACACACATTTTGTATATATATGTATATATAGACACACACACATTTTGGGAAACTGGGCTGGTGGGGGTGGGATGATGGGAGGGTTAAGCCTTGCAGCCTTGCATTTATTTCTCCTCTGGGCCCCTCTCAGGACTCTAACATAAAGCAAAAGTCCCGAAAGTACTGGAGGCCAAGGGACTGAACCAACCCACGGGTGTCCCTCCAGGTGCCTGTCCCAGAATCCAGATCTCTCAGGGGATCAAGAGCCCAGAGTCTCTGAAACTCCTCGAGTAGCGATTCCCCAGGCTGGGCTGGAGAGAACTCCCCGAACACTCAGTCCCCAGTCTGGGGGCAGGGGGCAGGGGGTACTGCCACACTCCAATGCTCCCCCCCTTCCCCTGCAGAGTGCAGGATGGTGCCCAGCAGTGAGGACCCGGGCAGTGCCCAGGCTGGGCACCCCTGCAGCACAAGGCCCCACCCAGGGAGGAGTAGGTAGGAGCCCTTGGCATTGCTGGGAGAGCGCCCCAGGACCTACGACATCAGGGAGCCAAGGCTGGGGGCAGAGGGAGCCCGCACCAGCAGTCCCGGGGCAGCAGCACGCGAGCCCCATCCTCAGCTCTGACCACTGCCTGGTCATCCCTGGGCAAGGCCTGCCCCGGGGAAGAGTGAGGACCCTGCTTGTGGGCAGCACCCCAGCCCCCAGCACACAGGAGTAGGATGCGCTGGACGGAGCTTGGAGAGAGGCAGGAGGCAGCACCCACCCCACCCCAGGTCATTTTCATAGGAATGTCCTAATGTCTCAGAGCCACCCTCTCCGGACCAGGGTAGAAATTCCAGTGGCCAGAGCCTTCGGACTCCAGGCCGAGGTCGCACAACCCAGGACCCACCCTAACCCAGAAACTCACCCTGTGAGTCCCTCCTGCGCCAGCCACATACCCACCCAGCCCTCGCTCCTGCAGGCCCAGCAAAGGCCCCACCTCCATTCCAAGATGCATGGTCATCTCGTTCAGAAACGAGGCCACGTACATGGCTGATACCCGGGCTTCACACAAGCACTTGCTGTTCTTGATGGTCTGCCCCAGCCTGGCCCAGTGGCCACAGGGAAGTCTAACAGGGCTGGCCAGTGTGGGCACCTAGAGAGATGCCACCAGGGTCTCCTGATCTGAGACAGATGCTGTGCGGGGCAGGACCTCACAGAAGACCAGAGTCACCTCTCATCTTATCAGGAGGTCTTTCTCTAGGGGACTCCCAACCCCCACCTCACCCGGTCCACCTTTGCCCCTAAAGAAAGGTCAAGGTTCAGGACACCAAATTCGTGCACCACACCCACCATCTTTTTTTTTCACACTTTATTTTTCCATTTTTATTTTATAATATCTTAGAAGAGTTTACGTTGTTTGTTGTACAGTCGCTAAGTCGTGTCTGATTCTTTGTGATCCCATGGACTGCAGCACACCAGGCTTCCATGTCCTTCACTATCTCCCAGAGCTTGCTCAAACTCATGTCCGTTGAGTCGGTGATGGCATCCAACCATCTCATCCTCTGCTCCCTTCTCCTCCTGCTCCCAATCTTTCCCAGCATCAGGGTCTTTTCCAATGAGCCGGCTCTTCACATCAGGTAGCCAAAGTATTGGAGCTTCAGTTTCATCATCAGTCCTTCCAATGAATAGTCAGGGTTGATTTTCTTTAGGATTGACTGGTTTGATCTCCTTGCAGTCCAAGGGACTCTCAACCGTCTTCTCTTGAGTTTATGACAACATATAGATGTATTATTATACATGTATATGGGCTTCCCTGGTGGCTCAGATGAGAAAGAGTCTGCCTGCCAATGCAGGAGATGAGGGTTCGACCCCTGGGTTGGGAAGATCCCCTGGAGGGGAGCATGGCAACCCACTCCAGTCTTCTTGCCTGGAGAATCCCATGGACAGAGGAGCCTGGTGGGCTACAGACCATGGGGTCGCAAAGGGTCGGACACGACTGATCGACTAAGCACAGTACACAGCACAGCATACATGAACATATGTGTGAATGTGTAATAAACTGATAGAGGAAATAAAACATTCACTTTATTTTAGCCTGGAAGATCTTTATAGAGTTATGCTGGAAGACCATTTAGTCCTGTTCTAGTTACACCCAATTGTGACATTTTACTTTTCTCATTATTTAAGAACATTGTTTAGGAGCTTCCCTGATGGCTCAGCTGGTAAAGAATCAGCCTGCAGTGTGGGAGACCTGGGTTCGATCCCTGGGTTGGAAGATCCCTTGGAGAAGGGCATGGCAATCCACTCCAGTATTCTTGCCTGGAGAATCCCCATGGACAGAGGAGCCTGGTGGGCTACAGTCCACGGGGTCGCAAAGAGTCAGACACGACTGATCGACTAAGCACACAAGAACACTGTTTACAATAAGACGTCAGGTTGTTAAAAACACACTGGGATGCAATATCTCACATAATAATTATCTTAACAAGATGACATGTAGTGAGTACTAGAGACTAGGGACAGAAATAGCACTGGAAACTCCATGGATGAGAATGAGATGGCAGGGGCTTCCCTGGTGGTCCAGTGGCTAAGACTCTGTGAGTCCAATGCAGGGGGCCTGGGTTCAACCCCAGCTCAGGGAGCTAGATCCCACATACCCTAACTAAAGATCCCATGTGCTGCGGAACAACGAAGCCCATGAGCCACAACTATTAAGCCTGTGCTTAGAGTCCATGTTCAGTGACAAGAGAAGCCACTGCAATGAGAAGCTCACACATTGCAAGTGCAGAGTAGCCCCCGCTTGTCGAAACTAGAGAAGGCCTGTGCAGGAAGGAAGACCCAGAGTGGCCAAAAATAAATAAATCCATAAAGATTTTTAAAAGATCGAAAATAATAAACTTATAAATAAATACAAAATACATATAAATAATAAACTTATAAAAGAAAAAAGAATGAGATGATAAAGCAGTATTATTCCTGATAAAGTTAATCACCATGTTCTCAAATAACAGGGGTTTTTTTTTTTTTGCTTTCTTACACATATCTCTTTTTTTACGGGAGTATAAGTGGTTCAGTAGTAAAGAATCTGTCTGCCAATGCAGGAGACACAGGAGATCCAGGTTCAATCCCTGGGTCAGAAAGACCCCTTGGAGAAGGAAATGGCAACCCACTCCAGTATTCTTGCCTGGAAAATCCCAGGGACAGAGGAGCCTGAGTGGGCTACAGTCTGCGGGATTGGAAAGAGTCGGACACGACTGGGTGACTGAGCACACATAGTTGCTTTACAATGCAGCATTAGTTTCTGCTGTAGAAAATCTCTTTGTAGCAAAGAGAATCAACCCACCATCTTCTCTTGGAAATTTTCTCCTTAGGCAAATTTTCCAAAAATCTATAAATCAGACATCTGAGACGGGACTTGTAACCAGAATATTAAAGACAAAACAATCAAAAGAAAGAAAAAACAGGCAAAAGATTTGGACAGACATCTCCCCAAGGAAATTGTATGAACGGCAAGTAACTACCTGAAAGGATGCTCCACAGGGTAGTCAACAAGGAAATGCAAATTAAAACCAGGACCGTGATGAGATTCTACTACATACCTCGGGGGATGGCGCAAACAAGCCAGAGGGAAACCTGACCACACCACAAGCTGCTACAGATACTGCGATGGAGCGCCGCCACTCCGCTGGGAGGAATGCAAGACGCGACATGTGGGAAAACAGTTCGGCAGCCTCTTTTTTAAGATGTTTTTTTGATGTGGATCTCTCTCTCTTTTTTTTTTTTAAGTCTTTATTGAATTCGTTAACAATATTGCTTCTGTTTTATGTTGTTTTTGGCCACGAGGCATGTAGGATCTTGGCTCCTCGACCAGGGATTGAAACCACCCTCCTTACAGTGGAAGCATAAAGTCTTAACCACTGGGCCACCAGGGAGCCCCTTGGTAGTTTCTTAGACCATTACACATACATGCACAGTGTGACCCAGCAGTCCCACTCCTCTAGGTATTTATCCAAGAGAAACGGAGGCCTGTGTTCATTAAAAAGCCCAACACGTCAGTGATGATAGCAGCTTACACAATCAACAAAGGCTGGAAACACCCCAAGTCCTTCAACCAGCCAGTGGCCAAGTGCACTGTGGGATGTTGTATAATGAGGTCCTTACGACTCAGCAACTTCTGACCCACACACCACCTGGTCGAAGGGAGGGCCCTGCTGAGTGAAGGCCACAGAGCCCAAAGCTCCACGCTGTGTGATTCCACAGTAGGACAGGACCGCAGGAGTGAGAGGAGATCAGGGAGGGCGGAGTCGGTGAAGGGCGATAGGGCTGCAGCATCGGGGAGTTGTCTGGGGAGATGGACAGTCGTGGACCCTGATTATGGTGCCACCACCCAATTCTCTGCATCCGTCAAAGTCCATAGGACTGAGACTTCCCTGGTGGTCCAGTGGCTAAGACTCAGCACTCCCAATGCAGGGGACCCCCATTCAATCCCTGGTCAGGGAACTGGATCCCATGTTCTGCAGGCCGGATGGAAGATGGAAGATCCCATACGGCACAGCTAAGGCCCAGGAGAGCCAAATAAATTCAAAAAGAAAGAAAAAAAGCCCACAGGACTGACACGTCACAAGGAGTAAACTCTACTGCAAGTTGACAAGTAAACTTTTAACAAGTCCTCCTTATTCTGCCCAGAGGCTCCCAAATCGACCTCGTCATAAAGCCCAGTGATCTCCCCCTACCTCCCCTCCCCATTGTCTCATGACTACAGCCCCGCAATTGCTACTACTTCTGTCTTCTCACAGACGCTTCTCCCACTTGCTTCCTCCCTCCCTCTCTCCTTCTCTCTGTCCCTCTTACACACACCCGCACACACAGTTGTCAAATACCCATCCTTCAAAGCCAGCTCGAGTACCTCCTCCTCCAGGAAGCCTTCCCTGGCTGCTCCCCTCCGAGTGGGAATGAATCCTCTTCTCTGCGCATCCCCTCAGCACTGTGCTTCTCCGTTGTCCTCCGTGGCGCAGCCTCACAGGCTCTCAGTGCTTGCCACTCAGGGTGTCTCCCCTGCCTGATGGGACACCGCTCGAGCACAGAGACCAGGCCTGCCCTTCCAGGTTCCCCCCACCGTACCTGGCCCAGCGCCCGGCACACAGTAGGTGCTCTGTGACCACTGTGACTTGGCCAAGGGCAGGTGCAACCAGGGGGTTGGGGGTTGATGCCAAGACAGAGAGCGGGCGCTGCTGGGGCTGGCGGAGCTCCAAGGTGGGTATCGGAAGCCACTGATCCTGTCTCCCTTCTTCTCCTGCACAAGCAGCATGACTACCAAGAGCTGGAAGCAACCCCGCCTCCCATCCCAACTCGAGGTCCTGCCATTTACAGTGGAGCATCCTCACCATGCAGCAGAGCTCCGAGCCCCAAGCAGACAGACATCCAGGACACACCTCTTGAGGTCTGGACCCTGCCCTGTCCTGCCCTGTCATCGGGGTGCTCACATTTCCGTCCTATGAGGCAGCCCTCTTTACAGCAACTGTGGATCAGCCCATCTGATCTGAACCCATTTCACTCTGTAGAGCTAGGGGGCCGCCCAGGGAGCACAGGGCCACTCTACAACAGGGCTTTCCCAAGTTCATCACCACCTGCCCCGCTAGCCTGTCCAGGGGTTAAGGACCAGTTACAGGTCATTTATTTAATAAACAGTTTATACAAAGCTTCTGGAGAAGGAAAGGGCAACCCACTGCAGTATTCATGCCTGGAGAATTCCATGGACAGAGGAGCCTGGCGGGCTACAGAGTCCATGGGGTTGCAAACAGTCGGACATGACTAACACTTTCACTTTCACTTTTATACAAAGTTTAATACGTGCCAGGCCAAAAAACCAACCACTTTACAAACATTGCCTTATTTAATCTTCACATCAACCATATGGGCTTGGCACTATTATTATTATTGCCCCCATTCATGAGAGGGAGAAATAAGAGACTCCCCTGGTGGTCCAGTGGTTACAACTCTGTGCTTCTTACTGCAGGGGACACAGGTTCAATCCCTGGTCAGGGAGCAAAGATCCTGCACGCTGCTAGGCAAGGCCAAAAAAAAAAAGGGTGGAAAACAAGACACACTGAAGTCTGGAACTCGCCCCAGGCCACATAGCTGATGAGAAGCAGAAAGAGCAGGCCAGCTGTGAACCTGTACAGTCCAAAACACTGGCCACGGTCACGTGTGGCTGCCGGGCACTTGAAAAGTGGCTGGTGCGACAGATATGCTGATAAGTATAAAACACAGGCTGGATCTCCAACCCTTTGTATAAGAAGCAACGTAAACAATCTCATTATATTGTTTCACTATTGATTACACGGTAAGTAGTAATATTTCAGACACAGTAGCCTAATAATATATTATTAACACTCATTTGGTCAGTTTCTTTTCGCTTCTTTAATGTGGCTCCCAGATAACGTACAATTTCACATTCCCATCAGACGGCACGGCTCTGCAGTCTGCTTATGGCCGCTACCCCACGCCCAGGCATCTTCCCCAGGCCCAGCCTCGGGGGCAGCCTGTCCCTGACACCTGTCCACTCAGCTTGCACAGGGTGATGGAGGGCCAGGCGGCGCCACCACGTCTCCCTCCTCGGACACTGCCCTTCCCCCCATCTCTCAGCTTCTCCTCCAGCATTACCTCCTTCTAGCAGGATGGATTTTTCAGAAAAGTTCAAGTGGGAAATACTCCCCACCCTACTGGTGGAGAAACTGAAGCCAGGACCACATGGTGGAGGTGCGATCCCAGAGGTCATTGATGCTATCTCCCAGCCAGAGCAGAGACCTCCTGTGAAGCATCCCGAACACATTCTTCATAGAAATAGAGACTGGATGCGGTTCCGCCTGGTCCTCCCTCCTCAAATGGACCATAGATCAGACGGAGGGGTCTGCTGTTCCCGAAAAGAGGGCTGCCTCCTGGGAGAGAAATGCCAGCAGCCACCCTTGCTCCATCCTCGGCTGAGACAACCACAACTCAGTGCTCCCTAGGTCTGGTGTATCCACCCTCCAAAACCAGAAGAGGTTCCCAGTGTGGCCAGAGCACCGCCATGGACTCAGCCCTCCTGACGCAGCCCCCTTCCACACCACCGGCTCTGCAGCGGAGAGCCAGATGGACCTGGGTACATACTCCAGCCCCACATTAATCTCCATGTAACTTCTTCCTCCTCTGTAACCTAAGTTATCTAAGTCACTTCGGTAGTGTCCGACTCTTTGCAACCTCATGGGCTCTAGCCTGCCAGGCCCCTCTGTCCATGGGATTCTCCAGGCAAGAACACTGGAGTGGGTTGCCATTCTTTTCTCCAGGGGATCTTCCTGACCCAGGGATCAAACCCACATCTCCTGCATTAGCAGGCGGATTCTTTACTACTGAGCCACCTGGGAAGTCTCCTCTGTAAAGTAGAGGCTAAAAAAACAACACAAAACCTATGTCACAGAGCCGCTACAAAGCTTAAATGAGAGATTCCGAGGGAGATGCTTAGAATACTGCCTGGCATCCAGTAGGCACTTAATAAATGCTCATTTCCCTTCCCCTTCCTTCATCAACCAAAAACCTCAAGATTTTTCTCCTCACAAGAATTGACAGTGAGTTCCTATTCTATATAATTGATGTTCTGAACTTAAACACCGATTTTACAAGTAAACTTTTTAGATTTCATCTTCAGATAGGAAAACACGCTAGATGTCAAGCAATTTTGAATCAGTTAAACATTGAAGACAGTTTTTAAAAGTCCAGTAGGGCACAGTTAAATAACTTGTCATATGGCACAATATTGTTTGGGGCTTCCTAGCTGGCCCTAGTGGTAAAGAACCCACCTGCCAACACGGGAGACTCAGGTTCAATCCCTGGGTCAGGAAGATCCCCTGAAGAAGGGAATGGCTACCCACTCCAGGATTCTTGCCTGGAGAATCCCAGGGACGGAGGAGCCTGGTGGGCTACAGTTCAAAGGGTCACAAAGAGTCGGACACAACTTAGCGTCTGAGCACATGGTATTCAGTAGCTTAAAAAAAAAAAAAAAAAAAGAATAGAGTATAACTGCAATTATGCTAAAATATGCAGATTTGCATGAACACAAATTTGTAGGGACATATACCAAAATACCAACGGTACTCATCCCTAAGTTGTGGTCCTAGGTACTATTTTATTTTCCCCTTTATGTATTTATTCCTGGTGTTCTATAATGAGTATGTATTTATTTTAACTGAAAAAAATTTTTTTTTATTTCAGAGGTCTGCATAACCTCAGCCTCCTAGTCAATTGAGATGATTCTGAATCCTGGTTCCGTCATCCTATGTGCTTGTTATCCTGAACACCCACAGAACTGATAAGAGGACAAAGACAAGAAAAAAAAGAGTCCTGTGACACATCACTAGAGACCTCGCCCCAGGGTGACAAGAGGTCGTACCAGGACCCAGGGCATCTTTCGGTCAGCTCCAAATCCCTCTTACGGCTCTTATCAGCCAGAACACACACAATTCTCTTGAACCCAAGAAAATCCTAGACCCAAATTAGATTCTTTTCCCATGACTTGGTGAGTGAACACACGCTGGCTGCTAGCTCCCTCAGATTCATTTCTGAAACCCCCTTAGACCAAATGTTCAAACATCTGACCTGGAATTTGGCAAAGGAGCCATAAGAAGCTCATCAACTAGTCTTGCCCTCTGTGTGTGTGTTAGGCACTCAGTCGTGTCCAATTCTTTGCCATCCCATGGACTGTAGTCCGCCAGGCTCCTCTGTCCATGGGATTCTCCAGGCAATAATACTAGAGTGGGTTGCCACTTCCCCCTCTGGGAATCTTTCCAACCCAAGGATAGAACCTGTGTCTCCTGCATTGGCAGGCAGATTCTTTCCCTTCTGAGCTACCTGTGAAGCCTTGCCCCCTTGAAGGGTTGAACCAGAACAACGTGGGTTGCTCTGCCATGCTCACCTCCTCCCACTGGTTGGGGCTCCTCCCAGAGTCCAGAGGCTTCTTTCAGGTCCCTAGAACCCGATCTGTGAGTACTGGCCACATGAACTAAGGAAAACCAAGTGGTCTGACTCACTTCTCCCAAAGCCGCCTTTGCTCTCTCCCAGGTCGGCTCTGCTCTTACAAAGATGAAGGCAAGATAAGGGTGCTTCATCTCCCAGAACATTTCGCCACCTGCTCTGGGTAGGCTCTCCCTCTGCCTGTCCTGGTCAGAATAATCCCTCTCTGTCATCCAGCTGACCCAGACCGGTTGCCTCCCGACCCAGACCTCTGCCCACTGCCCAGTCAACGATTACTCAAGGCTCAACGCCAAGATGGCTGTCAGCCAGGAAGAAACAAGACTGGCCTTTTATCCCAGCCAGGCCCATTCACGCAGACATCCCATCCAGGGAGCTGGCAGGAAGGGAGGACCGTGGTTCTGGTGGGAGTGAGCCAGGCTGGCAGACCCCAGGGACACCTCTGCTGAAAAGGAGACCTCTACTGAGCAGAAGGTTCAGCCAGAGTGGGCTTCAGCGGCCCAGATCTCTGAGTCAACAGCCCCTGCAGAGGAGAGACCCACCCTGGGTGTCAGCGGCCCCGCCCCAGTGCCCTCTGCCCTGCCCCCAACACCCTGCCTTTCCTCCAGGCCGGATGTGTATCCCCTCCCCCACGACAGTCACCCAGCCTCAGCACAGCTCCATTTCCTGCCCCTGGTGACTCTTCTGAAGTCCATTGTTCCCATGAAGTTTGGGTCAAAGGAAGCCGTGTCCCACCCATGGGGGCCCGCCCACCATGGGGGCCGCCCACCCTCAGCAGGACGCACAGCAGGGAGCCGGGCCCATCCCCCTGATGGGCGAAAGGCCGGAGGCTGTGGGCACCCTGGGGAGAAAGGGGCTGCAGTTCCAGTGGAAATGTTCCCAAAGGGCCAGTCGCAACACTCCGGGACCACATCTGGCAGGAGGCGGCTGCTGTTCAGTCACCAATTCGAGTCCAACTCTTTGTGACCCCAGGGACTGCAGCACGCCAGGTTTCCCTGCCCTTCACCAGCTCCAGGAGTTTGCTCAAACTCATGTCCGTGGAGTCGGTGATGCTAACTAAGCCCCTTCGTGGAATACAGCCTTGTCATGGCGAAGGGGTTTACATAACTCAATGAAGCTATGGGCCATGCCATGCAGGGCCACCCAAGACAGACGGGTCATAGTAGAGAGTTTTGACAAATCGTGGTCCACTGGAGGAGGGAATGGCAAACCTCTCCAGTATTCTTGCCCCGAGAACCCCATGAACATGAAAAGTATGAGAGGAGATGGCTAGAATCTCCTTACTGTCCGCATGGCAAAACCAGAAACGTAGCAAGAACTGTCATTTCAGGAGAGGTCAAGGCAAAGCTGGAATGAGATCCTCGAGCTGGAGGCTGTGCCAGTGACACAGAGCTGCCCCCACGTCCACCTGGGCCCCGAGCTGGCCACCCCGCCGGGAGGGGGGCCGACAGCAGCTGTTCAGCTACAATTTCAGAGCCTGAAAGGGAGCTGTGGTCCCAACCCCTGCCAGCAGCAGGTCACGGGGGGCAAAGACAGGCCGGCCACCGGGCCCAACCTCGGCGGCAGGAAGGCCAGCACGTCCCCCGCTGCCACGCTCTGTGACAGTCACCCGCACAAGACCGGGACGCAAGTCCAAGCCGGCTGTGCTCTGCATCCCAAGAAACCTGGAAAGACAGGGACGCTTCTCACCTGGCTAAGTGACCTGCAGACCCAGGAGGAGAAAGGAGGGTGCATTTTAAAGACCTCTTGAGGAACTCCCTGGCAGCCCAGTGGTTAAAATCCTGAGCTGCCACCACAGGGAACACGGGTTTGATCCCTGGTCAAGCAACTAAGATCCCACAGGCCACCATTGCGGCAAAATAGGAAAAAAAAAAAAAAAGACCGCTTGAAGGCCCTGCCCCCTTCCAGAGGTCATTCTCAGGTTCCACGGTTCCTAAGGGAGTGTTTCTGCCCAAACAAGCTTATCTGAGCCACAGGATGGGAGACATCCCCAGGTGGACTGCTCCAGACTCCGCACCTGTTAGACCAAGGTGGCCAGTAGTCTGGGCATTGGCACCCAAAGAGCAGGAGAAAGAAGGCATCAGAATGGTCCAGAGTGGAGCTCTAGTCCCAGCTCTGCCACTCACCAGCTGTGTGACCTTAAACAAGTTATGGTCCCACCAGGGCCTTAGTTTCTCATCTTTATATTTATTATTTTTAAAATTTTTATTTAAGTATAGTTGATTTACAACATGATTTGCAATGCTGTGCTAGTTTCAGGTGTATAGCAAAATGATTCAAATATATTTATCAAATATATATATATATGTTTTAGATTCTTTTCCATTATAATTTATTACAAGATATTGAGTAACATTCCCTTTGCTACAGTAGGTACTTGCTTATCTATTCTATACACAGTAGTGTGTATCTGCTAATCTCAAACTCCTAATTTATCCCTCCCCCATTCATTTCCCCTTTGGTGACCATAAGTTTGCTTTCTATGTCTGTGACTCTATTTCTGTTTTGTAAATGAGTTCTTTTCTACCATTTTTTTAGATTCCATGTGTAAGTGGTATCATACAGTATTTGTCTTTGTCTGACCTACTTCACTCAGTATAAAATGTCTAAGTTCATCCACGTTGCTGCAAATGGCATTATTTCATACTTTATACTTTTTATGGCCAAGTAATATTCCATTGTGTATATATACCACATCTTCCTTATCCATTGATCCATCGATGGACATTTAAGTTGCTTCCATGTCTTGGCTATTGTAATTAGTGCTGCTATGAACATAGGGGTACATGTATCTTTTCTGATTATAGTTTTCTCCGGACATATGCCCAGGAGTGAGATAGCTGGATCATATACTAGCTCTAGTTTTAGTTTTTTTAAGGAATCTCTGTACTCTTCTCCATAGTGAGTGCTTCCCGTTTTTAAAATGAGGGGGTTCGGTGCTGACATTAGAATTCTTTCATGTTTAGCAAGTTCACCCTGGGTCAAGGCAAAACTGGAATCTGAACTTAGGAGCTGGAGACCCGGTGCTCTTCTGTGACAAAGCCCAAACCCTGTCTCCACCTGGGCCGCTAGCTATCCAGGTTCCCAAGCTCAAGATAGGAAACCTGTAGGGTTCAGCGTACGTTAACACTAGATCCATTTGCTAAATAAACATGAATGACAGGGCACGGTTTAGCAAAGGTGTTCAGGAAGTTTCCTGGATAAAGGGGTTCTATGCTGAAACAGGCTTAGGAAACACTGGTTGCTCCTGCACTGTGCAACTTGCTTTGCAAACACTGAATTTTCACGACAAAAACTTCTTGGATAGATGTTAATTACCCCTCCCACATTACTCATCAGGAAACTGAGCCAGAAGCCTGAAAGGTAGTAACTGTCAGCATTTATACCCTGCTATGTCTGACCCCAAACCTGAGCCCTTTCTACTGCACCTATAGACCAGACACCCTCGAAGCCCCACCCACACACCTGGCCTGAGCAGATGAAGGAGGAGGTGGCTCCCAGCAGAACATCTACATCCTCAGGGTGGATGGAGGACCAGTGGGAGTCCCCACCCCTGAGGACATCTCGGCCCTTCCTTGCAAGAAGCCCTGAACCTTATGTCCACAGCATCTTGTCATGGGATGAAGAGATAACTCAAGGATTAGTCTATGCCCCCACCCTCCTCACATGCTGTCAGTCTCAAACTTCTGCCCATCTCCTGGGCACTGGGGCTCTCGCCCACCCAGTTTCCCCCTCTGAAATGTTTCCAGTGGTAAAACTCCAAAGGGAGAGAAAACAGAAAGCAAAGCAGAAAGGAAGAGGTGGGGAAAGAGAGCTATCCAGAAGGGTCTCCCCACAGGTCAACCTGGTGAATCAGAGGCAGCCTTCCCTCCTAAGCTGGCAGGAAAACATCCTCACGACATCCAAGCACCTGGTGGTCCAGTCAGTCATCAAGAATGGGGGTCTTTCCATTTGACTACCAGGCGGCTCCAAGGAGAGCTGGACCAGTAGTTCAATTTTCCCCTGTCCTTGGGGCCAACTTTAAAAGTACTGTCTAGACAAATACTATATGATATCACTCACATGTGGAACCTAAAAAATACAACAAACTAGTGAATATAACATAGGACTCACACATATAGAGAGCCGACTAGTGGTTACCGGTGGGGGAGTGGTGGGTGGAAGGAGCAAGCTAGGGGTGGGGGAAGGGCAGGTACAAACTACTGAGTGTCAGACAGGTACAAACTCAACGATGAACTGTAGAACATGGGGAGTATAGCCAGTATTTTGTTGTAACTGCAAATGGAAAGTAACTTTTACTAATTGTTTTTTTTTTAATTTTTAATTAAAAAAAATAAAAGCACTACCTACACAAATCTCAAGATGCAAAATGAGCTCTTTCTGGGGGGAGGGTGTCCAACCCCTCCCACAAACATGCCCAAGTCTCACTATCAACAGCCCACCCCATCACCAAAAGGCAAGAATCTCAGCTTCACTAAACTTTCTACCAATGTGTTCCCTAACCTCTTCCAGGCAAGAACAAAACCGACCTCCCCAAAAGACAGCTGCCTGCGAGAGGCAGGTGTGCACAGCTTCCCTCCAGCTCCGCGGGGTCCAGGGCAAATGAAGACTTGGGGGCCACACAGCCCCACAGCCACCACCGGAGACTCGGTGTCCTGCCCCTGCTCCTGCAGGCAGGGAGGACCGTCCGGCCCAGGAACAACATCCTCAGGGGGAAACACACACTGAGAGACGTGGCATCTCGCTAGTCCTCCAAGACACTCAGCTTACAGACAAACAGCACTTTTCTGGGGTGGAAAGGCGCTCCCGTTCAACACAAACAAACATGCCTCGTGGAAGGTAGGTGAGTCATCGGTGAGCAGGTATCACCCTCAGACACCCGGAGCTAAGGAGGCGGCACAGTCACAGGCCACGTGAACTCATCACTGACCTGCCAGGTCTGGCCCCGAACCTCCTCTCCCCTCGACCCACAAGTGCACGGAGGCGCGAGTCCCGGGTCTCCTCGCCTTTCGGGGAAACGTTCGCTTGGGGCTGTGGAGCTCTGCTTCCCAGACTCACTGGCCCCCAGCATGGAACGCACCACGCTTCTCAAGCCCTGGGAAATGGGGACCTTTGGCGGAGGTCCTCTCCGGTCTCGCAAAGCCTCGGCACTTGAAATCGCCAGGACACCCTTTCCAAGCCCGAGAGGCGCCCAGCAGAAGAGAGGCGCGGGCGCTGGGTCTCTTTTCGGCCGCCGGCGACCTGGGCTTGGCCTCCAGCCTTTTCGGCTCCGCGCGCTCCCCTTACCGCTGGCTCTGGCGCCCACCCCAGCCTCCCGGTTCGCGCGCCTCCACGTGCCCGGCTCGCTCCCAAGTCAGATCCCGGGTGAGAGCTCCTCCCGCGCCGCCGTCTTACCGGTCCCAGGGTGAGGGGAGGTGGGCGGGTACGCGGAGCCAGCCCCGCGGAGTCCGCCGCGGCTCCGCTGAGGTCCGGCGAGGCGGGCGAGGGCGCTGCAGAGACAACGCCGGGTCAGCGAGCGGAGACCCGGGCTCCAGCCCCGGGCCGACCGGCTGGGCGGGGATGAAGGCGGATCGCGGGACGGAGCCGACTCCGCGCGGGCCCAAACCCAGCTCGCCCCGCCCGGCGCGCTGTACTCGGTGCGCGGTGTCCGGTGCGCGGTGTCCAGCGCGCGGTGGCCGGTGCGCGGAGCTGGGCGGAGCAGAGGGAGGAGTTTTCCCAGAAGGGGACTGACGGGAAAGCACGGGCGATCCCTATTCCTGGCGGGGTGAGTCAACGGGAGAGGAAGGGAGCTGGGGGAACAGAGCGCGCGCGGGAGGGCGGAAGGGAGGGAAGCAGGAGAGCGGAGACGGGAGAGGAGGACGGCGGGCCCGGCGCGCAGGTCCCAGGCGGGAGGGAAAGAGCGCCCGCGGCGCGGCCGAGGGGCGCGGCGGCCGGGCCACTCACCTGGGGGACGCGGCCGCGCGGCAGAGCCGGGAGCTGCGGGCTCTCCCCGCCCCCGGCCTGGGGTTTGAAAGGAGGAAGCCTGGAATGCGTGGAATGAGGGCTGGAATGAGATGCGCGCGTTCGAGGGCGGGAGCTGGAGGGAGTGGCGGCCCGGCCCCGGGCCCTCGGGGAGGAGACTGGGACACGGGGAGGGGCTGCTGGCTGGGCGGGCCGGGGGCGGCCGCGGGGACCCTCGGCTGTGACCTCGGCATCCGGCTCCGGTCGGGGCCATCGCCTGGCACACGTGCTTCCCCTTTGATCTCGGCCCCGACTCTCCTCCTCCTCCCCGGGCCCGGGTTCCTGCCCCTCCCGGCCAGTCCCCAGCTCTCAGCCGAGGCCGGAACCCTTCCTCCCGACCCTGCGGGCCGGGCTCTGGCCTGGCGCCCGGCCTCCTGCTCGCCTCTCCCTCCGCGCCGGCCCCGAAAGTCCGGGCAAGGGCGGGCGTCCAGCGCGCGGGCAGCTGCGCCCTTCTTCCCTGTGGCGCCCATCCACCTGGGGCCCCGGTCCGGGCCGCAGGACGCAGGAGCTCCGCGCGCCCACAGGTGCCCTGCCCGCAGGGTCTTTCGGCCGCTCCCCTCCGCCCCGCACCAGCCTGCATCGCTGGGAAGGGTTGCCGGTATGACGGCGTGTGGC
The DNA here is from genome assembly GCF_019320065.1 of Cervus canadensis. Classification (NCBI taxonomy): domain Eukaryota; kingdom Metazoa; phylum Chordata; class Mammalia; order Artiodactyla; family Cervidae; genus Cervus; species Cervus canadensis. The sequence continues at coordinate 12,726,857 of NC_057406.1, read as the reverse complement.
TTGGCCGGAGACGCGTCTAACCCTGACCCCACGTCTGTCACTAGCCCACCGGACACTGTGGAACAGCGAAGGATAAGACCTCAGCACATGCCCTCTCAGAGCTTATCATTGAGCTGGGAAGACTCGGTCTATGGTGGAGCATCGCCAGGAAGTGGGGAGTCTGCGTCTTAAATACGCCAGGGTGGGTTTAGCGACTGGGGTTTTTTTGTTGTTGTTGTTTGTTTGTTTGTTTGTTTTGGTGTTTTGGTATTTTGTTTTGTTTTGTTTTAAGTCTTCAGAAGACACTGGCTTGACACAGGGTGCAATCACAGACCTCAGTCACCCTTCTTGCTGGGAGGTTGAAACCAGAGGATTTTTGTCTTTTTCCAAAACTCAGGTCCAACCTCCCTGGAGCCCTATCGCTTAACCCTGAGCTGTAGTGGGTGTCCACATCTTACCTCCCTTACCAAACAGAAACTTCTTTAGAGACAGACTAAATGTCTGACTTATCTTTCACTCAGCTCCAGCTTGGTGCCTGGGATAGATAAGTGCATAATAAATATTAAGTTTAAAATGAAAAAACAGAAACCTATTGCCACAGAGGACCTTGAAAAGAAAGTGCTACAAATGCTGAAGTTACTGCCAAGAGAGGTGTTCCAGTGGTGTGTTTTTTTAATGATTTTATTTCTTTAATTTTGGCTGTGCTGGGTCCACTGCCTGGGCTTTTCTCTACTAACTGTGAGCGGGGGCTCCTCTCTGGTTGCAGTGTGCAGGCTTCTCATTGCAGTGGCTTCCCTTGTTGCGGAGCACGGGCTCTGGGGCTCGGTAGTTGTGGGGTGTGGGCTCTAGAGCACAGGCTCAGTAGTTGTGGCACATGGGCCTTAGTTGCCCCGTGGCATGTGAGATTTTCCTAGATAGTGGATGGAACCCCTGTCTCCTGAATTGATAGGCAAACTCTTTACCACTGAACCACAGGGAAGGCCCCAATGGTGTTTTGAGCATCACAGCATCACTGACAAAGTATCTTGAGGTGGAGACTTTGAAGGAAGCTGGTCTCATTTGCGTATAAATTCTAGTCTGTTTGTTAACTAATGCAACACGTCAGGGCTTGGTCACAGCTTGTCCACATGGGACATGTCTACAGCTCAGGACAACAGGCAGGCACTCAGTGAGGCGTAAACGGTAAGCACTGGCTACTTAGTGTAATAACTATTTGTTATTACAAATATAATAACATTTGAGCTGTAAGCTTTGAGCCCCATAGAGGAACCCAGGGGAAGGCTCAGAAAATCCAAGCTATAGAGGTGACTTGTGACCTAGATCTTGAAGGATAAATGAGAGCTTGCTGAATTGAGTCTAGAAGACTCAGGGAGGCTGGTGGTCTGTACTTGGGTGTGGGGGTGGGAGGGTGCGGGGGGACGGTGCGGGGAGGAGGGAAGAGGTTAGGAAAAGTCTGGTGAACAGGAGTGGCTGCAGAACAGAAGGCAGAGAGGATGGATTGCAACAGCAGGGCCAGCTGTGTTGTTTGGTATTGTTTCCATTCCAAAGCTTTTTAACCCATATTATGTGCGCTCAGTTGCTTTGGTTGTGTCTGACTCTTTGCGATCCTATGGACTGATGCCCATCAGGCTCCTCCGTCCAAGGGATTCTCTAGGCAAGAATACTGGAGATGCCCCTCCAGGGCATCTTCCCAACCCAGGGATTGAAACTCCTGGGTTTCCCGCATTGCAGGCAGATTCTTTACAGCTGAACCACTGTGTTAATAAATTTTTTCCAACCCATATTATGGTCATAGTTAAATTATCCATATGATACTGTGTTAAACAAACTCAGCCACGCCCATGTGATAGTATTCTTTAAATAAGATATTTTAAAATAAACCAGACAAACGTTCTTGATATAATAAGTGGAAAAGCGGATTTTAAAAAAATAGTGTATATAGGATGATCCTGGGTTTTTTTAATTTTTTACTTTATATTGGAGTATAGATGATTTACAGTGTTATGTCCTGTTTTTGAAAAATAAATTGAACAGTATTTTCAAGTGATTATCTCTGACAGATTGAGTATTAAGGGGCTTTCTTTGTCATTTTTGTTATTATTTATAACAAACGTACTTCTTTTATAATGGAGGGGTAGTGGGTGAGATGTGACTGGAACGACTGGATTAATAGCCTAATATGAAGCTGACTAGGGCAGAATCAAGAGAAGATTACTGCCTAGTCTTTAGGTCAGAGAACAATGCACTACTTGAGAGATGCCCCTAAAGCATGCCCCCTCACCCTCGGCTTAAAAGTAGGATGCTGCTGACTTGGTGCTGGGGTGTGAGCACTGTGACTCTGGGTCCTTTGCTTTTTTAAAAGTGTTTAGTTATTCGTCTGCACCCAGTCTTTGGTGCAGCACGTGGATCTTTAGTTGTGGTGTATAGGATCTAGTTCTCTGACCAGGGTTCGAACCCGGGCCCCCTGCATTGGGAGCAGAGAGTCTTAGGACCCCCAGGGCAGTCCGAACCCACTATCCTGTATTTCCTTTGCTTTTTTTCCTTAAGAAGACTCTTCACTCCATACCACCTCAACTGCATTGTGTGTTGAAGGACAAAACAGTCTGACTTTTATCAAAGCTGGAGGCTTTCTTTTCCTCTACAGAATAAAAGCAGTCTGTAATTTGAAAAGCATAGTATTAGTCCTGTTATCTCTTCATCAAAGAGAAATGTGGACAAGCTAGACTCCAGATCTACCATGGAGGAGACAGTATGTGCCAGGGGCTGACTTGTGCTTCCCCCCCCCACCCCCGCCCCAACCCCCAATCCATCTGTTGAAGTCTTAATCCTCAATACATCAGAATGGGATTGGATATGAAGACATCTTTAAAGAGGTGATTAGGTCTTTAGGTTGGCCTAATCCAACTTGCCTGGATCAGGGCCCTTCCTAATCTTCCTTGTAAGAAGAGATTAGGATGAAGACTTCTCACAGAGGAAGGACCACGTGAGGACACGGAGAGAAGATCCATCTCTAAACCAAGGAGAGGGGCCCCGGGAGAAACCAAGCCTGCCTACACCTTGACCTTGAACTTGCATCCTCCACAACCGTGAGGGATAAATTTCTGTGTAAGCCACCCCATCTGTGGTACTTTGTTACGGCAGCCCATGCAAACGAATGCGGTATCCAGACTGAAACAAGATGCTTGGTTTCTGGAGCCCAGAGGTGAAGCTTTCTCCACACAGTTCTTCAGAAGTTTCTCTGAGGGTCCCAGAGCATCATTAGGATTCAATATTCAGGAGCTTCCTGGAGAAAAACTCAAAAGGAAGGAAAGACTTCCTCCAGCCTTACTGTTAAGAGTTTCATTTTCAGTGACTCTGATATTTTGAAAATGAAAGGCAACAGAAGTCACATATTATGTGGTTACTGGGGAGTTTGAACAATAACAGTTCCGCCGAGACTAATTATGACCCTGGGGACAATTAGGAGTCTGAGCCTCAGTCTCCGGTCACTCGGGTTTCCATCCCACAATGACTGAGCGTGGATGAGGTCCTTGGCACTGCACCAGGTGGGCACTAGTGATGAACAGATGCCACAGCCCTGCCCTGCAAGCTGCTGACATCCTCCTGGGGAGCTGGACAAGCACCACTTCCACTGGGAGGACACCTGGTGAGAAGAGGTTACATTTTCAGAACCCAAGGTTGAAATTTCTGTGAACCCACATTCTCCGACAGAACATTCGAGAATGATGAAGTGTTCTTTATCCACACTGTCCAGTATCGTAGGCATGAGCCACGTTTGGCTACTGAGCCCTTGAAATGTAACTAGTTGACTAAATTTTAATTTGAATAGTTCCATGCGACTAGCAGTGACAGAAAGCACAGCTGGGGACCATCCAAAAGGAGATGCTCAACCGGCAGGTAGATGACACCTGCAGAGCCAAGGCGAGAACTCAGGACTGTGGGAGATGCCAAGCGTAGTACTGCCAGGGGAGTTAGTGAGTTACTTATTACAGTAAATAACAGGTCCCTGCAATACTGTTTATGCTCAAAACACGCTGATACAACTTCTCAATGCTCAAATTGTACACGCATGGGGGAATAGTTAAAAACATTATGGTACTTCCCTGAGTGAATGAAATACTGTAGCGTATAAACAGGTACATGTACATATCAGAGACACTGCAGGCTTAGTCCCAGACCACTGCAATGAGACAGATATCAAAATAAAGTGAGCCACACAAATATGGAGCTTTCTCAGTACATACGGTAAAAGTTATGTTTATGCTATACAGTAGCCTGGTAACTACGCTGTGCAACAGCATGATGTCTAAAAAACAATGCTCATACTTTGATTTTAAATATTTTATTGTTAAATGATAATCGGCATCTGACAACACAAGGTTGCCACAAACCTTCAATTTGTGTGAAAAAACAAAAACACAAAAACGGTGTCAAAAAAAAGGTGTCAACAAAGCATAATAAAGCAGTAAAATGAGTTATGCTTCTATAAGGAAGGACTGTATTTATTGATGTGGAAACATCTCTAGGATATATTAAATGAAAAAAAACAAGCTACTGAACCAAGCCCTGATGATGGGAAAGATTGAAGGCAGGAGGAGAAGGGGACAGAGAATGAGATGGTTGGATGGCATCACCAGCTCGATGAACGAGTTTGAGCAAGCTCCAGGAGTTGGTGATGGACAGGGAAGCCTGACATGCTGTACTAGTCCATGGGGTCGCTAAGAATTGGACATGACTGAGCTACTGAACTGAACTAAACTGAACCAAGTATGTAACATGCTACCTTTTGTGCACAAAGATTGGGAGATTACAAATACATTTTTATTTTTGCATGAAGATACACTGGAAACTAAAATTGGTCAACTGTGAGAGTACGACCGAGCAAGAGAAACAGAAGAAGGGGACAGGTACAAGAGGAGGCTTTACTTGTATAAACATTTTTTGAACCACATGAAATCATTACTATTTAAAATTTGTATCCATATGTGACACAGGATAACATTAGACTGACCAAAGGCAAAATCAGGACGTATTTCTAAGGGCATCCTTCGATCTTACCCTGATTGAGTCCACACTGGGCATGCATCAGCACCCTAGAAATTCCATCTAGACCCACTCTTCAAAGCTTGATCTAAGTCACAGACCCCTCTGCCTGTCACCCTTCTTTCCTCTCAGACCATCCTTCCTTCCTGACTTCCCTGCCCCCAGACAACGGAAGAAAGGGAACTACTGATTATTCTTGGAGTCCCTGAAAATCACAAGGGACAGAATCTAGGTGGATAGTACTTAACCAGATGTTAAAACCCCAAGGTTTGAGAACCACTAGATTACACCACCATGTGTAATAAAAAGTTGGAACAGACCAGGAAAGTCCCACTTCCACCCTGGCCCCCACCAGCTCTGTCCTCTGCATGGCTCACTCTTCTTGCACCTGGGCTCCTGGGTCTCAGCTTGGCCCCATGCATGGGAGAGTGGGCCTGATAGACAGAAGGACTCAGCAGAAGACCATGGAGGCCTGCTTTGTATTTGAAATATTGCAGAAACTTGCATTAATCTCAGGGCTTTTTTTTTTTTTTTGGCATAGGATGTTCCTTCAAGCAGGAGAAAGTGAAAGTGTTAGTTGCTCAGTCGTGTCCGACTCTTTCCGACCCCGTGGACTGTAGCCTGCCAGGCTCCTCTGTCCATGGAATTTTCCAGGTAAGAATACTGAGAGAGGGGTACAAAGTCAGGAAGGCAAGGTAAGCTCAGGCCTGAGACCACAATAGCTCCCTAGTTAAGTCATGCTGTTTTCCTTTCCTTGGACCATAGTCCCTGAAAAATTTTATGAACACTTATAAACCATTTTGCGTAACTGCATGGTTAAAAAAAAAGTCAACTGAGATGCATTATTCCATTTGTAAAAAGACACTAGTAAAAATTATAACATTGCTATCTACCTAGGCATTTGGTGCCGGAGCCCAGGCGTTCTGCCTGGAGTCCCTCCACTGTCTACCCTCCAGAAATGCTACTGTCCCCAGAGCTTCTAGAGTCGTGTTGATGCCGGAGCACAGAGTGAGCCCAGTGAGCCCAGTGAGTGAGCCTAGTGAGCACAGGACAATAGACCGTGGAATCTGTGCTCCTCACGTTCGGGCACTTGTAACATGCCCCCTGGGTCAGCAGGTGGTGCTAGGGAGCCGCCCACGGTTTAGGGAGGTGCTGTTGCTCAGACTCTTGGCAGCCCTCTGGACTGTTAACCCACCAGGCTACTTTGTCCATGGTTGCCATTTCCTAATCCAGGGCATCTTCCTGACCCAGGGATGGAGGGTTGGAACCCATGTCTCTTGTCTCCTGAACTGGCGGGCGGATTCTCTACCACTAGTACCACCTGGGAAGCCCAGTGGCTTAGGAGGGCTTGCCTGAAAACGTCACAGACAGTGCCCCTCACCCCCACCCACGCTGGGTTTCTGCAGAGCGGAAGAGCTGTGGGACCTCTAGAGCACACGCTGACCAGGAGAGCAACTAGCCCAGGTGCCCTTGGCCAAGCCATGTGAGGTTGGGGCAAGATCCAGCCAGTCCTGGGCGAGCCGTGCAGGCGGGGTCCACGTGGGGATGTTCAGGAAGATGGAGGCTGGGAAGGGCAGCCTTGACACACGTGGCAGCAATCACCCCGTGCAGAGGGGAGCCAGAGGCTGAGGGGGACAGCTCTCAACACCTGTGGGTCTTCTCCGGGAGCAGGTGTGGCCAGTGGTTGGGAAGTGGCCTCCTCAGCTGCAGGGTCACGCCGTTCCCCAGGTGCGCTCGCCCCAGTCCAGTCTCCCCTCCCCAGGTTTCTCCCACTACAAGCAGTGGAACAGCCAACAGCGGCTGTGCAGGAAGGAGGGAATCAGAGCACACGGCTGCAAACACGCTGTGGGGTCCCGGGCGACTGTGGGTGTGGGCAGGGAGACGGAGGGACCCTGAGGCAACCCCTCAGACTCAGGGTGGGTTCACTTAAGGACAGGAGACCATGTGTGAATAACTCCAACCCCTCAATCTACAGGAGAGGCAAATCCCTGGCAGGAAAAGAGCCAGAACCCAGGGACTCTGCCCCATTTGACCGTTGCTTTATTTCTGCACCCATGATGCTGTCTAAAGGCAGTGAACTGATGCTCGTTCATTTTTCTCACCTACTAACCTTCCACCCAAAAAGAGCCTTTTGTAGAGGGATGGGATGGGGTGGGAGCCGGGAGGGAGGTTCAAGTTCAAGTGGACATATGTATACCTATGGCTGATTCATGCCGATGAATATGACGGAAACCAACATGATACTGTAAAGAAATTATCCCTCAATTAAAAATAAACTTTAAAGAGAGCCGTTTGCAGGCTTGTACAGATGTTTGAAAATCACTTCCTGGTATCTTTCATATCAATGACCATTGATATTATTCTTGGTCACTGAAAAGTGTATATAACTGAGTCACAAATAACCTGTTTGGCAAAAAAAAAGAAAAATCAAGTGAAAAAGAAAACCCAAGCTGTACCCATCACACTGACCCTAGCCCACACCATGATGTGACTCTTCCCGTTCTTCCACAGGACTCATCCCGTGACCCTAAGAGCAGGAAGGCCTCACCAGAACTTGCGAACATATTCCTTTTAACTTGTCTGTAGAAGGAAGCCTTAAATGTGACCACTGAGAGCTGAGAGAGAGGGTCCCTTCATCCTGTTTTTTTCTGCTGGCACATCAGGAAGGTGACCCAGGAGGCTGACAGGTGCAAGCACCACCCTCTGGGCCCCCTCAGTCTCAGCTCCATCATGTCCTCTGGGCCTCCTCAGTCTCAGCTCCATCATCTGTCCCCTGGGGCCCCTTTCTCAGTCTCAGCTCCATCATGTCCTCTGGGCCTCCTCAGTCTCAGCCCCATCATCTGTCCCCTGGGGCCCCTTTCTCAGTCTCAGCTCCATCATGTCCTCTGGGCCTCCTCAGTCTCAGCCCCATCATCTGTTCCCTGGGGCCCCTTTCTCAGTCTCAGCACCATCATCTGTCCTCTGGGCCCCCCAGTCTCAGCCCCATCATCTGTCCTCTGGGCCCCCTCAGTCTCAGCCCTATCATGTCCTCTGGGCCCCCTCAGTCTCAGCCCCAATATCTGTCCCCTGGGGCCCCTGTCTCAGTCTCAGCCCCATCATCTGTCCTCTGGGCCCCCCAGTCTCAGTCCCATCATCTGTCCTCTGGGCCCCCTCAGTCTCAGCCCCATCATGTCCTCTGGGCCCCCTCAGCCTCAGCCCCATCGTCTGTCCTCTGGGCCCCCTCAGCCTCAGCCCCATCGTCTGTCCTCTGGGCCCCCTCAGCCTCAGCCCCATCGTCTGTCCTCTGGGCCCCCTCAGCCTCAGCCCCATCATCTGTCCCCTGGGGCCCCTGTCTCAGTCTCAGCCCCATCATCTGTCCTCTGGGCCCCCCAGTCTCAGTCCCATCCTCTGTCCTCTGGGCCCCCTCAGCCTCAGCCCCATCATCTGTCCTCTGGGCCCCCTCTGTCTCAGCCCCATGATCTGTCCTCTGGGCCCCCTCTGTCTCAGCCCCATCATCTGTCCTCTGGGCCCCCTCTGTCTCAGCCCCATCATCTGTCCTCTGGGCCCCCCAGTCTCAGTCCCATCATCTGTCCTCTGGGCCCCCCAGTCTCAGCCCCATCATCTGTCCTCTGGGCCCCCTCAGTCTCAGCCCCATCATGTCCTCTGGGCCCCCTCAGCCTCAGCCCCATCGTCTGTCCTCTGGGCCCCCTCAGCCTCAGCCCCATCGTCTGTCCTCTGGGCCCCCTCAGCCTCAGCCCCATCGTCTGTCCTCTGGGCCCCCTCAGCCTCAGCCCCATCGTCTGTCCTCTGGGCCCCCCGTCTCAGTCTCTGCTCCATCGCGCGTCTAGGAAACGCCCAGTGTCATGCATGTGATGAGTCCTCAGACCCCTGCTCTTCTGTGATGGAAACTCACAGTGAGAGTCACTTGGCTTCAAAGAACTGACTAGTTCACAGCTGCCTAAAGATGAAACTAGCATGACAGATGTGATGGAAGGAGCCATGCGAGGGATGGGGGGTCTGAAAGAAGAATGGCAACACTCACATTTTTATAGAAATCACTTTTTATTTCTGTAGCGTACAAAAAGTATAAATATGTAAAACTGATCACCTGCACACTTGAGCAGGAAGGACAGGAGGCCGGGGTGTGTCTGCGCCAGAGTGAGGGCAGGAAGCAGGTCAGAGCAGCCGCCCCCAGGCCCCTCCCTAGACACTTCATATCCCCCGCTGGAGGCAAGCGAGCAGCCTCAGGAGAGGCCAGCGGGGAGAGGGCACCTGAGGACCGAGGCACTTGAGGGACGCAGCCTGAGATGACCGCCAGGTGAGGACAGAGCAGTGGACGTGCAGGTGGGGTGAGCCATGGGTCGGCTCACCCCCAGTCTCTTTCCTTCCACTGCTGTTCGGTGTGGAGCAGGGACAGGAAGCAGGGACAGAAAGGACGTCCACGGAAGGAATGAGAAGGAGCAACAGCCGCCGCCGCCCAGCACCAGGCTGGCGGACAGGCCTGGGGGTGACCGACGCCAGCACGGAGCTCATGGGCTCCTGAGACGCAGGAGGCGGGTGCCAGAGCAGGCTGTAAACCGGCAGCAGAGCCATGCAATTTGTTGGGAGAGGCTAATACTCTGAACAACGTAGCAGAACTCTTACAATCTGCGAGCAGAAGCGACGGACGTGACCTGGCTGGGGGAGCCAGGCCTTGGGGCTGCCGACACTTGCGTTGAGAAGAGAGCCCCGAGCGTCCTCGCCCTGGACCGTGATAGTGGCAGGTTTCCACACACACACAGTTCTCTCCCTCCCACGGGGCAGCAGGTGTGTCTGCACTAACGGCTCCACGGTAACCCATCGAGGGAGGTGCTCGGGCTGAGAATGGTGAAGGCCACGTCAAAGCCTCTCAGTCATGACCTGACCAGGTCAGGTCCCCTCTAAAGTCCACGCTTCCAGCCTAAACCATGATTAAGACAATTTGTAAATTTCTCACATCACTGATCACAAATCGGGCCACAGCCACCCTGACTGAGACAGGGGCCAGTCAGCCAGCCTTGAGGGAAGAGGCGACTGTGATCAGGTGACTCCTGAGCCCCCGAGTGGAGCGGCTGCTTTGGGGAATGGGCGCCACACTCCCCCAGCCCACCCCTGCCCCCTGACAAAGACAGCAGGGGGCGAGCACTTCTCCCGGGGCCCCTCCTCCATGGGTGAGGCAGGTGTTGGGTGGACTTGGAATGACCATGATGGTAAACGATACTCTGGGAACCACTGTGGGCAGGACATGGGAAAGGCTACGTCACAGCGGACAAGGCCAACGGACAAGGCCTCAGCTCCAACCTGCACTCCTGGAGGCAGTCGTCCCCCCAGGTGCTCTCGTGACCACAGGCTCATTATGGAAGACCGCCAGGCCCAGGGCGGTACAGAGACCCTGGAAGTGGGGGATGGTCACATCTCCATGGATGAACCGGCCATTTTCAGAAAAAGTCTGCAGACCTGGAGACTGAAGGTCGCTGAGGGAACTACCCCCCTCTGAGAGGGTCTGCAGGAAAGGGGAGTTAAGGTGATCCTGGACGCGAATTTCCAAGAACGAGACCCTGGCGGCTGGGCGATGATGTCAGATCACCTCTGTGCTCTGCAAAGCCTCTCACCCGAGTTAAGCCGTGATCCCTGAACAGGGCTGTGCTACCAGGGGGTGGGGTGTACAAACATACATGTGGGCGCACACGTATGTGAATCCACACACATCTACACACACACTTCCAGGGACCGCTCCACAGGGGCAGTCTGTCGCTCCGGGTGTCCTGGGGCGGGAGCAGGGCGGCAGCACTCTGCTCCGGCCGCTCGGTCTCACTCACAGGCCAGCTTGCTGTCGAAGCTGGAGAGCCCGATGGCAAAGGCCTGGAGTGCACAGAGTGGGTAGTTGTAGTCCAGCGTGAACACGTCGTCGGCCACGCGTCCAAACTGCATGACTATGTAGTCAGCTGGAAGCAGAGGGCAGGCACGTCAGTGGGGGAGGTGCTTCTACCTGGAAGGGCCCACTTTAGATACAGAGACAAACCCTCCACACAGGCCAGTGATCCCAGCTCTCTGAAATGGGAATCCCTCAGAAGGATGGAAAGAGGCGTGACCAAGAGTACCCACTCCCCGCCACCCCAGGCTCTACTATGATCCACTCTGCTCCAGGGAAGGAGGCTGCCCAGGGCAGGGCTAGAGGAGGGGACGGCCAAGAGGAGCCTGCCCGGCGCAGCACAAACTCTGTGGGCCTGACTGGACTCGCCCAGAACCGTCACTGAGGAAGGGAGGGTCTGTGCCCCTGCTTCGGACGCTGCCTCCCCCGGGACATCTCTGTCTCACGTCTGCCCTCCACACAGTGACTCAGAGGTCCGACTGTACAATGCAGCTCTGTGCTTCCAAAGGAACCATTTCTCTTTCTTAAACCACTCTCTCCTGAGTGTAACTTCCTACCAAACAAGGGAAATGCTCATTTCCGAATCTCGCCAGAACACCCTTCTCCCTGGGGGCTTACGGTCGTTGTCGTGGACGATCTGGAAGTTCTTCACAGATGCCTGAGTGACCCGGCCGTAGAAGTTCAGGACGTAGGACTGAGTGTCATCGTTCCAGACCGGGGACTTGTTGTGCAGCTCGATCAAGTTCTCCATGGCTTTGTTCTGCCATTTTGAAAGCAAGCTCTCGTGGTCCTGCAGGCAAAGGGTCGGTGCTGAGAGCCAGGGGAGATCACCCCTCCTCCACCCTGTGCAGGGGCGGGCAGAGGAGCAGCCTATTTTCTCCATTTCAGAAAATAAAACAGAACGTCAAAGATTAAGCCAGATTTTCTGGATTCTTAGAGAATCACTAGCAGTTGCAAAGTAAGTGGCTACAATCAACTGCATGAGCAAGTGCAGGTGCCCGGGGGTCTGGAGCGACGGCACGGCTCTGAAGGAGAGGGCCGGTCACCACACTGGGCTCTAGTGGAAGCAGGAGTCTCTTCTACTGATCTTATCTGCATCACGGTCTTATTTTTAGGGTCCTTTGTTGATTACATATGAATACCTATGGCTGATTCAAGCTGATACATGGCAGAAACCAACACAATATTGTAAAGTGATCATCCTTCAATTAAAAATAAAGACTTTTTTTTATTAAAAACGAATACACTCTAACTTACATTTCGTGGCTGAAAAGGGATCCGTTCATGATTCATATTCATCCCAGGGATGATCACAGACATTTTCCTCGGGCCTTTAAATCCAAGTACGTTTGTCTCCTAGAAGAGAGGGAAATAAACAGGAACTTGAAACAGAAAAGAAAAGCGATGACATTCTTAACACAAGACTCTGCTGGGCATGCGAAATGTCCACAATGTGGAGAGCACTAAAAACCATTCAATTACTTCACTGTAGTTAAACCAAGAGAGACGGGGAATCAAGACCAGGAAAATAGTATTTCCTCTTTTTAACCTACTTTGAACATTTGAATCTAAAGCAGATTCTATTATCTAGAAACCTTACTCTTCCTCTTTAGCCTGAAGTGAAATTTAAGACAATTTTGAGCAAACTGCCCAGTTTAATCATCATCAATATCTACTTCCCAACACTTCACGTGTTCACGCTGGACTACAACTACCCACTCTGTGCACAGGGCACTATATGATATACAGGGAGAACTACAGTTTAACTAAAGCCTGTGCTTGGAAATAAAAAATTAAAATGCCTGTCAAGCCAGGCAGATTATACATGAACAAGTACATTAAATATGTGGATGTGTGTTTATTTACACACATATACATGTGCATATTAAAGTTATGCATAGTTAAAATATTTCATTGATTCTGAAGCTAAGAGAAAACATACCATAGGTTATAAAGGGTTAAGTCAAATGATTCTCAGTCACACAGTTAAAATCTCATGGGAATCAAGTGATGAGATTAATTCCAACTGAAGAAAGGCTGAGGCTCTACGATCAAAGCAACAACTGAGTCAGGTTAATTCCTTCTCGCTTCTCTAACTCTGCGTGCTCTCTACACGCAGCGGGTCCAGGTTTGTGTGGAAACAGCAGTGAGCAGGAGTTTACAAAGTGGTCAGAGAAGGATCAGAAGCATGACAAGGGGAGCTCACGGGGTGCAAGAGGAATCGAGGGGAGCCGAGGGGAGCGTCAAGCACGTCCCATGTGGGGAGAGGCCCCTCTGCAGACCCTGGTGGGCATGCAGGAGGGGGCGGGCAGGTTTGGGGCAGTGGTGGGGGGAGGTCAGAGACAACAGGAGGGCTGCTGCAGCTAGAGGGGCAGGGAGCATGCTGCTGGGGGAGTCGGAGAGTGAGGTGGGAGGTCTGGCTGGACTCTGGACTCAGGGGGCAGCCTGACAGGCTGTGGAGCAGAAGGACGCCGTCCGCTGGAGCGGGGCAGCAGGGCAGCAGCCCGGAGAAGACGGAAGCAGGGACCGGCTTCCCAGTCACTGTCCCCTCTAGCCAGCGTGTCAGCGGTAACACAGTGAGCATTCACACCACTGCGGCATGGGGAAGGGACAAGAGCAGAGGAGGCAGGCCTGCCGGAACAGTAAACACACTAAACTTGGCAGATCACAAGCAAACCTGAGCATACTGGGAAACAAGCGTGGGGGGCAGGAGGGGTGCAGACTGTGAGCTCGGGGCTGCTCAGGAGGCCGGAGAGATAGCACTCACGTAGCACACGGCAGCCAGCTCCTGCCGCGTGTAGGCCTTTTCCACCAGGCCCTGGGCCTTGGCCGGGCTCACACCATGGTCATACACGGTGAACTTAGTCCCCATGAGGTTGGACCTAGAATCAAGAGGAAAAATCACCACAGAGCTCTGTAATTTTCTCATTTTCCATCCTTGAAACAAGGCGAGGCCTTGGGCTTTCTATTGACTTATTTGTCTTTAGATGACATCAACCCAGCTCACTGTAAAACCAGTGTGAACTTGCTTTGAGACTACAGGAATCAAGCTCTCCCAAGAAGACGTGACATGAGGTTGCCCCGACCTGAGCTTGCCAATGTAGCTCTCCCCGTCTCGGGACAGGTCTGTGGGGTCCGTGGAGATGAGGTAGTTGGATGTCTTGCTCTTTTTCCGCTTCCTACCTGCAAGAAGAAATATCTAGAAAAGGAAAAAACATTTCAGTAAAAAATGCACTCAAGAGCTGCCATGTGTGTCCTACCCATTCAGTGAGCAAATATCCAGCAGCTGCCTGTCCGATACCAAGTACTCCACCTCTGGGTCTTTTCTACTTTTAAACAGGTTTAATTCACTTTAACTTTTCTTATAGAAAAGCCACGTGGTGGCCACAGCTGGAGTGTGGGTCCTCTGCACAGAGACTCCGGTGTGGGTCATTACAGGACGCTCAGCGCATTCTCAGAGACACTCTCCCTTCAGAGCCTGGGGTGAGGCAGCCCAAGTCTTGGCAATGCCATCAGAAACAATTTCGGCACAGCGCCCGGGGTGGCGTGCAGCCCAGCCACAGCACAGTGCTGTCCATGCTGGCCGGCTGGCAGCTTCTCAGGCACAGGAGCAGAGGCTCTGCTAGGGTCCTGGGGCAGGGGTGAGAGGCGCCAGCCCGGAGCCGAGCAGCCAGTCAGCCTGCAGGATGGGGTGCGGCCTGCTGACCCCGCTCCCAGCAGCCTCACCACACAAGGACTGTGGAGAACCTGGCCAGAACCATGGCCTCACAGATGGCAGCAGTGACCTCCCTGAAGCCCCAAACACCCAGACCAGCCTCTGTGCGCTGGAACCCCAGTGGTGACGATGCCTGGCCCCTGGTCCGCAGGCCAGCACGTGTAAAACTCACGCATGATGTTCAAAACCTAGTCCTGGAGGGATACTCCCAGGCAGAAGTCAGTCATCTCGCGTTCCCAGATGGACAGGCACGAGAGACAGGTCTCCTGCAGAGCCTGGACGAGGCGCCCAGCTGGGTGAGGGGCACCCACTCCCTGTCCCTGACCTTGCCGCCCTGTGCTCAGTGGCCTCGGGCCCCCAGGTGCACCATGGAAGCCACTGCGGCCTCCTCTCCCAGGGCCCCTGGGGCCTCCAGGCCTTTCGCAGCACCAGCACACCCACTGTTTGGGCTTTATGCCTTTCAGAATTCGCTACCAGGGTCTCCCAAGTGCCCAGTTTTTCTAAATTCACTAGCTTCATTCTCCACATCATTATTTGTAACTTCATCCCCAAAACCTCCGCTGACATTTTATTTATTTGCCCACACCAGGTCTTAGTTGTGTCATGTGGGATCTAGTTCCCCGCCCAGGGATCAAGCCCAGGCCCCCTGCATTAGGAGAGTGGAATCTTAGCCACTGGACCACCAGGGAAGCCCCACTCCACTGACATTTTAAACAAGCTTCATGCAGTTTCACGAGAAGACTGCCTCCGCCCTGGAGAGGCAGGACCTTGGACACTGACCCCCCGCTCCCCACCACACCACCTTCCAGCCCACTGTGTGCGTGGCTGTTCTGAGCTCCTGTGGCTTCAGGGGTGCGGGTACCGTGGTGTGGGCATCCTTCCCAAACCCTGCTGGACCTGGAGAGTAACAGGGCGGTGGGCGAGGGCAGTACCCGGGGGTGGGGGGGCACTATGGAGTCAAACCAGTTCAGACTGGCTCTGCCACTTGTTGGTGTGATATGGGGGCTCCCCAAGCCCCAGCTACCTCGCCCGCACAGGGGGGACAAGGACTCCTGTCTTACACGCTGTCCTAAGGGCTCCAGGTGACAACACACACCAAGCCGGAGCACACACCTGGCACGCAGTACACACGCAGCGAACAGTGGGCGTCAACAGCACTGACACCGACTACCACCATCTTATTTCAAGGCTCTTAAAATCATCCACTTAGACCTGGTATCAACACAAAATAGGCTAGTCACTAGCAAATACTAACTGCCTCAAATTTAAGGGTAAATCAGAGTTTCTAGGATGAGAAACAAGACATTTCACTAACATGTTTTTGTTTTTCCAATTCCTCCTATTCCCTAAAATGTACTTTCTTCCACACTGGCATGTTCTACCATGTAATAAGAATAAAAGTCTAAGAGCATGCTGGAAACCCCTGCATGCCAAAAGAGGGATGGAGGTAAAAACAATTACATCTAAATATCCTCCTCCATTTTATGACTCCTGGATAAAACTCTCTTTTTTTCTGGGGTGGGGGTGGATTTTGACTATTAGACTAGGACCTCTCTGAAGACAGTGAGAACACGGCACTGGAAACTCATAAGTACAACCTCGTTCCTGCTGACTAGGTCTAAGGCTGGTACCCCCACCACCCCTGTTCTTAAGACCATTACCGCCCCCACCTCTACAGCACGCTTCCTTCCATCTCAAGATAAGAACCACTTCGCCTACCTTGCGATTCTCATCCTTTTCCAAGTGCATGTAGTAGGTGGGGAAGAGCCCCCGGTCCATCCCTTTCTTGTCCCGGGTTATTCGACACTTCACTGTGACACCTCGCGGGGCGGGACTGTACGCGAAGCCTTCCAAGTCCTCTATTTCTCCCGGCTGAATGTCAGAGTGTGGGGCTGCGTTCCCGGAGGCCCCTGTGTCCTGAGAGAGCAGCCGGAGCTGGGTCAGGAAACCTCATGTTCTCTTTGAGAAACACTTAAAGGACAAATTAACTTACTGATTTACCCACATGACCACTGGGAGTAATGAAGAAGGGAAGTATGAAAATGGGATACAGCTTTACAAAAGCTGGCTGAAGACACAGGAAATACAGAGTCATGGGTTCTAAGTGTAATTCCAGCTTAAATCCTGGAAGCAGCCCTCATCCAGTGATGGCACTTAAACAGGAAGACGTGTCCAGGAAGCAGTGAAATCAGCCCCAGAGGAAGAAGGTTCAGGACTACATACCGGGGCTGGCTTCTGGCTGGATGCAGAACCGGGCCTCTCCGCCTCTGAACATGGCGACTGAGACGTTAGTTGGTTCCCTTCTCCTTCCTCCCCATCAGTCTCCTCCTCGTCAAAGTTCAAACTCCCTGAGATCCCTGGCAGAAAGGGAGAAACTGTTTTAAAAAAAAGCCAGAAAATCTTTGAGCCAAATACAATTTTAACTCCCTTGCTTAAAACATTCCAGCTGTTCTGACTTAACACACAGCTCTTTTATGCACATTCTGACAACTCTTTCTTCATATTCTGACAACTCTTTCTTCATATTCTCACCTACTCCACCCTTTGTTTTCCCTGCCCACTGCTGCCACCCTAATTTGAGCCTCTTTAAAATATTCTATGAGAGAAAATATCTGCAAATCATATATCTAATAAGGATTAATATCCAGTATATTTAACTCAACAGCAACAAAACAAACCCAATTCAAAAATGGGTCAAGGACTTGAACAGACATTTCTCCAAAGAAGATATGTAAGTGGCCAATAAGCATGAGAAGATCCTCAACATCACTAGTCATTAGGGAAATGCAAATTAAAATCACAATGAGATACCACTTGACAAGCACTGGGATGACTACTATAAAAAAAAAATACCAGGCTTTCCTGGTGGCTTAGTGGTAAAGAATTCGCCTGCCAATGCAGGAGACACGGGTTCTATCCCTGATCCGGGAAGATCCCACATGCTGCAGGGCACCTAAACCCATGTGCCACAACTACTAAGCCCATATCCTACAGCCCGGGAGCTGCAACTACTGAAGCCCGCACACCTAGAGCCTGTGCCCTGCAGCAAGAGAAGTCGCTGCAATGAGAAGCCCAAGAACCGCAACTAGAGAGTAGCCCCCACTTGCTGCAACTAGAGAAAAGCCCGGGCAGCAGCAAAGACCCAATGGAGCCAAAAATAAATTAATAAATTTAAAAACACAACAACAAAAACCCAAAAACAGAAAATAAGTGTCGGTGAGGATGTGGAGAAACTGGAACCCTCGTGCACTGCTGGTGGTGATGCAAAATTATGCAGCCACAGAAGAAAACAATATAGTGGTTCCTAAAATAGACATATAGAACTACCCGAGAATCCAACAATTCCACCTCTGGGTATATTCCCAAAAAGACAAGAAGCAGAGACACAGACAGATACTTGAACAACCAACGTGCAGAGCAGTGTTCTTCTCAATTTTCAAATGGTGAAAACAACCCAAACATCCACCAACTGATGAATAAACAAACCGCGGTACATACATAAATGGGATGTCATTCAGCCTTAAGAAGGAATGAAATCCTGACACATGCTACAACATGAATGAATCCTAAAGACATTATGCTAAGTGAAAATAAGTCAGATACAAAAGGCCAAAGCCCCTGCGATTCTATATATGTGAGCTGTGAGGGGAGAGGAGGAGCTGGGGAGGCAGTGGCTCAGTCTGCGAAGGTAACAAAGGCCTGGAGATGACAGTGCGGAGGCCCGGGAGCAGCATTTCTGCCCAAGACAAAGAAGCAGAGCTACGCCTGAAACCCAACCCTCTTTCTCTTTAGTCTCTGGGGTGAGGCTGCCCCTCATACAGTAGCTGGCACAGCCCCCGAATCGTAACTGACAAGGAGACTGAGCAACAGGCAGTCCTACCCGTCTCGGAGGACGGACCACCATGAGCTCTTTTCACATAGTTCACAAATAAATGGTATTCGTTTTTCTCAAGGACACCCAAGGATAAGACTAAGGCCAGGAAAAATATGTCCATATGAAAATATATGCGTAACTCTTTACAGCAGCGCTATTCCTAACAGCCAGAGTGGAACCACACCAACTGCCCATCAGCTGACGACAAGAAGAACAAAAGATGGCTCATGTGTACAATGGAACGTCACTCAACCATAGAGAGGAATGAAGCACTGACAGGCCGCAACGCGGATGAACTCTGAGAAAATGATGTTAAGCGACAGCCAGGCAGAGGGCCCACACAGCGTGTGGCTCCTGACATGAGAGCCCAGAATCAGCAGGTCCGCAGAGAGAAGGGAGACCGGTGGCCGCCTACGGATGGGGCGCTGAGAATGCAGGAAATGAGGGGGGACAGCTAACAGGCACGAAGCCCTGTGGGGTCAGACAACATTCTAAAACTGAGAGTGCTGATGGCTGCAGGCTTCTGGGCGACACACTAAAGGGCCAATCGACTGCCGGCTTTAAGCGGGTGAACCGTGTGTTATGTGAATGAGATCTCAATAAAACTATCATTTAAAAGATTCGTTGGTTTGTGACGGACATTTCTTTTTTCTTCTTCCCTAAAATGTTAACTTTTGGGGGCGGGTAGCAAAAAGGCATAAAACTCTTGGGACCTCACTCTCACATGGGTATCTTCACTTCTACTATGCTTTCTTCTATTAGAAGTACAGTTGACTTACAATGTTAGTACTATGTTTCCAAACACCATTTTTATACTAAGAACTCAGTTTATGTGAACATGTACCTTAAGACAGAGATCAAGGATTTCTCCCAAACTTGTAAGACAAGTAAACGAACCTCCACTTGAGGAACCTTATCTTTCAAAATGACACTTCCTGAATCTTGGTCTAGAGAGCACCCGTCCCCTCCATTCCTCACAGCACAGAGTAACTCTTGTCCAGCCCACACCTGACGTCACTCCGGCTCAACCAGCTCACGGCCTCAAAGCGGGGACCCCCTCACCGTGCTGTCGGAGCACCTCCTGCAGATCCGGCTTGGGGGCGGGGTCCCGCGTGCTCTCCCCGTCTGGGCTCCCTTCAGTGTCCTCTGCGGCAGAAGAGCCTACCGTGAGAACAGGAAGTCTGGTGTCCACGTCCTGAGCATCCGGCTTCAGGAAGGCAGCAGGACCATCGATGCCTAGGAGCCCAACGAAAAGAAAACAGAAGCCAGTATTATCCGCTCTGTGGACAGGGGGTTTTGGTGCGTGTGATCCGAATGAATACCCACCAAACTGGTTCACTTCTCCAGCCTTAACCTCCACGAGAACATCTGTTAACAGAGGAAGCCACTCCATTATCTGTGTTCATTTTATCAAGCTGTCCCAACTAGAAGCTATAAAGTATTAATAAAATGCACCTGATGCTGTGCTTCAGAAACTTAAGAAAGAGAGAGAAAGCAAAGCAGGTCTTCCGGACTTGAGACCTGGTCCAGGCAGGTGGCCAGGGGCTGGCTTTAGTCGTGTTTAACCCTGCTCTTCCTCCTCCCTGCCACTGTCGCTGCTGTTCCCTGAGTCCAGGGACTGGAGGAATGGCTGCCTCTACCTGCTCCTGGCTTTATGGTTCACTTTGCGGGAGATAACCACCAAGCCTGCAAACTCCTCAAATAGGCTGTGCTGGGGGCTTCCCTGGTGGTCCAGTGGTTAAGACTCATCACTTCAACAGGGAACTAAGATCCCACAGCCATTCATTCTGCAGCTAAAACAACTGTTCCAGGATGGCTGTGAACTTTCAGGTATCCTCCACTGATCGGACCACTGCGTTTATTTCAACTCAAAAGCCTAAAGATTATGAAGGGACCTGGTAATGATGCCAACATCGTCCCTTTGGCCCTCCTGAGAAGGCTCTGCCTCCCTCCAGGTCTGTGAAAGCCGTGCAGCAGCAGGAGGGGACGCTGCCTGAGTACACACCCTGCAGGATGACACCGCCATGTGGGGCCTGAGGTTCCACCAGCAGAGCGAGCTCCTCGCAGCCCCTCGGCTTTGCCCGCCGTGGCCGGGCCTCCAGGTTCGGCTGCACCATGAGCGGCTCCAGGCGCTTTTTCCTCTGCTTCTTCTCCAGCAGCGCTCTCTAAGGAGAATCGCGAGAGGACAGCCATCAACCACCAGGTCTGGCTACTTCAGAATATACAGTCTTTCACAGAGCCTTACAGAACCTCTGGTAAATTACATTTTCCCACTCAAGAAGTGGGAAAAACTGAGGCACAGAGAGGGGTAAGGATCCATTCACTTCATTTAATAAATATTTACTAAATACCTATGAAAGCCATCTAAAGTGATCCAAATGCATTTCTAGCCAAGCAAAGACAATAATCCAAGCATATTAAAAAGATATAGTAATTAACATATTATTATCAAATCACAATCACAAGTTTATATAAACACATGTGAGTGGGAGAAAAGATGAAGGAACATGGTAACAGTGATTTCTCTAGCAGGTAGAAAATGGATAATATTTTTCCTTTTCCTAGTTTTCTAAACTTTCCTACTTTTTTAACTGGAAGAAAAAAAGAAAATTTATTATCCTTTAGGTGTGGAGAAACGGGGCTCCAACAACACTGTTGGTGGGAATGTGAACTGTTACAGCTGCTATGGAGAACAGTATGGAAGGTCCTTAAAAAACTAAAAACAGAACTACCATATGATCCAGCAATCCCACTCCTGGGCACACATCCAGAGAGTACATGCCCTTGAAAGGCTACATGTACCCCAGTGTTCACTGCAGCATTCTTCACAATAGCTAAGACATGGAAGCAACCTAAATGTCCATTGACAGAGGAATGGATAAAGAAGATGTGGTACATATATATATATAATGGAATATTATTACTCAGCCATTGAAAAGAAAGAAATAATGTCTTTTGAAGCAACCTGGATGGACCTGGAGATTATCATACTGAATGAAGTAAGTCAGACAGAGAAAGACATATATCTTGTGATACTGCTTATATGCAGAATCTAAAAAAAAAAAAAAAAAAGATACAAATGAACTTATTTACAAAACAGAAAAACTCACATATTTAGAGAATGAACTTATGGTTGCCAGGGTGAAGGGACAGTTAGGTAGTTTGGCATGGACATGTACACACTGCTATATTTAAAATAGATAACCAACAAGGACCTACTGTACCGCACAAGGAAATCTGCTGAATATTCTGTATAATCTAAATGGGAAAAGAATTTGAAAAAGAACAGACACATGTATACACCATTGAGGTGACTGCCACCACCTTGAAGCACAGGGTGCCTGAAGACCACTGGGTCATGCTCCATTCCGGGGGCACAGGAGAAGGCTGGATCCCTCCCATGTGTTGGCCTGAGAGGCAGTGGACGTGGTGACAGGCCCCACAGAGGCACCACGGACACCAAGGGCCTGGGAGGGGCCCTGGCAGCCAGACAGCCCCAGGAACGTCACCCTGGAGACAGCTGAACTAGGTTCCACCTTTGAAGTAATTTACTGCCCTCCAAGTCCCCTTACACAGAACTATACAAAAGAGATCTTAATAACCCAGATAACCATGATGGTGTGATCACTCATGTAGAGCCAGATATCCTAGAGTAGGAAGTCAAGTGGGCCTTAGGAAGCATCACTACAAGCAAAGCTAGTGGAGGTGATGGAATTCCAGCTGAGCTCCTTCAAATCATAAAAGATGATGCTGTGAAAGGCTGCACTCAATATGCCAGCAAATTTGGAAAACTCAGCAGTGGCCACAGGATTGGAAAAGGTCAGTTTTCACTCCAATCCAAAAGAAAGGCAGTGCCAAAGAATGTTCAAACTAGTGCACAACTGCACTCATCTCACACGCTAGCAAAGTGATGCTCACAATCCTCCAAGCCGGGCTCCAGCAGCACGTGCGCCGGGAACTGCCAGGGGAAGCTCCACAGGCAGAGGCGCCGGAGGTGGACTCGCCGGCGCCCGCTGATCACCGGAAACGCGGGAGCGCTCCCAAAAGCATCTGCTTCTGCTTTACTGACTGTGCCAAGGCCTGCGACTGTGTGGATCACAACAGACTGTGGAATATTCTGCAAGAGATGGGAATACCAGACCACCTGACCTGCCTCCTGAGAAATCTGTATGCAGGTCAGGAAGCAACAGTTAGAACCGGACATGGAACAACAGACTGGTTCCAAATCAGGAAAGGAGTCCATCAAGGCTGTATATTGTCACCCTGCTCATTTAACTTATATGCAGAGTACATCCTGAGAAACACTGGACTGGATGAAGCACAAGCTGGAATCAAGATTGTTGGGAGAAATACCAATAACCTCAGATACGCAGATGACACCACCCTTATGGCAGAAAGTGAAGAACTAAAGAGCCTCTTGATGAAAGTGAAAGAGGAGAGTGAAAAAGTTGGCTTAAAGTTCAACATTCAGCAAACTAGGATCACGGCATCCGGTTCCATCACTTCATGGCAAATAGATGGGGAAACAACAGAAACAGCAACAGACTTTACTTTCTTGAGCTCCAAAATCACTGCAGTGACTGCAGCCATGAAATTAAAAGATGCCTGCTTCTTGGAAGAACAGTTATGACAAACCTAGACAGCATATTGAAAAGCAGAGACATTACTTTGCCAACAAAGGTCCATATAGTCAAAGCTATGGTTTTTCCAGTAGTCATGCATGGATGTGACAGTTTATAAAGAAGGCTGAAGAACTGATGCTTTTGAACTGTGGTGTTGGGGAAGACTCTCGAGAGTCCCTTGGACTGCAAGGAGATCAAACCAGTTCATCCTAAAGGAAATCAGACCTGAATAGTCACTGGAAGGACTAATGCTGAAGCTGAAACTCCAATACTTTGGCCACCTGATGTGAAGAACTCACTCACTGGAAAAAACCCTGAAGCTGGGGAAGATTGAAGGGGGGAGGGGAAGGGGACGACAGAGGATGAGATGGTTGGGTAGCATCACCGACTCGATGGACATGAGTTTGAGCAACCTCTGGGAGATGGTGAAGGACAGGGAAGCCTGGCATGCTGCAGTCCATGGGGTGGCAAAGAGTCAGACACGCCTCAGCGACTTAATAACAAAAAGTCCCGTTACGAAGTCCAACAGCAACATAAAGGAGCAAGACAGAAGTTGAAGGTATTTTTAGTCACCTGTCACTCCAGACACTGATGGCTAATGATCCTACTTTGGCAGACAGGATGGACCTAAACAATTTCCTGAATTAGAAAACACTCCTATGAAAGTAACACATGTTGGGTATAAGATTCTAGGCTGACTAATCAGGACTCTCACAGTGTGTGACAACACAGAACTGCATTTATCTCTTCCATCATTCCAATATTTAATGAAGGACTACAATGGGCCCAGCCCTAGGCCAGGACCTTCTGATGGAAAGGTCATCATTAACAGACTTCTTGGCTCCTTTTCTCATGGAGCTTAGTCTAAAGGAGGAAATGAACATAAGTCAAATCATTGCAAATAATAACACGTAACTGAAAAGTGGGACCAGTACTGTGAGAAAAAGTATTCCGTAGAAAATAGAGGCTTTTAAGTAGCACAGTACCATTTTCAGATTTGCATTTTAAGATAAAGAAAAAATCTTGCAGTTACATGAAATTACAGTGCAGAGAGGTATTTGGGCAGCAGTTTCGTATTACTACACAGAAATACAGCGTTAACATTTTTCTAATTCTTATGACAGATGCCAAGGAATCTTCAGTGACTATAAATCCAAGGCCAGTTTTAATGCTGATGTCCTCAAAGTGCTTTGGCCTTGCTGTGGCCACAGTCAGGCCCACCGGCTTTCTGGTCAGGATAAGCTGTCCACATCTTTCAGAAGAGGAGACTCTGCTCACCTGGTTATCCAGTTTCAGCTGCCTGAGCTTCATGGTCTCATCTTCAAAGGCTCTGTTAAAAAAAAAAAACATGAAAGCACTTAAAGAGAAAATCCTCTTAAAACCACATCAGTCTCGTCATTTCCATGTAGCTAGCTACTCCTTTGGGCCATTTGGAGCCAGTTAAGTCTACCTCGGGGAAGCACCGGTCCCCACAGGCTGCCCACACTGACTGCAGGAGGACCGGCCACCCTTCATGCCACACAGTCCGGGGGACCTGACGAGACTGGATACCCACAGGATGAGAAAGGGCAGAACACAGACCCCCGTGCACGCCAGGACTGTTTTTCTCTTTAAAATCATGTGCTGAGTATTCATTATATTCCAGACAGTGTTAAGTACTTTAAATTTATTCTTTTATTTATTCCTCAAAACAGTCCTATGAATTAAGTACTGTCATTTTTCACACTTTGAAAATAAAGGGAACAGAAATGGAGAGCCGCGCCTAGGCTTAAATAACAGAAACAGACACTAGTCCTGGTCTCTTTCCAGAGTCTAAATTACATCTAAAAATCAAATATATTCTACTTCTGTTTTTCTTTTGTTTTTTTTGTTTTTAATTTTTATTGGAATATAATTGATTTATAATGTTGTGCTAGTTTCAGGTATATAGCAAATTGATCAGTTAATACATACATCCATTTTTTTTTTAAAATTCTTTTCCCATATAGATCTACTTCTTTTTTGGAAATAGTTCTAAGAGATAGTTAGGTAGTATAAAGCATCTTACTAAAATCACTGACTTCAAGATCTAGCAAGTCATGTAACTTCCTTTTCAATAAAAGAGTAAAACATTATTCAGTCATTACAAGAGACTACAAATATGGATGGATAACATATAATACTATTAGGAGACAAATTTGTTTCACTGAAGGAAGTCAACAAAATGGAATCAAATTACTGTCTCAATTAAAAAACCAAACCCTTCTGTCTGTCTTTAAACTCTTTCTGAAAATCTTTTCTGACAATTTCCTAACTTAAGATTTTGTGACTCAGCATTCTTAGAAACTAAGTATAAAACAAGGCAGAAATGGTTCTCAATTATTTCTATTGTTAAGTTTTTACTAGGAGCTTCTTGCCAAAGGAAAAAAAAAAACTATAAATACGAGGTCTTTATTTAAGAAGACATGTTCCACAGCTACAAAGGGAAGCAGGGCTTTTCCTGCACTTTCGGTAAATACACAAAAGCATCTCTCTATGGTTGAACGGCTAACTAGGACAGTCCCACACTGTGCAAGGGTTTATAAATTTTAATAATGCATAGCAACCTGGAATTTGTGCACCATCTTAAAGACTCCTCCTGCCCACTAACTGTAAGCAGATTTAATAACTCTGGCAGTACCCTCTATTAATTCCTATGTAACCTTTATATCTTGGAGAAGGAAATGGCAGTCCACTCCAGCACTCTTGCCTGGAAAATCCCATGGATGGAGGAGCCTGGTAGGATACGGTCCATGGGGTCACAAAGAGTCGGACATGACTGAGCAACTTCTCTCTTTCTTCTTAACCTTTCCATCTGATGTGAACAGCCAACCCATTGGAAAAGTCCCTGATGCTGGGAAAGATTTCGGGCCGAAGAGGAGGACATCAGAGGACACGATGGCTGGATGGCATCATGGATGCAATGAACATGAACTTGGGCAAATTTCAGGAGATGGTGAGGGACCTGAGAGAGGCCTGGTGTGCTGCAGTCCAAGAGGCTGCAAAGAATCAGACACTACGGGAGACCGAACAACAACCACCACCTTTACATTTAAGAATAACAACAACACTAAGTGTTAAATCATCTCATTTTTTCCTTAGCTTAAAAGAGACACAAATAGACAAAAATATGATACACTCTTCACCTTGACTTTGTGGGCCCCTATCTAGGTATGCTCCTGATTTCCTGTCTTTAATCCTCATTCACATATTTTTAAATCAAGCTTTATGTATACAGTGCAAGAATATTATTAGTATTCAGTGAAAATTAGTATTCACTTGAAAAAGTCCTACATAAAACAAATAAGACAAAAAATAAACTCTCTTTTACAGACTAGTATTTTCAACATTTCCTGCTATGAAACTGTTTTTCCTCCACCTCACTGGTCCCTTTTCACTAAACCAGAATTGTGAGCATGGGGGAAAAACTCATTCTATCTCGGAACTTCTCTGGTTGTCCAGTGGTTAAGAATCTGCCTTGCAATTCAGGGGACACAGGTTTGATCCCTGATGGGGAATTAAGACCCCACATGCTTCAGAGCTATTGAGCCCATGCACCACAACTAGAGAGTCCTTGAACTGCAACAAAATATCCCGTGTGCCACAACCAAGACCAGACGCAGCCAAATAAACAAGTATTTTTTAAATGCTCTAAAAATCATTTTATTCCCTATAAAATACTAAAACCTTTCCAATAATGCTAAATTCTGAAACAACTAAAATCCTCCAACATTTCTCTTACAGCCTCTAACAGTGAAGAAAACAGGTGTGTCTTTAATGCCTTATCTGGACACCACTAAATCCTTTCATCAAGCCTGGGCAAGAAGGCCAATTTAAATAAACAGTGTGGTATATTCAAAGCATTCTGACCTGAACAGAAGAGGCACTAAAAAGATGCTATATAATTGTAACATTTAGATCCCTTCTGTACTTCAAAAGTTACACTTCCTCTGAGTTCTAGTTTTAAATTATAACTTGGCAGAAATAATCAAGATTTTTATACACTTATAATAAATCTGAACTAGGATTTCGGGTCAAACTGTATTATGATCTTACTAAACTTGCATTCTTTTCTTTAATATTCTCTTTTCTTCATTTCAAACCAAGTTGTTTAATAGCGAGCCTAAACAAGCCTGGTTAGCAAATCTACACAAAACAAAATGAAGTTCTACAGAACAGAGGGAGAATCATTAACTCAGAAGGAAAGTTAACGCCAGAGAACTGTTAATGGAGAGGGAGCTAACTGCTCAAGGCCAGAAAGTGGATGAGTGGACGAGCTAGAGTTCAGCCTCAGCCCCACAGCACCTGCCTCAGCGTGCAGACAGCACCTTCCCCACAAATATTCAAATGGTCAGCAAAGAACCTGGGATTTCATTATTATGGCATTTCAACAAGTCTGCCAAGAATCTTTTCAGTCAAAATGTCAGTTCATGGGTATTTTTAGGCAGCAGAATTTCCAAGCCAGTGAATAGATTTTGAAGATGCCCATGGGAGCAGTTGATCACAGGTTATAAATACTATTGGAAAAGGGTCATCAGATTTCATTGTGTCTGAACTGATCACGGTGTCAAGTACTTGGGTCAACAGCTATTAATAAAGTATTTTTCTCTAAGTCAACTGACAAGGAGAGTCACCTTGTCCAAATCCCAAATGTCAATACTGGAGGCTGTATTTTCACACGCAGTGAGACCCAAGAGTACATCTGGCTGGAACAAAACACTGCTTCTGGGAGAAGGCACATAAAGATTAAATTAGAACGGCCAGAAAAGACTCCACAGAAACCTACCCTTCCTCATGCAGGAGAACTGTTAATATTCCGGGCTCAGCGGTCTGTTACTTGAGTGACTGCCACAATCTGGGACTAACTTAATTGAAGCGAGGGAATGAAAACCCATTTCCTAAGAGGCCCATTTAGAAGAGACAGAGAGAAGGGAGAACTGCCCGGGGAGAGAGAGGCAGTGAGAAGGGAAACTTGGCAGCTGATGAGATGATTCATTTGGCCCCAGAGAACACAGTGAGGAAAATTGCTTCAGACGAAGAAGCCCTCTCTCTCATTCTGCATGTCCCACACAACAAAGGCTTTAAAAAGCATTCTTTTTCGTGAGCCCAACAGAAAGGTTATTTAAAACGCATGACTTGGTGCAGAAGTTAAACTATCCGTTTATTCCTCACAGATTTTAAAAAGGACACAACTGAGAATCCAAATTCACTCCACCTCCTGCTGGGTCATCCTTTCCTGGGAGTTTCAGTTTCTCTCTGGTAATGTCATTTCCCTTCTCTCTCCGGTAAGATCAAAGTACATTCTTCTGGACGCCCCTGGTGGTCCAGAGGATAAAAATCTACCTGTCAATGCAGGGGACAAAGATTCAATCCCCGGCCTGGGAAGATTCCACGCGGGGCAACTACTGAGCCTGCACTCTGGAGCCCAGGCTCCACAATGAGAAGCCATGGCAATGGCAAACACGCACTGCAATTGGAGAGAAGCCCCTGCTCGCCGCAACTAGAGAAAGCCCCTAAGCAGCCAGGAAGACGCAGCACAGCCAAAAATAAAAGTGGCGAAGAGAAAGTACATTCTTTTGCCTTAAGACACCAAGTAAATATTTCCACTCCCATTCCAATGGATGAAATTAGTACTCATTAGTACTTTGCTAAGATGTCTGATTTCTTCAACTGCTTGCTCTAAAAATAATTAGAATGTAATCAGTAGCAGCTGTTACGGTTATATGCAAAAATGGCATCCAGAAATATCTGGAATGGATATCTTAATAGTAAGTGAGAAAAAGAAGAGAGGAGATTCGAAGTCAAAAGCCCAGTTTTACCTCTAGATTTCAGTTCTGACTAGCTCATTTACCTGTCACACATCTTGGCTGTATCACACCTTTTCTGAGCCTTAATTTCCCCACCTATAAAATGAAGACAGTGTCAGAAGCCCTGATTTCTGCAGAGCTGTGAAGCTCAGAAGACATCACTTTTGTGAAAGCTCTCTGAACTCTACAAAGAAACGCAAATGTAAGCCATCATCATGGATCCCTTTATCTCCACAGATCTTCCCTCTCTGAAAGCACATCTTACCAGCCTTCCTCAGTCAAAACGTCTGCCTCTGGCTTATGTGATGTATCAAATTGTCGTTAACAAAAATACGCTGAATTTCAATAGGAAAACAAATCAATCCTCTATAAACCTGCTTCATTCCAAAACCGAAAATCAGAGGCAAACTACAAATTTATTGACTTTTCTTCCAGCAAATCTAAGAAGCAATGATTTATTTTTCAAGAAGCTTGTCTGAAAAGTAATTTTCTTCCTACAAGCCTTATTTTCTATACATTAATTATCACAGGGAAAAAAAGCTTGAAGCAACTAACTATAGCTCATATTCTAAAAATATATCTTGCCCATGATGAAAGTAGGTATCAGT
Source organism: Cervus canadensis (assembly GCF_019320065.1). Lineage (NCBI taxonomy): Eukaryota > Metazoa > Chordata > Mammalia > Artiodactyla > Cervidae > Cervus > Cervus canadensis. The sequence continues at coordinate 12,697,322 of NC_057406.1, read as the reverse complement.
GTTTAGACTATCGTATTCCACCCTAAAACTAAAATCATCACATTTTAAGAACAGTAAATGAGGGACTTCCTTGGTGGTCCAGTGGTTAAGACTGTGCTTCCAATAAAGGGGGCATGGGTTCAATCACTGGTCAGGGAACTAGGATCCCATATTCTGCATGGTTCAACCAAAAATTAAAAAAAAAAAAAAGAAAATTTAAGTAGCAGAAAAAAAGATCCAAACTTTTTAAAAGTAACACAAACAAAAAAATCCAACATGCCATAAATTCAAGATGGTATTTTTCAATGTATGGGTCACAGAATGATCCCTGCATATTTGATAAGAGCTAACATTCCTGTGCCTCAGCCGAGTTCTGTCAAATCAGAATCACAGAAATCAGCACTGTGACAAGCAACCTGAAAATTCTGACATACTCACTTGTTTACAAAAATAAATACATAAATAAAGAATAGGAATGGAAAAGATGAGATTATTTAATATACAGAAAACCTTTAGAGGATCCCCCTAAGAAACCTACCAATGAGCAAACTGAGTGACATCAGAGACAACGAGAAGACATACTTTTCAGCGATAGAAATCTGTTATTGAAATATGTTCTTTTATTAATTCAGTATAAATCATTAAGGGAATCCGAAGAAACCCTGTGATTCCAGAGGAGAAAACTTAAGCCAGAGAAGTAGCTGAGGGGCAGTAAGGAAGCTGGGACTAGAGCTCAGGAAGCCAGTGGGCGCCTCCAGCACCTGCCCCACCTCCGTGCCTGCTGGGAAAGCAGAAAGGACCACCCGATAAACACCAGGGCACTACGCTCATCACCTTCAGAACAGGGGTCTCCCAGAGGTCCCGGTGACCCCTATGATACAATCCCTTTATTCCAGAGGTCATTCCTGCTAACCAGGAGTGCTGTCACAGCAGTTCTAAGGCAAAGGGTCAGCGATGACAATCCTCATTATCAAGACTCATGACAAGTACCAAGAGTCCATAAAGACAGCACATCTACCAGCACGTGGACAAGGCGTCTCTTCTCAAGCATCAATGGAGTCAAGCTCTAACCAGGCCAGGACAATGCTGTAGGCCTTACTAACCACAAGAACGTCTGGCGAGGCAGCACAGACTTAATACAAAGAGCATCTTCCTAAGGAACTGGCTCAGAGGAAATAAAGGAAAGCAGACCACAGGAAGTCTCAGTTTGAAAGAAGCCTTAGCAATTTCACTGTTAACTGTACTCAACATACCTAAGGGAAATATCAAGGCCCCTTCCAGGCCTCAGACCCAGGTTCAATCCCTGGGTGAGGGAGATCCCCTGGAGAAGGGAATGGCAACCCACTCCAGTATTCTTGCCTGGGAAATCCCATGGACAGAGAAGCCTGGTGGGCTACAGTCCATGGGGTCAGAGAGAGTTGGACGTCACTGAGAAACACACCCACACACACCCACACACACACACTCCCCCACCCCCACCCCAGTCCTCAAATCCTCTAACACGGAGAAGGAAGGCAGCTTCCACTCTTCCTCTGAGCAACTCAAGCACGCTTTCCCTCTTGGTAAGAAGAGATGTTAACTTTTTCTTTCAATGGGCACTAAGGCAGGGGAAACAGCACAGTTTCCACAGGAAAGAATAAGAGAAGCTGGAAATGAAAACTATTCCAAAGAATGTCTGAGTCTCTCTGCTTGGAAAGGAAATGTGTTACAGGGGTTATTCTTGCTTTTGTAAGGTCTCTATGAAGTCTTCATATTTGGAGAAATACATGCATGATGAATGTCAGTAGGCTTTTACTATAGCTCTTGATAAAGTCCAGATATACTGTAGTCTTGTATTAGTTAATCTAAGCATATTCAAGCACTGGGTAAGTCTGTTTACCAACAATTAGCTCATTTGATGAAACATCTGAAAAAGAGAGAATGTGAAAGAGCCTGGCCAAGACATAACCTCCAGCCACCACTACTGGTGGTATCTCTGAAGAAAAATCATGGCCTATGGACAAACCATAGACTAGGACGTCCTTAGTCAGCTCTGGGTCACCAGGTCACATCACACGGAGCAGCCTCTCCCACCACATCTTCAATCCTGTATCAGGAACACAAAGGCAGAGAGGCTCAGGTTCCAGCACTGGCCAACCAGGGCTGTCATCTCTAGGGGAATCTACAAGACAAACGCCTAGCTCAGCCAAGGAGCTGAGAGTGTGCTGTTTCAAATTCCATCTCCAGTTTCCACTAAATACTTCACATACAGGAAAAATGTTCAGTGTATTTGCTCATAATTTTTCTACTTTGTTGAAAATAACTCTGGGGAAACGGTCTCATCACTCAAAAGAAGAAGAAGAAAAAAAGTCACAGGAAACTTTAAAAAGTCAAATGTTATCCTTCACACTGAAAAGTGCTCATACCCAAAACTCTATCCATGTATCTCATCAAAAACATCCAAAACATACAACGTGAAGCCAAAAAAAGCAAGAGACTTTCATTCCACTCCCTCTCAGCAACAACTCAGTGAACCAATGACAGAACATACAGCAGGAGAAACATTTGGTGACTCACACATTCCTCTTTGAAGTCAATTTTCAGATTAAAGAGCTGGTTTCTCTGGGAAGACAAAGAGGGACAAACTTGACAATTGTCCCTTGAAACTTCAGGTCCAAAGAATTAAAAACCATTTTGCCTCTTGGTTTCTCAAAGTCAATTCCATTTCTTTTTCCCCAAAATCATGAGTCACACACACCAAACATCTGATAGCCGGGAAATTTACTGCCTTAAATCTATTCACTTTAAGATTAACTGGATGGCCACGGCAGAGCGAGCACCACCCGAATTCAACTGATGATGCTGAATTTTAAACCTGATCTCCCCCTTGAGCGTCCATATTTATACTTGTAAATGTCGGTTCTTCTTCCCTCGACTTAAGAAACCAAAAAACTGAACCAACTTCACAGAGCGCTGCTCTCACGTAAATAAAATCCGATGAAACAGAAAAAACGGGTCTTGTCGGCGCCAACACCTCTCGGGCGACCAGCTTTTCAGTGGTTTCAGCTGCTGACCCAGGGCAGGGTCGGCTCGGCTCCGGAGGCACGCCGGGCGGTACCGGGCAGCAGGCGGGAGCGGGCCCAGACGAAGCCGTGATTCCACCCCGCTCGCCCGCCCGCATCTACGCTTCGGGCCCCGACCGAACCGCCTTGCCCGGCCCGCGCTGACTGCCCGGAGAGCCCGCCCTGGGCAGGGATGCCGCCGCCCCGACAGCTGCTGGCCCCCGGAGCCACCCCGCACCCCCGGCCCAGGTCGAGCACCCCCTGACTGACGCGTTCTGACGAAGCCGGATTGACCCGGCGGGTCCCGGCGCGACTGGACACGAGCTGGCCCTCGGCGTGGGGAACCCGCGCCCCCCGGCCCACCCGCCCCGCACTCCCCTCGGCGCCCGGCCCAGACCTCCACAGCCCTCTCGGGTCTCCGCCCGCCGCCATCGCTCCTGACCTGTCCCCGCGGGGGCCATGGCGGCGGAGCGACGACTCCATCCTGCCGCCCCGCGAGCGCTGACCGCGTCCGCACCCGCGGCAGCTCCTGGCCAGCCTGGCGCAGCCGCCCCGCCCCGCAACCGAACCCCGCACTGTCGCCACCGCCCATTGGTCCCCGAGCCCGCCGCTCCGCGCCCATTGGCCACCGCGTGCCCACCGCTCCGCGCCCATTGGTCCGCGCGCCCGCCGCTCCCACCACGGGTTTCTAGGGGCGGTGGCGCCGCTGGAGGGTTGCTAAGGGCGGGTTGCTAAGCGCCGCGGGGTTGGAGCAGCAGTCCACAGCCCAGTTGAGGCCGGGCTCCCTGGCTGCCAGCGCTCCCCTGCCGCCAGCCCCGCGGCGGTCAGTACTCAGAGACCACCCAGGGCGCTTCCTGGGGGCCGCCCTTCCGACCCCGAGGCATTCCCCGGAACCACACTAGCCAACCCCAGCAGTCCTTCCCAACCGTGAGCGGCCGCGCCCCCTATCCGCAGGACGCCTTCTGCCTGCCCAGACTTTTAGGGCGTCCACGAACTTGCCCTGCACGCTTGCCTGACGGTCTTTTCCATCTCCCGCCCTTGACTGCCTGCGGGCCGTCTTCTAACCTCATATCCCGTAATGAGATCCGCTGTCGGATCCAGTAAATCTTGTCCCCAACTTATTCGCAGTTTTACGGTGCCTACAGAACATCTTGTAAAAACTCATCGCATGTTGACTTTACGGAGTTCGATTCCGAAGCTAGTGTGGGGTCCACGTTTTGTTTTGTGGGTTTTTTTTTTTTTTTTTTTTTTCACGTTTTAAGTTTTTAAAACGCAGAAAACTTGGCACAAGTTAGGAGAACCGAGCTCGTGCTCGCTGGCCAGCCTCCACTCACTGTGTGACCCTGAACCCGGTTCATTATCTGTGCTTCAAATCCCCACATGGAAAATAATCCCTGCTTGTCTTGCTCTGGCTGGACCTGTCACAGATTACATTCTGAAGGCTGAGGGAATGGAGTTGAATGAGAAGCTACTTGTATGGGTGGGAGGAAAAGTAAGATATTTTGTTGACTGGACAGTCTCTCTGCATTAATTACAGCAGTAGTAGTATTTGTTAAGATTACAGATTTATTTACATACATTTTAAACAGGACAAGAAATGATTTCCCCACCCTAGTTAATATTTACAGGTTATTTCAATTGGAAACAAAAAAAATCAAAACATAGCAACTCTAAGTAACGTAATCATGTCCCCTTTATCTCCCTGGCAACCCCCCTTCACCATATGTATTACAACAGGCTTGCTGCTCTTTCTTCACCAGCCAGCAGCCCAACTAGGAAAAGTCACAGTCTGCTTCAAGTTTTTCCATGTACTGGGTCAAAAAGGAAGCAGTCACTGAGTTGGTCCTCAAACACATGGACTGAATTACTTCAAATGAGGTGATTAAAAGAATGAATAGATGGTGGTTAAAGGGAACAATTAAGAATGACCATTTATGGGGGAAGGAGGAAGCAGTAGTACTGTGTTAGTGTAGGTCAGAAGCAGGGTTCTCTAAAAAGTCTGCAGCCATTTATTTACAGACATTCTAAACAGTTACATTTAAAATCTGTTAAACAGTTAATACACTAAAAATATAAAGTGGACTGTTTACGATACTAAAAACTGTTTACGACACAAGATATTTTAAAAAGCAAATCTGGGAACTCAATTCCCTTTTGACTCCAGCGATCAATTTCTTGAGACCACGGATGTCTGGGAAACCGGTCAGTCTTTCACAAGGACCTGGCTTCTGCTCAGCTTTCCCCTCTCCCTGAGGTACGCAAACAGGTGTCGTCGCCTCCTCCATGTGACTTTTATCCCGTACTTCTCCTCTGGGGTGTCTTTAACCAGAATAGGCCCGGGCTCTGGGCTCTTGGGCGTGCTCGTGTGAAGGGAACAGCTGGGAAGGCTGTTTTCCCTCACTTCAGAGGGAATGGGCTCTCCCTGCCCCGGGGATCCTGGGGTCTGGATGTCCCGGGGAATGAATGCACACGGGAAGTCTGGAAGTGCATGTGTCGACAGCTCCCTGCAGCTCTGGGGGCTGAGCATGGGCACCAGGGGCCTTCCAGAAATGTCCTTTTCTGGTTGACTGGGGCCATCCTTGATTGCCGGGATCCCAGGTGTGGCTGAACTGGCAGAAGACTGCGGAGTCTCAAACGTTAGACATGGAAACCTGGAGCTGGTAGATTTTTGACTTGAACGCCTCTTCTGGTCTCGATGATGATGCTTCCGGTTGCCTGGGAACCAGCTTTCTGCTGTTGTATCAAACTGAGGTGATACCTAAGGATTCCAAAAGAAAGAAATACAAGTGAAGTGTGCCAACTCCCAGATACAAACCTAAGGAAACTGCATCAGATGACCAGAATCCTAAATGGGGGCCCACAACAGCAATGGACTTAAAACAGCTGCCTAGGGACTTCCCTGGTGTCACAATGAATAAGAATCTTCCTGCCAATGCAGTGGACACAGGTTCAATCCCTAGTCTGGGAAGAGCCCACATGCTGCAGGGCAACTAAATCCATGCACCATAACTACCGAGTCCAGCTCTAGAACCCAGGAGCCACAACTACTGAAGCCTGAGCGCCTAGAGCCCGTGCTCCGAAACAAGAGAAGCCACCGCAGTGAGAAGTCCATGCGCTACAACAAAGAGCGGCCCTGCTTGCTGCAACTAGCAAAGCCCAAGTGTAGCGGCAAATACCCAGCACGGCCAAAAAAACAACAGCCGTCTGTCTTACTGGATAACCATAGGAAGGGATGCGGGCTTTGGGCAAGTTACTCAGCCTCCCTGGCTTCATCACACCTTACGGCTGCAACACATTTAACGTCTCCCTTTCAGCTCTGAGGGCGGGCCCAGCTGTCTTCACCACTGATGCCCAGCACCTAGCAGAGCACCTGGCACCCAGAGGACCCCAGTGTAGGACGAAAGGGCTAAAGGCAGACCAGTGAGTGAGATCAGGCGTGGAGAGCAATGAGCAGGGCCTGGCACATGGTGAGGACTTCGTAACACGTCCATGTGTTCATGCCTCCTCCCACCAACAGCGCTCTAACATCTACACTTCCTCCCCACTCCTGGAGCCAGGGGTCCAGTTCTCCCCAGCACTCCCGGACCACACACATCTGTTAGGTGCTCTGGGGCAGAGCTCAAGTTTTTATCTGGCTCTTCTGCTACACCACTTTCTGATATCCCATAGCTGTGTTCTCTTCCCAGGGCTTTTAAACTGTCAAGACAGAACACATGCCATCTCTGAGGGTTTTTCTTCACTGTTTGGTGCACTAAACAGTAAACAGAGGGACTTCCCCGGCAGTCCATTGGTTGGGACTCTTCAATTCCAATGCAGGAGGTGTGCATTCCATCCCTGGCCGGGGAGTTAAGATCCCACAGGCCTTGTGGCCAAAAAAACGAAGCATAAAACAGAAAAAATGTTGTAACAAATTCAATAAAGACTTTAAAAGTGGTCCACATTAAAAAAAAAAAAAAAAAACAACAGTAAATAGAGTACTTAGCTAAAAATTCCACCTCTCACATGAAGCTCAGGGAATAATCTCATTTTTCACTCCTTCTTCCATTTATCTGGCTTTCTCACCCGGCTACTGGATACTTTTATACTGAACTCTTTTAGGGGAACGTGGTGGGGAAAAGACTCCAATTCTAGTCCACCCACGCCTCCTCCCGAACTTAGGCGAAAAGATACAGCAGAGAAGATGGCTGAGGATGGAGAGAAAGTGAACACTGCCTCCTTGTCCCTGCGCCCGTGAGGCTCCTAATTCTTTGGCAGCCCTGGTCACGGGGCAGAGTCTGCACCCTGAGAAGCCTGGCTGAGCAGAAGTCAAGGCAGGAACCCTACCCAGGAAGTGATGGTGTTGTGGTCCACAGGCTTGCTGGGCACCTGTCTAGTGTGGGTGACCACGGGAAGCTGGGGAGATCGACAGCGGTATTTGGGGCCCTCCAGTGGTTGTTGGTGGAATAGCAGCTGGGGTTTCTGGGCAGCTTGGCAGCGCTTTTTCCTGGGAGGCATCAACGGGTGAGAGAAGAGCAGTTAGCAACTGCATGATGCTGGCTGTCGGCAGGTCCGGGGAGAGGCTCCACTTCCAACCCATGCCTGCAGAGAAGAAACAAATGCCAACAACCTGGTGATTCCCCAGCTCCTCCTCACATTCTGCCAGCCAGTTCTGCTAGCAGCTCGCAGCCCTACCCCAAGGGGTGTGCTGGCATACCTACCCCAGCTTCCTACAGCTGCATCACACATCACTTCCCACTCAACAAACATCGCCCAGTGAAAACTTATCAAGCGCAGCCTAAGCACCATGCCAGATGCTGGGAGTTCAAAGATGAATAACTACTTATTGCAGCATCATTTATAGGGTGCCAATCACTTGTACAGAAACGGCCCGTGCCTGTCTTCAAAGACCTGAGAGTCTAGCAGAGGGAGAAAGGCATCTACAATAATGGGAGCCGTGCTTCCCTCCACTCCCCCCAGGGAGGCTCTCTGGGGATGGTCACACCTGACCTAGGTACAGAAGGGCAGGAAAAGCTGAAGAACGAGGGGCGGGGGTGGGGGTGGGGGGCAGCTCCGGGCTGAGGAGCAGCACACACAAGGCAGAGACAGGAAGGAGCTCGGCAAACCCAGGGGCTGCATGGAGCTGGACACAGGGCAGAAGACAACAGGCGAGAACACAGGCTCGAGGAGGCATCACAACCAGGTCGGAAAACCCGGGGGACCACCTGCGTTTGGACTCTGGCCTAAGTAGTCAGGGCAGATTCTCAAGTGGACGGATATCATCACACTTGGATTTCTTTTTTCAGCTTTTACCCCAGCTGATTTTGAACACAGGAAAAGAAAAAAAAAAGTTAATAATACGAGCTGCTATGTGCCCGTCACCCAGCTCCAAAAGCCATAAATCTAGGACCAGTCACAGCCCATCCACACCCCATCCATTTCCCTACCAGTGTATCATTTTCAAAACACGACGTTCCCAGTCATGATATCATTCCTAGTAACACGACACATATAAATATTTGAAACCTATAGGTATTATACCGGCTTCCCTTATGGCTCAGTTGGTAAAGAATCCGTCTGCAGTGCAGGAGACCTGGGTTCGATTCCTGGGTTGGGAAGATCCCCTGGAGAAGGGAAAGGCTACCCACTCCAGTATTCTGCCCTGGAGAATTCCATGGACTGTATAGTCCATGGGGTCGCCAAGAGTCAGACACGACTGAGCGACTTTCACTTCACTTATAAGTAATTATACATATTTATATACTATATGTGTTAAATATACTTATTTATATACTAGATGTATTTACATAAACTATAGTATTCATTGGAGAAGGAAATGGCAACATCCATATGTTTGTATGTGCAAATTCCTTAAATAGTAAATATCCAGTGTTCACATTTTCAGTTGTCTCATAGGTACCATAATTTTTTCTGTGTGCTTTTGTCTTGAAACAGATCTTCCAGGCAACAGAGGCAAGAGCAAGTGTCCTGGAAGCAGGGGGACCAGTTAGAAGGTTGTGTTGTCCGAGAACTGCTAAGGCCCGTACCCAGGCTATGTCAGTAGAGATGCTGGAGGCAGTGGCAGGGTCAACAAGCCCCACCGGGTGATGAAAAGTCTGAGACGGTGTCCAGGGAATCTAGCAATGGGAGGGGCCACGGGGCATCCAGGAGGGACAGCCACACAGCAGGGCAGGCAGGTTCCATCAGACAGCCGTGATCCTTCATTCAGTGAACAACAAAGCCACACGCTCTGATCTGTGTCACTAGGCAGTGCAGAATCAGGCGAAGAAAAATGAGGACAAAGTCTCTACCCTCAGGAATCTAACATTTTAGGGAGAGCGCAGGTAGGAAATACATCCATCTGTTTATTCATTCACTCAGGACATATTTACTGAGTGCCTACTGTGTTCTGGGCACTGTTATGGGTGCTGGAAATATATACCAGGTTACAAAATTAAATCCCTGCCCTTGTGGTGCTTACATCTAGTTGGGAAGTGATTAGAGATACAGAGAAAAGTAAATTGGCATATGGGGCTGAGCTGACCTGGGCCTATTTGAGACAGGGTCATCCGGCAAGGCCTATCTGAAAAGTGATATTTGAGCAAAGACCTGAAGGCAGATATTGAGAACGAGCGGGCACGAGAAAGATGTGAGAAAGAATATTCCAGACTGAAAGAACAGTAAGTGCAAAGACTGCCAGATGGGACCGTGCCTGACTCACTCAGGAGGCAGTAAGGGTCAGCGTGGCTAGACTGGAGAGTGGAAGGAAGTGAAGCCAGTTCACATGAAACCATGTCCAGGCAAGGCCAAGGCCTGGGCTGCATTATTCTCAGTGTGCTAGGAAGTTGCTGCGGAGATCAGGACAGGGAAGGAACATAATCAGATTTATACTCTTAGAAAATAGTTCTTAGTGCTTTGTAAGGAAAGGTGGGTTGGGAAGAGAAAAGTGAAAGTGAAGTCGCTCAGTCATGTCTGACTCTCTGCAACCCCATGGACTGTAGCCTACCAGGCTCCTCCGTTCATGGGATTTTCCATGCAAGAATACTGGAGTGGGTTGCCATTGCCTTCTCCAGATCTTCCTGACCCAGGGATTGAAGCCGGGTCTCCCACATTGTAGGCAGACACTTTACCGTCTGAGCCATTGGGAAGAGGGGGCATAGACAGAGGGAGCAGAGAAGCAAGGTAGACGACTCCCATGGGAGCCCAGGGGAGCGATAACAGTGGTGGCAACGGCCCCAGTGAGAAGCGCTCAAGTCAACAGCATGCTCGGAGTCCCAGCCTCACCGGGACACCACACTGTTCAGCAGTCCCACTGTGTCCTGATCAACTCATTTTCCCCACAAAGATCATCTTAAAACTTTAGAACTCCTCTCCCAACCAAGCGCCTTACTTCCTCCTGCACAAATAACACAGGAGACAGCAAAGGAAATACCCTCACCTTCCAGGAAGCAGATGCACAAACAGAAGCATATCTGCACCCACCCTCCTTTTTCTGCTCTAACTAGAGGTCAGTCCCTTTTGCTACAGGGGCCTCTCCCTCTGGCTGGGTTTTGGAGCCTGCCTCACCCTGTACACCTTTCTCAGGCAATCACCTGCTGACATGTCCATAACCACCTAGAAGTAGGCGAGTCCAGCATTTCTACATTCAGCTTAGAATCCTCACACTCAGGACCCAAATATTCCAGGACCCAAATTGTTGCCTACGTGACAACAATTAGATGTCTCAAATGCAGCTCACCTTGACGCATTTACAACTGAATCCATGCTCATTTCCCCTGCACTCCCTCCACAAAAGTGATCATCTTCCAGAGCCTTTGCTTAAGGAACAGTTTCATCACTCATCCAGCTATGTGGCCAAAAACCTTGACATTTACCATTCCCCTCGACCATCCAACCCAACATCAAGCCCTCTCAAATCTACCTCTTAAGCGTGCCTTGAATAATACCCCTCTCCGGGCTTCCCTGGGGGTCCAACAGCTACGACTCAATGCAGGGGGCCCAGGTTCCATCCTTGGTTGAGGAACTGGATCCCATGTGCCACAGCTAAGACCTGGGGCAGCCAAATAAATAAACAGTTCTTTTAAAAATACTAACAGAGGCAAATTTCTAAAATAAAGTAATACTCTTCTCTTGAGAAGGGCAGTTGAGGGGTAGGCAAAATGGATGACAGAGGTCAAGACGTACAAACTTCCAGTTACAAAATAAATACACTGTGGGATGTAATATGGGGCTTCCCAGGTGGCACCAGTGGTAAAGAGCCCACTTGCCAATGCAGGAAATGTAAGAGAGAGATGTGGGTTCAATCTCTGGGTCAGGAAGATCCCCTGGAGGAGGGCATGGCAACCCACTCCAGTATTCTTGCCTGGAGAATCCCTATGAACAGAGGAGACAAGTGGGCTACAGTCCATGGAGCTACAGTTCATGTACAGTCTATGGGCTACAGTCGCATAAGAATCAGACACGACTGAAGTGACTTAGCACACACGCACAGAATGTAATATACATTGTGGTCACTATAGTCAGTGAAGTGAAGTGAAGTTGCTCAGTCGTGTCTGCCTCTTTGCAACCCCATGGGCCTTCCACGCTCCTACGTCCACGGGGTTTTCCAGGCAAGAGTACCAGAGTGGGTTGCCATTTCCTTCTCCAACTATAGTCAGTATTGTATTTCAAATCTGAAAGTTGCCAAGAAAATAAACTTAAAAGTTTTCATCACAGGACCTCCCTGGTGGTCTAGTGACTAAGACTCCACACTCTCAATGCAGGGGCCCAGGTTCAATCCCTGGTCAAGAAGCTAGATCCCATATGATGCGACTAAGACCCAGTGTAGCCAAATACATAAATTAAAAAAAAATTTTTTTTAAGTTCTCATAAGAAATAGTTCTCATGACAAGGCAAAAAGTTTTTGTCACTATGGTGGCAGGCGGTAACTAGACTTACTGTAATCATTTTGCAATGTATAATAAAATACCAAATCATTATGTTGTACACCTAAAACTAACATAATGTGCTATGTCAATTATATTTGGGGGGTGGAGTTTAGATGTGTGGGATTCAGTAATATAGTTCAGGATTAAATGTGGGATCACAATCAATGGCAATCTACTTTTGAGACATGTTTGATGCAACTCAAAATTTGATAAAGGCATTCCTCCTGTGTGAAAAAATAGTACTATTACCCTACCCTTCTCTCCCTCTCTCCACCACCCTTCAAATTCCAATAATTAATGGCCTAGGGCCCGGTAATGCAGTAGTCTAACTGGTCTACCCTAACCTCTGGCACCCCCTGCCGGGGAACGTTTGGGAAATGCAAAGCTCATCGCCACTCCCTCCCGTTTGAAACCTTTGTTTGGGGCAAGAACCAAACTGCTCCGTGGCGGCTAAGGCCCTGTTGCTCTGGTTCCAGTGTCATCGCCCACAGTCCACCCTTGTCCCTTAGCTCAAACCCCTCAGATATATTCTTCAGCCTTTGTGCTGCCCCTGCTTCCTCCTGTCATGTGGTCCTTGCACCCCCCTCAATTCCCTTGTCCAGGAGGGTCTCCGTCCCTTGTTTGCATAAAGGCATCAGATCTCAGACCAAGCTTTAGTTCATCAGAAATGCCTTTCTGGGTACTTTGCTGGGTGGGTGGGGGTGGAGGGGTCCAGCGGCTGAGGCTCTACGCTCCCAATGCTGGGGGCCGGAGTCAGATCTAGATCAGGAACTAGATGCCCCAGGCTACAACTAAAACCTGGTGCAGCCAAATAAACAAATATTAAAAAAAAAAAAAAAAAAGAAAGAAAGAAAGAAAAGAAATGCCCTTTTCACCTAAGGCAAGATCTCCTTACTTCAGTTCAGTTCAGTTGCTCAGCATACTCAGTTATCCCTGAGCTGTTATCACTTCACAACTCTAATTCTTCATTTGCTTAAATACGCAATTCGACGGGAGCTCGGGTGAGCCCCTCTTACCTCGCTACAGACTGTAAGCTCGAGAGAAAGACCCCCGTATCTCGCCCCGCCACTGCATCCCAGAGCCGCCCCGCACATGGTAGGCGCTCAACTAAAAACGTGCTAAGTAAGAAAACAAAGTCCATTACTTCAAAGAAAAGACTGCGAGGGACTGGGCGGGAGGAGATCAGAGCTCCAAGATTCCGGGCGGGGGCGAAGGTGCGCGGCGTGCGCGGTCATTTTTATAAGGAGGGAACCAGAGCGAGGCGGTCGTAGCCCTTTTCGGGCTGCTCCGGGGGTCCAGGACGCTCGCTGCCCGGGAGGTCGACGGCGGACAGTCCCCCCCGCCTCCAGCGAGGAACCAGGGGGGGCGGGGAAGAGCGCGGGGCGGCCGGGGGTCCCCACTGTCCCCCGGGGCCCCTCGCCGCGGAGCCCTTCTGCGCCCTCCCCCCACGAGCCTGCGGCCCCACCCGCCGCCTCTCGACCCGGCCACCCGGTCCGCACGCCGCTCGGCCCGCCTCACCGGCCTCACCCGCTGCCGATCGGTCCGCCCTGCCTGCCCGCCGAGGCAGACGACCCGCCCACCTCGCCAGCCCGGCGGTGCCGCCTCACCTGCCGGTCCCGCCGCCGCCGCCGCCGATGCGCCCGCCTCTCCCGCCCTCCGGGCCCGGAGCCCCGCCTGCCGCCGGCGTCCCGGCCGAACGCGGACACAAAGCCGGCGCTGATTGGCCACGCTCGTCACGTGACCGCAACGCTCCGCCGGCGCCAATTTCAAACAGCGGAACAAACTGAAAGCCCCAGAGCGGGACCCCACCCCCGGCCCGGGCCCGGGACACCCTCCCCCCCCTCCCCTCCCCCGCCGGGATCCCGGGATTCCCCGCCCCGCAGCCAGGGTCGCGGCCCGGCCCGCAGGTCGGAGCAACGCCGAGCCGCCCGGAGCCGGCTGTGCAGCGAGGTGAGTGGGCGGCGGGCTGGAGGCCCGGGGCCGGCGGGCGCGGAGGGCTGGCTCCGGCTGGGGGGTTGGGGGGACTGGCGACGGTGCGCCGCGCTGCTGCATCCAGCCTCCCGGTCCCCCATCCCGCTACCTCTCCCACTGAGCCCCCCAGCCTTTCCCCGGGGGCTGGGGTCCCTCTAAGCTTACTGCGCTGGTTGCCGCGGCTCGCACACTCCCCTGAGCCCAGGTGCTCTCCCTTCTAGGTAGCCCAGTCTCCACTCCGCCCTGTCTCAGGACCATCCTCCGGGTTCCGGAGACCCCCGCAGCCTTGCCCTGGTCTGGATGGGGGTGAGTCCCCCGGAGCCGCTCCGGAAGTCTCCGAGCTAGAAAGTGTTGACAATGGTAGCAAGTAAGCTGGTCAGAGTAGAAGGAAAAATTAAGACGCTTTAGACCAGGAAAATATCTTTTGGGGGGCGAGGAAGAAATACGAGCATCTACTGATTGATGGGTGGAGGGAGGAAGGGAAGGCGGAAGAGATAGGAGGTGGAAGTAAAACTGAGATTTGAAGGTAGAGGAAACCTAGATATAAAGGAAAGGGAGGTGGCAGAGTGGAGAGGGTCTGGGACCTCTTAAGCAGATGGCAAATGTCAGACGAGCATGACAGTCATTTTTAGGGAGATTGCAGATATTCTAAAGAAGAGGCAGACCGTTACTCTGTCTCTCAAAGTACCTCTCAGCAGAATTTCACAACTCGCACAGTAGTAGAGTATGCCATGGATCTGTCAAAATCAACAAAACACAATTTTTAAAAGATAAAACTCTTCCTTAATGCACAGCACTAGTCAGGAGACAAGGATTACAGTCTTGGTCCTGGAAGAGAAGTTAAGACGGTAACATGCTTAGAAAGTTGAAATATGAATAAGCATGTGCAGGTACTAAAATGTCGCTGTATAAACAGTTTGCAAATTGTGAAAGAAAAAAATGTATATACTTTTTTTTAAGATCGATGCTAGCATAATAGCCCATGAAATGATGTCACCCGTCAGCATTACTCTGGGTGTTGAGTAGAGCAGTTTCCCTTCTGTCTGAAGTCTTGTGCACTGGGAGATGATTTTTTCAGTGGTGTGACAGTAGTGTAATGGTACAATCCACCTTTGTCCTCTGATTCGGTGGGCTCAGACCAAGTGGTCTATGCTAGAATGGATCTGGGATCAGAGGTCTGTCAAGCTGTCCCGGGTCCTCATCCTGACAGTTACCGCAAGTGACCTTAGACTAGGCAAGAAGAGACATTTCCACATTTTTGTAGCTTCTCCGCTTGTCTCTGTAGCTGGACATTCTTTTTGGCCACGCCTCAGGGCTTGCAGATCTCAGTTCCCCAGCCAGTGATTGAACCCACACCCTTGGCAGTGAAAGCGCAGAGTCCTAACAGCTGAACCGCCAGGGAATTCCAAAAACATTCTTAAGCTTCCAGAGCCTTGACTGTGTGGACCTACAACCAACCTTATCCCACTCTCCCCCTTTGAATTTCTTCTGTTTGCTTCAGTTTTGTCTATACAACTCATCTCCACATAGTCCGCTGTCTTTGCAGAGGCCCAGGGAGCATTCACCTGAGCCTGTGGGTTCACACCCCTGGTCACATGATGAGGAAGACCCCTCCCTAACAGAACCTCCTTCTCAGCCTAACAAACCTTTGACCTCCCTCTGCCCCTTGCCCCTTCCAGGGTCCACGCTTGTGATGCTCAATGGAGAGTGAAAGCACAGATTCATGATGAAAACCAGCCCCCGTCGGCCATTGATTCTCAAAAGACGGAGGCTGCCCCTTCCTGTTCAAAATGCCCCAGGTGACACAGCAGATGAGGAACCGAAGGGGCCCCCTGCCCAACAAAAGCCTGCTCAAGCGCAGGCCCCCAAGGAGGTGGCGGAGCCCAACGCATGCAAGTTTCCAGCTGGGATCAAGATCCTGAACCACCCAACTATGCCCAACACCCAAGTGGTGGTCGTCCCCAACAACGCCAACATCCAGAGCATCATCACAGCACTGACTGCCAAAGGGAAGGAGAGCGGCAGCAGCGGGCCCAACAAATTCATCCTCATCAGCTGCGGGGGAGCCCCCACTCCCCCTCCAGGACCCCAGCCTCAAGCCCAAACCAGCAAGGACCTCAAGAGGACGGAAGTGATCACCGAGACCCTGGGACCAAAGTCTGCAGCTGGGGATGAGAATCTTCCAAGACCAGTGGGAGCTCTTCCTGGGCAGAGATGGAAGAACTGTGGTATGTGACCCGTAAGGCAAAGGGGGGAGGAGCCAGCCTTGGCTCTCTGATGCAAGGACCGTAGTCAACCATGCTGATACCTAGGGCACACAGGTGTCTGCCTGAACTGGGGGAAGGTCTTGCCTTCCTTCATCCTGAAACCTTGACCCAGATCCTTGGGCCCTGTTGACAGGGTTGCAATGTAATTCAGCATCTGTTGCCTTCTTTATATTGGAAAAGGATTTGTTTATTGTTTCTGTTTCTCCTTTGCAGTGACCACATAAGGAAGTAGGAATCTTTCTCCATCTTAATAAAGGAGAAACACGAGAAGGAAAAGTGACTTACTTTGTTGAGATGTTCGATCATGCTTTTTGTAAGGTTGCCTTGACCAGTCTCTGAGGCTCAGGGTGGCTCAGGTTGAAATGCAACTTGAGCCGTGCTCCTGAATTTCTCCCGAAATCCTAACAGGGCACCATAGATTCAGCATGCGCGCTTCCTCTGCTTAAGGCAGAGGTCCTGGAGAGGTGATCCCTGATCGCTCATCACCTGGAGAGGTGATACCTAACTGCCAGTCTCGGTGGATCTGCCAGGCAGGGGATCAGGCAGCTAAGTGGCATCTTGGGTTGTCTCCCCTGTAGCTGGCGGTGAGGCAGCCAGCTGCCCCCTGGACAACAGCTTGACCAACATCCAGTGGCTTGGAAAGATGACTTCTGACGGGCTGGGCGCCTGCAGCATCAAGCAAGAGGTGGACGAAAAGGAGAATCGTCACGTGGAGCAGAGTCAGGCCAAGGTGAACGAACAGTCCTGTCCTGTCCCCCAGCAGGGCAGTCAGAGCCAGTGTAGGGAATTTCTAAGAAGGGAAGTAGGTCCGGCAGGCTATGGAGCAGAATTGCCAGGTTTTCATGTTAGCACTTTATTTAGTGTGATTCTGCATAATTTGGAGCTCCCTTTCTGCCTGCGATCTTCCCCCCTCCCCCCGCCCCAGCATCTGGGAAATTTCTTTGAGGACAGGTTCCTCTGGCTCACCCTGTACCCTGTCAGCCCTGGGTTTAATGCTCTATCCTTAGCAGGTACTTAGTATTCAGGGACTAATGAAGAGGCCTGAGTTCAGAAAGCCACTTGAACTTTAAAGAGGCATTCTGACAGTGGAAAAGGCGTACAGCATTTTTAACAAGGTCACTTTATTAGAAGACAAATTAACAGCAAATAAAATGAGTTGTGAATTTTAAATACCTCTCCAACCAAAATTGATTTGACCCATTTGTGTGGCCTGGGTTTATTTTTCATGGTTGCTCTTCATATATACCCTTAATTCCTCATTCAACAGGTTTGGGTTTTTTTTGGCCTTGTCGGCAGCATGTGGAGGTTTTAGTTCTCCCACCAGGGATCAAACTCTTGCCTCCTGCCTTGGAAACGCGGGGTCTTGACCACTAGACTGCCAGGGAAGTCCCATCACTAATTTTTTTTTTTTCCCCCATCACTAATTTTTAAAGGGGAAAATTTACATGGATGTGTTCATAAGTAAAAATGGAGCTGTTCACTTAAAACTTGGGTACTTTATAAAGATATGGCTCAGTTTTTTTGAGGGGAAAGGGGGTCGTGCCTCGTGGCTTGTGGGATCTTTTAACAGTTCCCCGACCAGGGATTGAACCCAGGCCACACAATGAAATTGCCAAGCCCTAACCACTGGACCTCTAGGGAATTCCCAAAGCAGGGAGTCTGTTTTTCAGGTTTTGTTGTGGCTGCACCTCGCAACTTATAGGATCTTGGTTCCCCGACCAGAGAGTGAACCCACACTCCTTGTAGTAAAAGCAGAGTCCTAACCACTAGACCACTAGGGAATTCCCTGAAGTTATAGCTCAATCTTTTTAAATATGGATGATCAGATCTTTGCGTCAGACTTATCCAGATGTGTGCATTGTTGACCGTTGTCTGCCCACACTTTTGGGAATATTTCTGTCCTACAAACACTGAAAAGAGATGGGTTTATTCTCATCACATCAGGAGCAGGAATCAGACTAAAACCTAGGCCCCTCAACCCTGAGGTCTGAAAAACGGGTATAGTTTTAACATACAATTGGTGCTTTAAGGACATAATATAGCCCAGACTTTCCTGAGAGGTTTCAACCAGCAAAGACTGGATGGACTTCTCTTTATTACCGGGCAATATTCTCAACAAAATGACCAATGACAGAGAAGTGGTCCTGTGTTCAGAGACTGGATGAGATTGTCTCCAAAATCCTTCCTGATCTTAAAGTTCTCGTCTATCGAATAGTGGTCTCAGATGGGCTTGTTTCTATTCGGGTCTATGGGAAAAAAGCTTTCTCTAGAGGGTGTTCTTGGGGTGGGGGTGGGGCAGGGGAGGCCTTGTGACCCCTCCTTTCATGGCCTATTTTTCTTTCCCTTTGGCTTCTCAGAGCCCACAGGTGGAGAGGCCCCCTGGCGCGTCAGCACCCTGGCCAGACTCCGTGTCTGAGCGACCCCCATACTCCTACATGGCCATGATACAATTCGCCATCAATAGCACAGAGAGGAAGCGCATGACCCTGAAAGACATCTACACTTGGATCGAGGACCACTTCCCTTATTTCAAGCACATCGCCAAGCCAGGCTGGAAGGTACCATGTCCCGCAACAATCACAGTCTAGGTCGCTCAGGCCGGTCATTTTGTCTACACAAAAGAGTGGTAGTCTGTGTCTGGTGCGGGGGGAGGAGTTAAGTGCCAACGATGCTAGAACCATAAGTAATAGTCGTATCTTTTGGACTGAGACTTGACTCTGCTGAATCCAGGCAAAACCATCAGTAAGAGCCCTGCAGCCACTTCATCTGTCACTCCCCGGGTAATGCACACTCTTCAGTGATGCTCAGAGCCCACTTCTGAGCTACACTGAACAGCGGCTAGAGTGTCTTGATAGCTTTGTGAAAAGATATTAATGATAAAACCAATCATCTGTGGGCCTCACGATCCAAGATTCACCTCCTGTAAAGTCTCTTCTCTTCTCCAGTAGGTGGGGATGTTCTCTGCCTCATGGTCATGGGAAAACAGATGCCCTGGAGCCATAGCTCATGCAGGTCTCATAGCCACAGCTCAGGTGCCCTACGGATGCTCTGTCCCAAGCCAAGGGGCTTTTGGATTGTTTTCCCCACAGCAGGAGTCTTTTTATAGTTTTTATTTATTTACTTATTTTTAATTGGTGCGTAACTGCTTTACAATATTGTGTTGGTATCTCTTGTTCAACAACATGAATCAGCTATATACATATATCCCCTCCCACCCCTACCCCAGCCCACCCCTACCCCAGCCCACCCCTCTCGGTCATCGCAGAGCACCCAGCTGAGCGCCCTCTGCTGTTGAGCAGCTTCCTCCAGCTATCTGTTTCACACATGGTGGTATATGTATGTCAGTGCTACCCTCCCAACTCATCCCACCCTCCCCTTCCCCACCATGTCCACTAGTCTGTTCTCTACGTCTGTGTCTCTATTCCTGCCCTGCAACTAGGTTCATCTGTACCATTTTTCTAGAGTCCGTATATATACGTTAATATACGATATTTGTTTTTCTCTTTCTGACTTACTTCACTCTGTAATAGGCTCTAGGTTCATCCACGTCTCTGCAAATGACTCAGATGTGTTCCTTTTCATGGCTGACTAATATTCTGCTGTATATATGTACTGTAACTTCTTTATCCATTCATCTATCAGCGGACATCTAGGTCACAGCAGAACTCTTTAGCCTCACACTCTCACCTCAACTAAATTCCCCAGCTTCCTGATTTCTTTTTTATTTTTTTGTTGCACCTTATGACTTGCAGGACCTCAGTCCCCTGACCAGGGTTTGAACCCGGGCCCCGGCAGTGAGAGCACCGCGTCCTAACTGCTGGCGCCCCCGCGTCGTAACTTCTCCCCCCACCTCTCTGGCTCCCGGTTACTGCCGCAGCCTCACTCCTCTTTCCCAGCCCCCAGCAGTTGTCCAGGTCCCTGCTTTATCACCACCTCAGGAACAGCCCGGGTCTCTGTCCCCACTGAACAGCTGGCTTGGTGGCTCAGGTTGCCTGGGCTGGCGTGCAGACAGTCCCAGGAGTGGCCAGCAGGCAAGGTTATGAGACACGAAGCCAGGGGCCCACCTCCTCGGGGCCATTGGAGGTGGCGCTTCCAAAACCAGAGTAGCTGACGAGCGGCATCCTCTGTTTTTAGAACTCCATCCGCCACAACCTCTCTCTACATGACATGTTCGTCCGCGAGACGTCTGCCAACGGCAAGGTCTCCTTCTGGACCATTCACCCCAGTGCCAATCGCTACCTGACACTGGACCAGGTGTTTAAGGTAAGCGTACCGGTTTTGTCCAAATAGAGCCAGTGCTGGAGGTCATGATGTCCATCTCAAAACAAAACAAGTCCTTGGTGGGGAAGGGGGGGCAGGCAGCCAACCTTTGGATAGGAATCCATCCTTCCACCACCCCCCCCCCCACCGCCCCATCCCACCCCCAGTTGCTGGCATCCTAAATAAAGCAAACTTTCCTCTCCACCAAAAAATAAGAAAGAAGCAAGTCCTCCTTGGGATGAGATTGTCTGCTAAGGGCAGAGTTAAGGGCCAACCAGCCCATAAGGAACAGCACCTTCTCTGCTAGACCAGGCCCCAGAGAGGACTTTCTGTTCCAGGAAGGGAACCTCCCGGGGCAGGGTGGCCCCTACTGCCCTGTGATAAGAACTGCCCAGGATACTTCTTAAAATACAGCCTCCCAAGCCCCTCTTGGGGCTTCTGATTCAGTAGGCCTGGGATGGGCCCAGGAGTATATTTTTAGCAAGAATCTCATGTGATTCTTAGAAAGTCTGGGAAATATGGGTTTTTAAAAATCCGATCTTTACAGTGGAGAGTAGAAATGGAGCCTACAGAATCTCTCGTCAGAAGCGATCACTTTAGGGCTTCAGAGTGCCCACAAGGCTGCCGCTAGCTGCCTCCACTCTCCCGGGAGAGCCCATAGTTGAGGGTGGCCCTGGGCGTCCATCCGGAATAGGTATATCCATCTGGTCAGCTTGACTGCACTGGTGGTAACTTGGTCTCATTTCTCTCCCACGATGCCCATCCACCACCAGCCACTGGACCCAGGGTCTGCACACTCGCCCGAGCACTCGGAATCAGTAAGGTTCTTTCCCTCCCGCTCGGGGCTTGGCCTTGTTTCCCCTCCACGCTCAGCATGGCTTCGGTGACGGGGGCAAGGTGTTAGCCGGAGACGGGAGCCTGTGGCCGTGCGCCTGCCAGCCCTGAACGCAGAGCCCTGCTTCTGGGCATCAGGACACTGGTAACCGCCACCGCTTCCCACTCCCGTGGACTCATCAAGGTGGCCCGAGCAGAGCAGCATGTGGCAGGGGGACCCGCCACAGGCTCACCGCAAGATGCTGATGAGGTGCACGGCACAGGCCCGGCGGGCGGCCGTTGCTCTCTCTTCTCCACCTGGCTTTTCTTTGCCCTCCTAGAGCTCCACGCTTTGCACCCTGGGGGTGAGGACACCCGGATGAGGTGGGAGGATCGTCCGCCGCCCTGTGCCTCTGCTGCCACCTTCCTGGGACCAGGCGGTCGGTCTGCTCCGTGCCCGGTCCTGGAGCAGCTGGTGGGATCCCCTACCCCGTCCCCCTGCCCTCCTGACCCAGGTCTGTCTCTCTCCCTCTCTGTCCCAAACAGCAGCAGAAACGGCCAAACCCTGATCTCCGCCGGAACGTGGCCATCAAAACCGAACTCCCCCTGGGTGCACGTTAGTACAGGGGGAGGCATACTCCTGGGGCATACACGTAGCAGGGCGGATGCGGGGGTTGGAGCCCAGGGAAGGAGAACAAAGAACCCAGGGCTGGGAGAGGACCCGGCCCTGGCCCCTGCTCCTGACCCATCCTGTTCCCCCCAGGGCGGAAGATGAAGCCTCTACTGCCGCGGGTCAGCTCGTACCTGGTGCCCATCCAGTTCCCCGCGAACCCGTCGCTGGTGCTGCAGCCCTCGGTCAAGGTGCCCTTGCCCCTGGCGGCCTCGCTCATGAGCTCAGAGCTTGCCCGCCACAGCAAGCGAGTCCGCATCGCCCCCAAGGTCAGTGCCTCAGGTCTTCTCCGAGGAGAGACCCCAGTCCGTGACGGACTCTGCTTCGTGTCCCTTGAGAAGCTCGTAAATTTAGTGTGTAGACCAGGCATCGATACACAGGAAAACGCAATAGTGTTATAAGAGCCAGAAAGGAACTTGTTAGGGACTTCCCTGGTGGTCCAGGGGTTAAGACTCCACACTCCCAGTGCAGAGGGCATGGATTTGATCCCTGGTCAAAAAACTAAGATCCAAAAAAAAAAACTAAGATCCTGCATGACACTCAGCATAGCCTAAAAAAAAAAAAACAAACAAACTCCTAATAAACTATTCTTTAAAAAAAAATTTCCAATAAAAAGGAATTTTACAATGTAGTGGTTGTTGGAAGGCCCACATGTGCCTGATGAGTTTGTGAGAATTGAGATGAGGGTGATTGTTATAGCAGATGGGCTGGGACAGTTCAGGAAGAGTTCACTAGGGAAGCAGGCTTAAGAAGTAGGTTAGGGCAGCAGACTGTGGAGAGGGCCTTCTAAAGGACACACCATGGGGCGCATCCAGTCACAACCGCAGAGTGGCTAGACAGTCTCGCCCTGGGTTTCTCCACCTCCAAACAGCGGACATTCAGGGCTTCCCAGGTGGCGCTAGTGGTAAAGTTCCAGCCTGCCAATGCAGGAGACATAAGACCCTCGAGCTCGATCCCTGGGTGGGAAGATCCCCTGGAGAAGGAAATGGCAACCCACTTCAGTGTTCTTGCCTGGAAAATCCCATGGATAGAGGAGCCTGGTGGGCTATAGTCCATGGGGTGGTAAAGAGTCAAGGCAGCCGAGCACACACAGTGCTTTGTGGGGGCGGGGTGCCACCCTGTGCCCTGAAGGATGCTTAGCAACCGCATCCATGGTCTCTTTGCTGGATGTCAGGAGCACCGCCTGGTGTGACAGTTAGGACATCTTCTGGTGTTGCTGAAAGTCCCCTGGGGAGAGCTGCTCCTGGCTGAGCCTCAGTGGTGGAGCTGGAAGGCTGGGGAGGGCAAGTTACAACCCCACCATGGTATAGAAAAGAATCTGTAAGCAGGACCTGGCCTGTAACAGATTAAGGAAGGGCCCCTCTGCCCCTTTCTCAGAGATGGAAGTAGCTGCAACTTCAGATAGAGAGACTTGGGTTTACTTTTGTTTTTTAATTAAAAAATATCACTTTAATACACATAAAAGTGTACATACTGGCATAGATAGTTTTCCTTAAATGCATTCATGTGATTGTAGCATGGATAGTGTTTTTGTTACAGTGCAGTCTTGCAGTTTTTTTTCTCCTTCATTTTGCCTCTCCTCACCTTCCCCATGTCCCTGCTGCTCCCCGTGATAATCTATGTTGACGTTTTAGCGTGCCTTCTCACGTGATTCGTTCATGCTCTTAGTATGCTCTGTGTACACGGATCACCATAGCCGTGTTACACATACACACACACCACACAGAGCCTTGACAGTGGAATCGTATTACACACACTTTCTGCCCCATGGGAATTCTTCCAATCACTTGGCATTGTTCTAATTCACTTTTTTTTTTTTTAAGATTTTTTTTTTTTGGATGTGGACCATTTTTTTTAAAGTCCTTTATTGAATGTTACAATATTGCTTCTATTTTATGTTTTGGTTTTTTGGCCTCAAGGGATGTGGGATTTTGGCTCCCCAACCAGGGATCGAACCCGAGTCCCCTGCATTGGAAGGTGGATTCTTAACCACTAGATCACCAGGGAAGCTCCTTATTCACTATTTTTTAATGGCACATAGTAGTCCATGGTGTGGCTTTGCCATAACCATTCCGCTTTCATGGGCACATTTTTTCTGGCTTTTTTTGCCCTATGACTACCATTGTAATAAATACCTTTGCAAGTATCTTTCTTGCTGGTGCTTTTATTTCTGTGGGTAGAGAACAAGACATGAGATTGCTGAGGGGGCAAGTGTTTTAAAGTTTATTAAATACTGCAAGATTGATTTTAAGAAAAATCTGTGATAATTCACATGCATACCAACAAGACCTATGTTTGCCGGCAATTGGTATCATCACTCTTTTCAATACTTGCCCCTGTCCAGTGTGTGAAGGATACTTGCTTGTTTCATTTCATCTTCTTCTGCTTACGGGTACGTCAGCAGCTGCTCACCATGTTTGGTCACTTGGAATCGTTCACTATGAGATGCTTATTTACAGTCATGGCCTGCCTTCTTACAGGGTTTTGTTAATAAGTTCGTAACTTGTCTTTTCAGATATTTTTTACTCCTCTTATTTGCTTCTTAACTTTATGATCTCTCTTGCCACAGTAAGATTTTTATTTTTATATAGTCAAATATGTCTCTCTTCTCTTTTACAGCTTCTGGGGTTCCAGTCTTGGTTTAGCCCTGCTGCTCACCCTCAGATTGTAGACATACTCTCCTAGATTGCCTTTCAGGATTTGAATGGTTTTAGTTTTCCTGTTTAAGGCCTTATATGAAACAGACATCCACTTTTATTTTCTCTTGGATGGGTGCATCCAGCACCCATAGAAAATGCTCTTTTACCCCTAGAATTGAACTACCACCTTCATCACACAGTCTCATATTTAATAGCCTTCAAGACTTTGAAGACAAGAGGATCAGCACCAAACCAGCACGACATTCATCTCAGTGATAAGTTTGTGTACCCCCGGTGCCTAATGGACTCTGCGGGGCTCCCTTTCAGCGTGTCCTGCTTCCCTTCCAGGTGCTGCTAGCGGACGAGGGGGTGGCCCCTCTGCCTACAGCAGGACCAGTGACAGAAGAGAAGCTGCTCCTCGCAGAAGGACTGTCGCCTCTGCTTCCTGTCCCTTCCATCAAGGAGGAAGATGTCCAGCCCGGGGAGGAGACGCCACATCTGGGGAGGCCCATCAAGGTCGAGAGCCCACCCCTGGAAGAGTGGCCTTCACCCTGCCCATCGGTCAAGGAGGAGTCATCCCACTCCTGGGAGGACTCGTCCTGCTCCCCAACCCCCAGGCCCAAGAAGTCCTCCGGCACTGGGTCCAGGTCCCCCACCCGCCGTGTCTCCGACCTGCTGGTGATCAAACGCAGGGAGGGGCGGGAGATGAGCCGGTCTCGGAGGAAACAGCACCTCATGCCGCCCCGCCTGGACGAGCCCGAGCTGCTCCTCTCTGAGGGCCCAGGGGCTCCCCAGCCAGCCCTGGCAGGGCCGCCGCAGCCTACCTGCCAGCTCGGCTCTCCCCCAGAGGACGGAGGCCCCTTTAAGACACCCGTTAAGGAGATGCTGCCCACCTCCTCCACCCCCAGCAAATCTGCCCTCCCCATGACCCCTGAGTCCTGGAGGCTCACACCCCCGGCCAAAGTGGGGGGGCTCGACTTCAGCCCCGTACGAATCCCCCAGGGTGCCTTTGGCCCCCTGCCGGACTCCCTGGAGCTCGCGGATCTCAGTGCCACTCCGCTGAAAAGCGTCCCCCTTTTTGACTCCCCCCGAGAGCTCCTCAATTCCGAACCCTTTGACCTCGCCACTGACCCCTTCAGCAGCTGCCCACCCTCTGACATGGAGGTCCCCAAGCCGGGTTCCCCCGAGCCACAGGTGGCCAGCCTCTCGGCCAACCGCTCTCTGACCGAGGGCCTGATTCTGGACACGATGAACGACAGCCTCAGCAAAATCCTGCTGGACATCAGCTTCCCCGGTCTGGAGGAGGACCTGCTGGGCCCTGGCAGCGTCAGCTGGACTCAGTGCGTTCCTGACCTGCGGTAGAGGCAGGACTCCTGCCTGTCCCTCAAGCCATCTGCTTGCCCTCCAGGCGCTCGGGGGCCGGCCTTCCAAGTCCTCTGCGAGGACAGTAGGCGGGCGCTGTCCGCTCGCCCAGCGCCCCACTCCCCGGACTGGTGATGCTACAGCAGGCGCCCTGTCTGAGCCACCCCTGGGCCTTCTGCAAGCAGCAAGGTCCTGGGAGCTGGTATCTGTGCCCCCAACTCCCTATCAGGCACTGAGAGTGGGAACAGCAGAAACAAGGGTGAGAAGGGAGGAGGGGCCCCTAGACTGTTGGCATCTGTGCCCAACAACACCCCCCCACCTTCCCTGCTCAATGCAAGGTGGCCCTTGTAAATAGTGTATACGCTCCAAATTATCCTCTAATTATAAACATAAGCCTATCTTCTTAGATCATTATCCAGAGACTGCCAGAAGAGGGGTAGGATGATGGGGTGGGGGGTTCCAGTTTGCTTCTGTGCCTTGCTTTTGGCTCCTGGAGGCGGGAGGGCTACAATGCACGGTTGCTTCAGGGCCCCTCCCTCAAGAGTTCCTCGCGGCAGGTGCCCAGAGGAGCAGGTCTGCCTGCCAGGGTGCCTCTCACTGCCCTTCCCTCCCACTAGCCCCCATTTCCAAGTCAGCTTTCCTGCACGAAGAAATCCTGGTAAAGGGGGCTCTTATTATGGGTCAAGAGTTGAGGTGGGGGTGGGAGGTACCTGAACCAGAGTGGCTGCCCCCACGTGCCCAAGGGACTTTTCTCTGATAAGGAGCCTAATCATGCCAGAGAGACCCGACAGGAGGTGGAGGCCAGCCTGCCTGCCCACCGTACCTGGCCTGCCTGCCCACCTTAACTGGCACCACCGCTTCATAGAGAGTGGCCCTGGGTCCCTGCTGACCGCATACACAGGCCCCAGCTCCAGAACACTACTGTAACTACCTACCCAATAAAGCCCAAGGGCACATGCTGGTCTGTGCGTGCTGGTGTCTGGTCCCTGTGGCGTGAGGAGGGGCTGGGAAGGAAAGTGGGTGACAGCAAACCTGGTGATGGGGAAGATGCAAGGCTTGAAGGTGACATGGAGCCCTGGAAGGAGAGTGCAGAGGGCTTCAGCCTGGTCACCGCGCTCCGCCCACCCCCCACCCCCACCCTGGTACCTCCTCTAACTCAGCAGTCAGCTGCAGTTCTCCCGTGCTTCTCCTTCATAGCCAGCCTGTTTTTGGGATCTCTGAACCTGCTGGAGGAATTTGGGCCTTTCAGAGAGAGTTCCCTAAGAGAAAGGCCTACCCAGCAACCCCCCACCCCCAACATTAGGGAAGGATGGGCTGTTGAGGGGCCTGGGAGCCAGTGACCCTTGCCTTTCTCCCCCTGCCTTCCTAGCAAGAAGTCCCTCCCCTGAAGCAGCTCCTGTTACCAGTTCTATCCCTCACCTGAAAGGCAGCCAGGTACCAAAGGACTGGTGAGCCCTCCCAGGGAGAGGTAAGGGCCTCCTCCCTGCGTTGCCACCCAGGAAGCATCGCCATAGCAACCCCAGCAGCAAACAATGCTGCCAAGAAAGTCTTCCCTACAAAGCTGCCCATGCTGCTGGGGAGCCCAGAAAAATGGCCAGCCATCTGCAAAGACCACCCAGAGGGCGGGATGACCCATCCCAAATGAGAGAAACTTTCCTGAAGGTAGGAGGCAGGGACACATATCTGCAGCAGCCTTCATCCTGCTGGGTGAGGGGCTGTCCGCACCCGGGGATGGGCCTTGCTCTCCCCTGGGCAGCAGAGCTCCTGGCACATGAACCGTCATCCTGTGACCCTGTGAACACGGGGCTCAGAGGAGAGAGGGGATGTCTGATCATGACCTCTCAGACCCTCCCCCCAGGGTGCTGGTGTGGACTTGACTCAGTGGACTGGGCCCAAGAAATGGTTAAGTTTTTGGAAATAGAAAAGTTCTTGGGGTCAGAGGGAAGGAGAGGCATTTTGGGGAAACATTGGGGGTCCCAAGCAGCACAGCCTGGGGCCTGACTCCACCATCCTTGCTCAGCGCGGCAGGCGAGCTCTTCACCCTCCTGTGCCTTGCTTTTAGCATCTTTAAGATGGAACAATAGCACTTACTCGAAGGCTGTGAGGGTTACATGAAAGAAAGCAGCTCAATCGTGTCCAACTCTCTTCGGCCCCATGTACTGTAGCCCGCCAGGCTCCTCTGTCCATGGAATTCGCCAGGCAAGAATACTGGAGTGGGTTGCCAGTTTCCTTCTCCGGGGGATCTTCCCAACACAGCGATTGAACCTGGGTCTCCTGTATTGCAGGCAGATTCTTTACCATCTAAGCCACGAGGGAAGCCTGTGAGGGTTTCATGAGATGTGGATAAGGGTTTAGCAACATGTCAAGTACATCTTTGCTAGTTTATTTCATGGGGGCAAGGAGGAGAAAGGGGAGGAACCCCATCTGATGCTTCCTGCACTTGCTTGTATCTCAGTGAGGAGTGAGGGGAACGCAGAAGTCATAGAGAAGCTGGGGAGGGGAGGAGCTGGGACAGAAAAGCCCTGGCCCATCCCCTGGAGAACCATTTCCCTTCCACACTCTGCTTGGAAGCAGCATTTTCTGACGAGAAGCCCTAGACCCCAGGCAGGAATGGGGACCCAGTATGGGAGGAGGGGTGAAGCCCGAGTGAGGAGTGGGAACATGTCGGTTGAGGAAAGAGGCTGGAATCAAAGCCAAAACCCGATAGATGGAAAGAGAAAGACTGATGAAGTTGCGTGTGAATCACACAGAGTGGCCACACACTTCGAGGGCAGGGCAGAAACACTCCCTGACCAGGCCACCAGGTCCTGATGGGAACCCGAGTCCAGAGGGGGCTGGCAGCTGGTCTTCTCTGGGGAGGAGAGGCAGAGCACCCCAGACTCCCTTGTCTCTCCCCAGATGGTCCACACCCATGAGACCCTCCCGACCCCGTGCACGTGGGCCCAACGCGAGTTCCTCCTCCCCAGGGAGCCCAAGGAGCTGCCCGGCTTCACCCAGCAAGCCTACCACCAGCTGGCCCTGAAGCCGCCACCCTACACGGAGATGAAGGCCAAGGTTCGTCAACGACTGGCCTGCCCCTGGAAGGACACAGCCCAGCACACCTGGGGCTTCCACACCTGGCTGGACATCGGGCGTCTGCCGGCGACCTTCCCCTCCAGGCCCGACAAGCCCTACGACAGCAACGTCTGGCGCTGGCTGACAGACTCCAGGGCCCACCGCCAGCCCCCAGCAGAGCCCCCCGTGCCCCCTCCCTCCTGGCTGGGTCAGAACAGCTTCCTGACCTTCATCTCCTGTACTCCGATCTTCCTGGACGTGAACAGGAAGAAACAGGTGATCTTCAGGACGGTGAAGGAACTCCAAGAGGTGGAGAAACTCAAGCTGAGGAGTGAAGTGAGGGCACCCCCTCTCGACACCCATGGCAACATCCTTCCCCCCAAGGCATCCAAGAAGTAAGAGGAGCTCCCTCGTCAGGGAGCCCGCCTGTGTCCAGGTGACCCCTCCCTCTCCCATTCCTCTTTCTGATGCCTTCCCTTCCCTCCTCCCGTGTCCTGAAAACCACACTCTGTCTGAACATAGCTGGAGGGGGCAGAGGCCAGGGAACCACAGCACGGGAGGGGTTGATGACTTAAGGGAAGTTTAGGGGATCCAGCTGTGTGCTTTACACCTGCCAGGCCCTGGGGATACAGAGACATGTCATTCAGTCCCTGCCCTCCAGGAGCTTCCAAAAGGCAGGTACCGCTGCACACGTGTGCAAAGACGGCTCTCAATGCCAGCCCACACCCTCCAAGTACCCGAAGCGTGAGACAGACAGTGGATGTCGCGAGGACGTCAATCATCAATAGAGCCAGAGGCAGAGTGAAAGGATTAGTTGTTCTGTCGTGTCCAACTCTTTGTGACCCCATGGACCGTAGTCCGCCAGGCTCCTCTCTCTGTGGGATTCTCCAGGCAAGAATACTGGAGTGGGTTGCCATGCCCTTCTCCAAGGAATCTTCCTGACCCAGGGATCAAACTGCAAATGTTATGCCTCCTGCATTAGCAGGCGGGTTCTTTACCACTGAGCCACCAGGGAAGCCCTGTATTCAACTCTGTATTCAAGCCCTGTATTTTACTCTGTTGTGTGAAAACTGGACTTCCCAAGGCAGAACTGAACACTGCAGGTCTGCAGACCAGGGCCAGAGGGTGGCGGGTCAGAGCGGGAAGGTCTTCTCTAATTGTGGTGTTCACCTTGAGGACAAGGAGTACGACACTGGTAGAGGAGGTGGGAGGGCTTAAAGGATAGCTAGAATCTGAATGAGTCCCTCACAGACCACAGGGTGGAAGGCTGACCAACCACATAGCGTGATGTCACCAGCCTAACATCACATAGGGTGCAGGTCCGCGTCCAGGTGGGCAGAGAGCTGGAAGGGGTCCTCATGGACTGATGGCTGACAGCATCACCTCCCCAACCCTGTCCCCTGAGTCTCCCTTTTGACCTCTGTCCTCTCTGCACCTTTCCCCCAATAGGTACCGGCACTTCTCAGCTGGTGGAAAGTATGAGCCCGGGGACCTCCAGCTCATGCCCAACCCACTTCCCAACGATCTGGCCAGGAGCTGGCCCTGCCCAAACCCGCTGCCTCACTACCGGGAGCGGGCGGCCAGGCTGGCCTTGCTGCCCAGCGCGCCTCTGAGCCAGGACCTGGTGAGGAACTACCAAACCCTGCTGGAGAGCCGGGTGGTCTTGCCCCTCCACTATCACCCCAGGGCCTGTTCTGGCAGGACCTCAGTGAGAAGGAGACCTGGACACCTGTAGGAGCGGCTCCAGGCGTGTGGGCACCATGGTGGGCACACGGAGCCCCCAGCTGTGGTGTTCTCAACCCACGCACCTTCAGCAGGAAGTCTCGGGTGCCAAAGGACTCAGGCTTCTGCAGACAAAGCCTCTCCACCACCCTCCCCGGCTTCATCTGTACCCTGGCTTCTGGAGACTCTCCTGAAATTCTCGTTTGTTCTGTCTTCCTTGGAGCGACCGCTCAAGGCAGGTGGGAGGACTGGGGAGAGCAGAGGAGAATCCAGTTCCTGGGGAGAAGCAGTGTGTGCCTCTGTGTGTGTATGTGTGTGTGTGTGTGTGTCTGTGGTCTGTGTGTGCCTGTGTGTGTGTGTGTCTGTGGTCTGTGTGTGCCTGTGTGTGTGTGTGTCTGTGTCTGTGTGTGTGTCTGTGTGTGTATGTCTGTGTGTGTATCTGTGTGTCTGTGTATGTCTGTGTGTATCTGTGTATCTGTGTTTCTGTGTGTGACTGTGTCTATGTGTCTGTGTGTGTCTGTGTGTCTGTGTGTGTGTGTCTGTGTGTGCCTGTGTGTGTGTGTCTGTGTGTCTGTGTCTGTGTGTCTGTGTGTCTGTGGTCTGTGTGTGTGTGTCTGTGTGTATGTCTGTGTGTGTGTGTGTGTGTGTCTGTGTCTGTGTCTGTGTGTATGTGTGTCTATGTGTGTCTGTTTGTGTCTGTTCATGTCTGTGTATGTGTGTGTCTATGTGTCTGTGTGTCTGTGTCTCTGTGTCTATATCTATGTGTCTGTGCGTGTGTGTGTCTCTGTGTGTATATCTCTGTGTGTGTGTCTCTGTGTGTATATCTCTGTGTGTTTGTGTGTGTGTGTCTGTGCTTGTGTGTGTATGTGTATGTGTGTGTCTGTGTCTCTGTATGTATACCTCTGTGTGTGTGTGTGTCGGTCTGTGTGTGTCTGTGTATGTGTGTGTGTGTCTCTGTGTGTCTGTGTCTCTGTGTGTACACCTGCGTGTGTCTATGTCTCTGTATGTATATCTGTGTGTGTTTGTGTGTTGTGTGTGTCTCTGTGTGTATCCATGTGTGCTTGTGTGTCTCTGTATGTGTGTGTATGTGTGTGTGGTGGGGGGAGAGGATGTGGACGATGAGTAACCTCCCCTGTCACAACCCATGTGGAGCAAGACTGGGATTGGGCAAGACCCAGGAAGCTTCTTAGGCAAGAACAACCTCTGTTCCAGCCCTCCCTGGACCATGTGAAGTCCGGACAGAGCCCGGAAGGCACCCTGCTGGGTTATGGGTCCCACACAGGGTTTGGGGGAGCAGAGGTGGGGCCAAGGCTGTGCTGGAGTGGGGAGAGTTGGGTCTGAGGAAGGCTGACCAGGCCTCAGTGGAAGGACAGGAACAAAGTGGGGGTTTAAGGTAAAAGTGGGAGCAGTTCCCCCAGAGCCACACCTTGGGGCCCGTGCTCACCCCAGGGCCTCAGGTTTCGCACTGGAGGTGAGGGAGGCAGGCAAAGTGCATGGGTCAGAAGGGTGCTGCCCGGCTGGGTGGGGAGTGGGCAGGAGGGGCTGGCGAGAGAGAAGCTGCACCAGGGGCCCACCTCCCCTCCCCTCGCCCACGTTACACCCCCACGTCAGTGACCTTCCCCAGCTGGTTTCTCTTGGCTTCTCTGCCCCCTGCCCTCTTTGCCCACTTGTCTCAAGCCTGTGGGAATCAGGAGGCACCTGGGAATCAAATATCACCAGGGTTCGAGCCCTGGTCTAGCCGCTCACCAGACGAGCACCCTCTGAGAGAGTCCTTGTTCCCCCCAGGCTCTCAGCTTCCTCCTCCACACGGTGGGAACCACTAGGGCAAAAATAAGTGGAATAGGGCTTCCTTGGTGACTCAGTGGTTAAGAATCTGCCTGTCAAGGCAGGAGACACAGGTTTGATCCCTGGTCCCGGAAGATCCCACATGCCTCGGAGCAACCAAGCTCGTGTGCCACCATCATTAAGCCTGTGCTCCAGAGCCCGGGAACTGCAACTACTGAAGCCCACGTGCCACAAACTGATGCCAATGGGCCCTAGAGCCTGTGCTCTGCAATAAGAGAAGCCACCATAATGAGAAGCCAGCACACTGCAACTAGGGAGTAACCCCCACTCGCCACAACTAGAGAGAAGCCACACAGCAATGAAGATCCAGCACAGCCAAAAATAATTATAAATAAATAACTTTTTAAAATAGATTAAAGAAATAAGTGGAATAAATAAAAGAAACAAGTGACCAACCTGCAAAGTGACCTCCATACCTGCAACTGTCAATCATTACCTATAGAATCAAAGAAGCAAAACAGTGGAAGATGAATCAGCCTAAGGCGTCAGACGCACTGACACAAGCAACAATGTGGATGAACTATGAACACTGAATGGGAAACACCAGGCACAAAAGGGAGCATACCATTCAATTCAATTTCTAGAAAGTGTCCAGAGTAGGCAATTCCTTAGAGACAAAGATGAATCGATGGGGCCAGGCACTGGGGAGGGTGCTGAGTGCTTCACCGGTGCAGAGTTCTCTCTTGGGGGATGAGAACATTTTGGAACTACACAGACATGCTGGCTGCACAACAAGACAAATAAACGAGATGCCTCTGGATGATAAACTTTAAGATGGTCCATGTCGTGTGAAAGTCACCTCAGTTCAAAAGAATTATATTAAAAAGGATGTGTATAGAGCATTTCCAAAGTTCCTTCCTGTTCCAAATCAACAATTCTACACCACGGTCCTTCTCCTGGCTGCCTCCCCACCATGGTGTGGGGTCGGTGGGGAGGCCCAGAGCCAGGAGGTGAAGGAGAGTGTTCCAGGGCAGTGTGGGGCTCAGGGATGGGCCTGTTCTCCTCGCTCTGGATTAGGAATGGGAGCCGGAAGAGGAGGCCCCTTCCTTGCCTTTGATCCTGACATGTCAGAGGAGGTCGGGTTCTGGGAAACAAGGGTTTGGGTGGTAAACTGAGGCCCAGGGACACAAGTCAGATGGTCCCTGCCCTCCTGGTGCACCCCAGGATCCAGGGCCCTGAGGTCATCCTGCTTCTCGGGCTACTTCCCCATCATGCCTGGGTTTTGTCACCCCAGTAAGAGAAGCCCAGGGGACACTTAGAGGGTTAATGTGAACTTTTAGGGGGATGGGAGAGAGGAGAAAACCTCATCCTCTCTGGCCAGAAGCTGAAGCCCAGGAAGCAGAGTAAGGAGCGTTTCACAGATGCCTGCCTTACAGACCCAGCCGCCTTCTCTGAAGGCAGGCTGCCGGCCTCCCTCGGGACCTCCACTCCTGCCTCCACCCTCTTGCTCTGCTCTCTGGACAGCAGCCTCCTTCCTGCCGGTGGCACTGTCGGGCCTTCTGGTCCGTCACAAGTCAGAGATGCAGAGGTCAGGCTTCTGGAATTCCTGAATCCCACTGAGCCATGGGGCTCCACAGGTCCTCCTGGTTCTAAGGATTCTTCAAGGCCATCCTCAACCCAGCCGGCCCACATCCACAGGCGTCACCCCTACCCCAGCCCTCCCACATCCACTCACAGATATGGAGTCCTCCAGAGCCTCTGGGGGTGATGACCCTGGTGCCTGGGCCCACCTTAAGGACCTCCTCTCTCAGATCCAAGAGAGAGGCAGGGTTGGAGCCTGCCCACCCGCACCCTGCACCCCTCTCCAGGAAACACTGTGCTCTTCTGGGTGCCACCAGCTTCAGGACACGAGTGGATCCCAGCACAGAGGCTCAGAGCCACTCCTGGGTCCTCCCTCCCCTCCGCAGCCTCCCTGTCCTTCGCCCGGGTTCTGGCTCATAAGTGGGCGGCTGGGGCACGAAGCAGGGCTGGGGCCCATGAGGCTGGAAGCTGGGGAGCTGGGGGCCCCTTGGGGAGTCTCAGAGCAGCCAACCGTGACCTGCAGTCTTCGTCTCAACTGCCTGGCTGCAGAGCTGACCCATGTCATTGCAGTGCCTCAGAATGTCCCACCACTGCTCTGGGATGCCAAGTCAGAACCACCGACCTCGGCCCAGGCTGCCTGGCCCCATCCCTGGCCTCCCGAGATGCACTGGCCTCCAGTCTCCATCCTCCGATGACCTGCTTGCTCAAGCCCTTCACCGTCCTGCGTCTCGTCCACCTCCAAGCTTCTCCTGGTTCAGGCTGTTCCCTGAACCATACCACTTTCTCTTCTTGTTACCTGGGATAACTCATTGCTATCGCCTGCTTGTCATTATGTCTAGTGGTTTCCATGGCTCTTCACAGACTTGCCCATCTCAGGTGAATCTCGGGCAACACACACTCTGCACTTCCCAGGACAGACCTTCCCAAAGACCCCCTTGGGAGAAAGCTGCTGCATCTCAATATAGTACAGATTCCAAGGCAGAGTCAGGACATGTGGCTTCCCCTTGCCCAGCATGACTCCCACTTTACGGTCACTGAGCCCTGGCACGAGACAACACGACAGGCTCCCTGGGCAGTAGTCAGTGGCTTCTTTAGCAGGAGTATCACTCGAGTGATACCTGCCACCCTGGGCAGGTCCAAAGCTTAGGAGAGGAGAAAGAGGAGATGGAGGGAGATGGAAGCAGGAAAGGAAGTCATTAAACACAACTTGGGCATGTGGGGCTAGGGGGGGACGGGCTGAGGCCAGAGGGAAGGCAAAGCAGGATTCCAAGCTCCCTCTTCACCCCCACCAGACATGCGATGTCCAGGATGTTCAAGGGGAGGTGAACATCTTTGCCAGATTCCCTGAGGGCACTTGCAGGATCAAGATTGGAGTGCAGAGCCTAGGGAGGGGAGAGGTTAGAGGGTCTGGCAAATGAGTCCCATGGTGCCAGGAAAACGGGGTCTGGAGAGACAGCTGATGGCCATCAGCAGATTCTGCAAATGGAAAGAGAGGGTGGGATGCTCAGCAAGCTGGTGTGCCCAGTACCTGAATCCTCGGAGACAGTAGCACAGTTCCTCCTGGGTCCTGGAGTCTTGCCAGACAATTCAGTCAGCAGACCGTGTGTAAAAATGTTACCGGAAGGTGTGTTGGGTCCAGCTACTTGCCACTCAAAAGCCAGTAAACAGGCCCGGCTGGTGGAAAGGAAAGTTTGCTTTATTTCAGATGCCTGCAACTAGGGGCGAAGTTGGGAGAACGGAAGTCTGTCCAAAGGCCGACTCCCCCAACCACTGGCAATCAGTGGGGCAAGAGCTTTTATAGACAGAGGGAGAGGGCTCGGTGCAGAAACAGCACAGTCAGCTTTGACCGTCATCTTGAAATTGGTCGTCAGTGGTCTGACTGGCGTCATCTTGATTGTTTTCAGTACGGTTAAACTTCAGTTCCTGAGTTGGTTTGTTTCCATTTCTTTGAGGCCAGTTCTCAGAATTGTGGCAGCTCAAGTCGTGGGTGCAGTCTGGTTATCATGTAGTTAACTTCTTCCACCTGGGGCTTCAGTATCTATAAAGCAGCTCATAGGATATGGCTCAGAATATTGTCCACAGCCCTTGAGAAGGAACTAGAGGTCCTTGATATGCTTAATGATTACATTATTATTCGTTAGTCTCCTTTGACTATTTTCCTCTGTTTCCACATTTCTCATTTCTCTGGTTAAACTTATTCTTTGACTAACGTTTCCCACAGATAAAAGGCAAGCAAAGGACTTGGGGTTGGGTGGGGGTGGGGTGGGGCAGCAAGGACAATAGGGAGAGAGAAGAGACCAAAAAAAGAAAAAGACTCTGCCCTTATAAAGGCTAATATCTGGTGGGAAGATGGACAAGCAAACAATTTTCAATAGTGTGAGAAATAAGGTAAGAGATGTTTGACCCAGCTGTGCTATGACAGCAGAGGGGAGAAACCTCTAGGTCAGAGCCTGTATGCGTGTGTGTGCGTGTGTGTGTGTGTGTGTGTGCAGGAGCGCTCACGTGAAGGTGAACGTCACCTCCCAAACAGGAGCAGGTGGGTACCCAGGATTCTGTGTGTTGGACAGGGAGTCGCAAGCTTTCCATGAACCAGCCACGTCACCCTCCCAACACGATGAGGAAGGCCCCACAAAGTCCCCATTTTAGAGACAAGTGAACCCAGGCCTCCAAGCCCTCTTGGTGAGTTTGCCGTTGTGCCTCTCGTTCAAACTTCACAGCCGTCCTGCAGATGACACGTTCGCTCAGTTTTACAGATGAGGGCGTGATTCCGAAAGATGAAGCACTTCACTGGAAGTCACCCAGCTAGTGAATGAGCTGGGAAATGTGACCAAGGTTGTCTGAGCTCCAAGTTTGTCAGTCTGCTTTCACCAGCAGAGACAAACGTTCTGCCTTTCTGTGCCTTGTTTTTGTTGTCGTTGTTATGTTTTGGTTTTTTGTTTGCACTGCAAGGCTAACAAGATCTCCATTCCCTGACCAGGGATTGAACCCAGGTTTTAGCAGTGAAAGCCCAGAATTCTAACTAGTGGGCCACCAGGGAACTCCTTATACCTTGTTTTTCGCCACCTAGGAAACAGGAGGAAAGCATCTTAGCCTGAAGTGTAAACAGTGGTCCTAGACTGGTGGCCTTTGTAATATCTCCCTTTTTGGGGTGAAAATTATTTGCGTTCAGTCACTCAGTCATGTCCAATTCTTTGCTACCCCATGCACTGGCTTCTTTGTCCTTCACTACCTCCCGGAATTTGTTCAAACTTATGTCCATTGAGTTGGTGATGCTGTCTAACCATCTCATCCTCTGCCACCCTCTTCTCCTCTTGCCCTCAGTCTTTCCCAGCATCAGGATCTTTTCCAGTGAGTTGGTTTTTCACATTAGGTGGCCAAAGTATTAGAGCTTCAGCCTCAGCATCAATCCTTCCAATGAGTATTCAGGGCTGATTTCCTTTAGGACTGACTGGTTTGATCTCTAGGAGGTAGGAAGAAAAATTTCAAAACTGGCCCAGCCTCCTGGGACCCTTGCTGGACAGGAGAATTCTGGAAAAAGCGTCATTCCTATCTTGAGCAGATCTGAAAGGGCCAGAGGAGAAAGCCTGAAATAGACCTGGCTGCCCTCACCCTCTGCGGACCCGAGGGAGCTATTTGTCCAGCTCTGAATAACCATTCTAAGGAGGATGTCCTGAGAATTTCCTTATGTGGCAGGGCGTTTGACTGGATGACTTCACAGTGCCAGATGGACTCTCCCCTACCTCCATCTCTAACCTCGGTGATAAGAAACAGCACTACTCAGATTCTTCTTAAAAAGAAACTGTGTAAAGATATTTAAAGACATCAAAGGCTATCACAAGGGAGGTGGGAACCAGTTCATCTCCATGTCTACTGAGGCTTGGACAAGAGAATGGGGATTTTGAAAACAGCTACAGGGATTTCCCAGGTGGCTCAGATGGTAAACAGTCTGCCAGCGATGTGGGAGACCTGGGTTCAATCCCTGGGTTGGGAAAATCCCCTGGAGAAGGAAGTGACAACCGCATCCAGTATTCTTGCCTGGAGAATCCCATGAATGGAGGACTCTGGCAGGCTACAATCCGTGGGGTCTCGAAGAGATGGACATGACTGAGGGGCTAAGCACAGCACAGATGATGCTAGTAGCAAAGCACCTGCCTACCAATGCCAATGCAGGAGACAAAAGAGACTCGAGGTCGA
Organism: Cervus canadensis; assembly: GCF_019320065.1. Classification (NCBI taxonomy): domain Eukaryota; kingdom Metazoa; phylum Chordata; class Mammalia; order Artiodactyla; family Cervidae; genus Cervus; species Cervus canadensis. The sequence continues at coordinate 12,659,081 of NC_057406.1, read as the reverse complement.
TCCCTGGGTCAAGCAGATCTCATGGAGAGGGAAATGGCAACCCACTCCAGTATTCTTGCCTGGAAAATCCCATGAACGGAGGAGCCTGGCGGGCCACAGTCCACGTGGTCACAAAGAATCAGACACGACTGAGTGACTTTCACTTCACAGGGATTTAGATTAGACACAAGAACTTCCTGATAAGGTAGAGAAACGCTGGAGTGGATTATACCTGGTTCCAAGAAACAAACTGTGAATTTCTTTAGATCTGTGATGTCTTGCAGAAATATAAAGGAGTCACATATACAACTCTAAATTTCTTCAGTTCAGTTGCTCAGTCGTGTCCGACTCTTTGCGACCCCATGAATCGCAGCACACCAGGCCTCCCTGTCCATCACCAACTCCTAGAGTTTACTCAAACTCATGTCCATTGAGTCGGGGATACCATCCAGCCATCTCATCCTCTGTTGTCCCCTTCTCCTCTTGCCCCCAATCCCTCCCAGCATCAGGGTCTTTTCCAGTGAGTCAACTCTTTGCATGAGGTGGCCAAAGTATTGGAGTTTCAGCTTTAGCATCCAATGAACACCCAGGACTGATCTCCTTTGGAATGCACTGATCATAGCAAACACCCTCTTCCAACAACACAAGAAAAGACTCTACACATCTGAATATCACCAGATGGTCAACACCAAAATCAGATTGATTATATTCTTTGCAGCCAAAGATGGAGAAGCTCTATACAGTCAGCAAAAACAAGACCAGGAGCTGACAGTGGCTCAGATCATGAACTCATTGCCAAATTCAGACTTAAATTTCTTAGCTGCCATATTTAAAAAGAAAAAAGAAACAAGTGATGTTAATTTTTGTAACATATTTTATTGAACCCAACAGATCCAGAATACCATCAATAGAAAGTAATGTAGGGACTTCCCCAGCAGTCCCATAGTTAAGACTTCACCTTCCAATGCAGAGGGAGTGGGTTTGATCCCTAGTCCAGAAGCTAAAATCCCACCTGCCTTGTGGCCAAAAAACCAAGATGTATAACAGAAGCAATGTTGTAACAAATTCAATAGAAACTTTTTAAATGGTCCATATTAAAAAAAAATTTGTTTAAAAAGTAATGTAATTAACACTTTGCTTAATAATGAGATAGTTTTTATTAATGAGATAGTTCACATTGTTTTTGGTAGTGTCTTCACCACCCAGCGTGTAGTTTACACTTACAGCGTGTCTCAGTTCAGGCTGGTCACATCGCCACTGCTCAGAAACCGTGTGTGGCCGGTGGCCATGCATCAGTCAGCACAAGTCTAAAGTCACTAATGACTGACACCCCATGGAGATACAAGGTGTAGTCTGGGTTTACCTGCAGGCAGAAAGCTCTCCAGAAGTCCTGAGGATCTGTGAGGGTGAAGGCCCAGAAAGTGGTACCTCCTAGAGCCTCTCAGCCTTCGTTGTTGCCAGAAACACAAGATCCATCACCATCCGCAGTCCTGAGAACCCACTGGGCGGGGCTTTGTGTGCCCTTTTGGTAGCGGGAACCCTGATCCCGAGCGTCTGTCAGGTCCAGGGTCAGTGACTTGTTAACCCCTGTGGGTTAACGGTGCCCGGGAGAATTGGGAGATTGGGATTGACATATATGCACTGTTGGTATATAATGTATACCAACATTATATTGAGACCCTACAGTGCAGCGCAGGGAACACTACTCAGAGCTCTACAGTGACCTACGTGGGAAGGAAATCCTAAAAAGAGGGGCTAGATGTGTACTTACGGCTGATCCACTTTGATGTACAGCAGAAACTAACACGTCATTATAAAGTAATTATCCTCCAATTAAATAGACAAAAACACCGCCTGGGAGAGCGAGGGAATTTTCCGTCCTGGCCTCCTGGGTGTTCTCTCCACATCTTGCTGGTGTGAGTGACCGGTCACCGGATGGGGGCGCCAGGCCAGGCAGAGGGGTTGGAGATCTACCGCATCTGGGGTATGGTGTGGGAGCATCAGCCCAGGCCAGTCTGCCCGTTACCCCTGGCTGCAGCACCTCCGCCAGGTACCATATGGCCCTCTCCCTCCCCTGCTCTCATCTCCGCACGATGTCACCTGCCCCTACGCTCATCCCTCCCTCTCCTCTGCCCCGGTGTATCCTCCAGCACCCAGCCCTACCCGGCATCATCCGTGAAGTTGTCTATCGTCTGCCTTCCCCATCAGGATGTGAGCTGTGTGGAAGCAGGGCTCCATCCGGCTCACCACTGTGCTCCCAGGGCCTGCCTCGGTGTCTACCACACAGTGTTGCTGCTCATCACTCAGCCGTGTCCAGTTCTTTGCGACCCCATGGACTATGGCACTGCAGGCTCCCTTGTCCTTCACTGTCTCCCGGAGTTTGTTCAAACTCATGTTCATTGAGTCGGTGATACCATCCAGCCATCTCATCCTCTGTCGTCCCCTTCTCTTCTTGTCCTCTTGCCCTCAACCTTTCGCAGCATCAGAGTCTTTTCCAATGAGTCAGTTCTTCGCATCAGGTGGCAGAGTCCTTCAGCTTCAGCCAACATGGGGCAAAGGACAAATTTACAAAAGAAGAAGCCAAGGGACGCAAAAAGCAAAAGTCTTACCCCCGAGCCTGTGGGACCATGAGATAGTGAGAGAGCCAATATTAATTTAAGTCACAGACACAGGGACCAGCTGGACCCCTTCTGCAGCCACATTCCAGAGAATGGTATTTCCTGAGCACAACTGGTTCCCAGGCCTCGTCAGACCCACTGGGAAAGAGGTGACGCTGTCCCCAACCTCTCCCTGTCCAAACTGCAAATGCCCGAGTCCCCCATCTTCTTTTTTATTTTTTAAAAATATTTATCTATTTGTAGGTTGAAACAGATCACCAGCCCAGGCTGGATGCATGAGACAAGTGCTCGGGCCTGGTGCACTGGGAAGACCCAGAGGAATCGGGTGGAGAGGGAGGTGGGAGGGGGGATCGGGATGGGGAATACGTGTAACTCCATGGCTGATTCATGTCAATGTATGACAAAAACCACTACAATATTGTAAAGTAATTAGCCTCCAACTAATAAAAATAAACGAAAAAAAAATTTGTCTATTTGGCTGTGCCAGGTCTTAGTTGAGACATGAGAATTCTTAGTTTGTGGCGTGTGGGATCTAGTTCCCTGATCAGGGATCAAGCCTGGGCCCCAACCCTTGGGAGCTCAGAGTCTTAGCTATGGATGACCAGGGAAGTCCCCCCGCCCCCCACCAAGTCCCCTTTCTATACCACAGGAGCTTATGCCGTCCTGTGGGATGCAGACGCATGCTGGGACACCCATCCAGGCTGTCAGCCCAGCCCTAGGCAACATGGCTAAGCCCCCGAAGGTCCCCCTCATTCTTAACCGTTGACAGTGGCACCCCTCCAAAGAATGTATTAATAAAGGACTCTTGAACACATTGGAGACTTTTCAGACCTAAGGAATGGATGGCTGAGAATGAGGTTGGGGGAGACACCTGTCAACATGGGCCTGCTGGGCATCCTTAATATACAGAGTCCACGTGCATGGTTAATGCTGCTGAAACAACCAGGGACCCCAGTACATGCCACTGGAGCCTCTTCAACCTCTATGCCTGGTTAATATGGGGGTAACGGGTGTCCAGGCATGGGGGTGGAAGGGAGCTGGAATATTCCGCTGAAACTGAGGCCACAGGAAGCCAGGATATGGGGGCTGAGCTGGGTAAGTGGAATCACACCAGTGTTTGGTTTTCAGTCCACACTCGCCGTCTCCCTTGTGCTTTGGCTTTGGCATAGCAGGGAGCAAGCAGGACTCGGGAGACAGGCAGGAGCCTTTGAGTCCTGGCTGTGCCCCCCACCTCAGTACCTGAACCTTGAACAAGGTTTCTGAGTCTTGGTATACTCGCTTCCTGGGGCTGCCGTAACAAAGTCCTGCAACCTGGGTGGCTTCATCAGCACAGATGTGTTGTCCCACTGTCCTGGGGAAACTGGAAGCCCAAGGTCAAGGTGTGGGCAGGACTGTTGCCTCCTGAGCGCAGTGAGGCAGGGTCTGCTCCAGACCTCTCTCCCGGCTGCTGGTGGTTTGCTGGTGACCTCTGACCTTTCTTGTCTGGAGACACACCACCCCACCCTCAGCCTTCATACTCACGTGGTGTTCTTCCCAAGCCCAGATCTCTCAGGGTCCAAATTCCCCCTTTGAAGAAGAACACTGTTAGAGCTCTTTCAAATCCTAAAAGACGATGCTATTAAAGTGCTGCACTCAATATACCAGCAAATTTGGAAAACTCAGTAGTGGCCACAGGACTGGAAAAGATCAGTTTTTATTCTAATCCCAAAGAAAGGCAATGCCAAAGAATGTTCAAACTACCGCACAATTACATTCATCTCACATGCTAGCAAAGTAATGCTTAAAATTCTCCAAGTCAGGCTTCAACAGTATGTGAACCACGAACTTCCAGATGTTCAAGCTGGATTTAGAAAAGGCAGAGGAACCAGAGATCAAATGGCCAACATCTGCTGGATCATTAAAAAAGCAAGAGAGTCCCAGAAAAACATCTACGTCTGCTTTATTAACTACACCAAAGCCTTTGACTGTGTGGATCACAGCAAACTGTGGGAAATTCTTAAAGAGATGGGAATACCAGACCACCTGACCTGCCTCCTGAGAAACCTGTATGCGTGTCAAGAAGCAACAGTTAGAACTGGACATGGAACAACAGACTTGTATATTTTCACCCTGCTTATTAAACTTCTATGCATAGTGAAGTGCTGGGCTGAATGAAACACAAGCTGGAATCAAGATTGCCAAGAGAAATATCAATAACCTCGGATACACAGATGACACCACCCTTATGGCAGAAAGTGGAGAAGAAGTAAAGAGCCTCTTGATAAAAGTGAAAGAGAAGAGTGAAAAAGCTAGCTTAGAACTCAACATTCAGAAAACTAAGATCATGGCATCTGGTCCCATCATTTAATGACAAATAGATGGGGAAACAGTGGAAACAGTGACAGAGACTTTATTTTCTTGGGCTTCAAAATCACTTCAGATGATGACTGCAACTGTGAAATTAAAAGACGCTTACTCCTTGGAAGAAAAGCTATGACCAAACTAGACAGCATATTAAAAAGCAGAGACATTACTTTGCCAACAAAGATCAGTTTAGTCAAAGCTATGGTTTTTCCAGCAGTCATGTATGGATGTGAGAGTTGGGCTATAAAGAACTGAGCGCCGAAGAATTGATGTTTTGAACTGTGGTGTTGGAGAAGACTCTTGAGAGTTCCTTGGACTGCAAGGCAATCAAACCAGTCAATCCTAAAGAAAATCAGTCCTGCATATTCAGTGGAAGGACTGATGCTGAAGCTGAAGCTCCAATACTTTGGCCACCTGATACGAAGAACTGACTCACTGGAAAAGACCCTGATGCTGGGAAAGATTGAAGGCAGCAGGGGAAGGCGATGACAGAGGATGAGATGGTTGCATGGCAACCAACTCAATGGACATGAGTTTGAGCAAACTCCAGGAGACAGTGCAGGACAGGGAAGCCTGGCATGCTGCAGTCCATGGGCTCACAAAGAGTCTGACACGACAGAGCGACTGAACTGACTGACTAAAGAAGGACACAGCCCATATACACAGTGGAATATTACTCAGCCATGAAAAGGAATGGATTTGAGTCAGTTGTAGCGATGTGGATGAACCTAGAACCTGATATACAGAGTAAATTGAGTCAGAAAGAGAAAAACGAGTATCATATATATGCATATGTATGGAATTTAGAAAAATGGTACTGATAAACCTATTTGCAGGGCAGGAATAGAGACAGACATGGAGAACAGACTTGTGGACACAGTAGGGGAAGGAGAGGGTGGGATGAAATGAGTGAGTAGCATGGAAACATAAACACTACCGTGTGTAAAATAGATAGCCAGTGGGAATTTGCTGCATGATACAGGGAGCTCAAGTCAGGTGCCTATGACAAGCTAGAGGGGTGGGAGGGAGGCTCAAGAGGGAAGGGACATATGTATACTTATGGCTGGTTCATGTATACCTGTGGCTGGTTCATGTTGATGTATGGCAGAAACCAACACAATATTGTAAAGCAAGTATTACAATTAAAAACAAATAAATTTTTAAAAAGAAGGACACAGTCATACTGGGTTAGGGCCCCCCTGATGACCTCATCTTAACTTGACTATCTCTGTAAAGATCCTATCTCTAAATAAGGTTACATTCTGAGGTCCTAGGGTTTGTGTGTGTGCATGCGAGTTAAATCGCTCAGTCATGTTTGACTTTTTGCAACCCTATGGACCATAGACTGCCAGGCTCCTCTGTCCATGTGATTCTCCAGGCAAGAATACTAGAAGGGATTGCCATGCCCTCCTCCAGGGATTTTCCCCACCCAGGGAACAAACCTGTGTCTCTTACATCTCCTGCACTGGCAGACAAGTTCTTTACCACTGGCACCACCTAAGAAACTCCCTAGAGGTTGGGTCATTAACATATGGATTTGGGGGGAACACGATTGAACCCCTAACATCTCGCCTGTAAATGGGGATCATAAAGTAATTGGTGTGGTTGCAAAGTGCCTCAAGGAGGCGTGGTCCGCAGTGGGGCAGGGGAATGTCTGCCTGGTCGGAATGGGCATATGCCTCTGGGTTGCCTGGATGGGATCGAGCCCCAGGGAGCAGGGCCCAGGTCAAGACTCACCCTGTGAGTGTCCAACACAAGTCAGCAGAACCTTGACCAGGGCGTGCCAATGATGGTGAGGACAAAAGGCTGGAGAGAAAAATTTGATGGCAAATGCATCAGGGCTCTACAAAGTCTGAGTGGACTTCCCTGTGGGCCCAGTGGCTAAGACTCTGTGCTCCCAGGGCAGGGGATGCAGGTTCCATCCCTGGTCAGGGAACTAGAGCCCGCATATGACAACGAAAGGACCCGAGTGCCACCACTAAGACCTGGGCAGCCAAATAAATTAAAAAGGAAAAGTCTGATACCAAGTGCTGACCAGGAAGTGGAGCCAAGGAACCCCGTCTGCTACTGATGGAGTGCCGGCTGGTACAAACACTTTGGAGGGTAATTTGGCATCATGGCAAAAGAGGCAAGATGTATATCTGATGCCCCAGCAATCCCACTCCTAGGAATGCTTACAGGTGCTTACAGGAATGCTTACCCCAAGAGACAGGTGCAAGAAATGTTCACAGCATCTTTGTTTGTAAAAATGAAAAATAACCTAAATTTCCTAAATGTGATGTATTCACTAGAGAAATACTATACAGTAATTAAAGTGAATTAACTAGAGCTACACATGGCCCACAGGTGAATCTCACCAATAAAATAATGAGCAAGAAAGAGCAAATTGGGACTTCCCCAGCCATCCAGTGGCTAAGACTCCGAGCTACCAACGCAAAGGGTATGGGTTCAATCCCTAATGGGGGAGTGAAGATCCCACATGCCTAAAAAAAAAAAAAATTGCAGAAGGATGTCTACAGTGGGTCAGGCAATATGAAATGACACTGCTTAGGATACACATTTACGTATGTGCTTGAAGAGAGGAAGGAGAAGCCCCAGATGCCAGACCAAATGTTATCTGGGGAGGAAAGGCACCCAGGGAGCTTCATGTATGTTTGTGGCATTTTTTTTTTTATTTTTTTAATGAGATGGGGAGTAAAGGGTATTGTTTATTCCTTATAAATTTCTGCATGTTTGAATTATAACTGTTTAAAAAAGAGCTAGGGGACTTCCCTGGTGGTACAGTGGTTAAGATTCTGCCTTGCAATGCAGAAGGCTTCCCAGGTGGCACGTAGGTAAAGAGTCCACCTTCCAGGACAGAAGACTCGAGTTTGATCCCTGCGTCGGGAAGATCCCTTGGAGGAGGAAATGGCAACCCACTCTAGTATTCTTACCTGGAGAATCCCATGGACAGAGGAGCCTGGGGAGGGCGGGTTACAGTCCATTGGGTTGCAAAGAGCCAGACACCATGGAGCACCAATGCTCTCTCTCTCTTGCAATGTGGGGGGGTTCGGATTCGATCCCTGGCAGGGGAACTGAGATCCCACATGCCACAGAGCAACTAAGCCTGCTGGCTGCAACTACTGAAGGCCTCACTCCACAACTAGAGAGTCCATGTGCTGCAATGAAAGATCCCACACGACACAGCCAAGATCATGCATCCTGCAACTAAGACCCAACACAGCCAAAATTAAAAAAAAAAAAAGAGCCAAGACTCAGTGAGCCTCACACAAAGGGGAAGGGGAAGCTGGGGCCCTACTAGTAGGAAGATTCAGAGTTGCTCTTGCCAACCCTGAAACCCAGGACCCAGAGTAAAGGAGCAAAGGATGCTAAAAGGTTGAGACCCAGAAGGCAAGAGGCTCCCTGTTGAGACAAATGTGATGCTGGACCTCCTTGTTCCAAACCTGCACCCCAGGTGTTGGCCTGCACCCCACCCTGGGGCTGCAGAGAACCCCAGGTAGAGGGCACGGCCGGGAAACCCAGGAGACACATGCCCAGGGATATTTGTCCTGCATCTCAAGCCTGCCCCCGCACACTGGCACATGCTGCCTTTCCAACCACCTGGCACGGATACCCTGACAGTTTACAGCACAGATACACCCCCTCAGCCACACATGCACACACACATACACTCCTCCACCGCCCACTCCGGCCAGGACCCCAGAGCTGGAGATGCTGCAGAACCTGCCAGCTGCAGCCCTGCCAACCGCCACCCCCCCCCACCCCCCGCCTCCTCCAGGGCTGGGTTTTTCCAGCTGGAGCCCCGCTCCCTCTACTGCAAGCTCTGGAAATTGATGTCTGACGCGGCTGCTCCTGCACGTTATTTATTTATTTCCTCTCTTCTTCCCGCCGAGACGACCCTCCGGTCAGGAGAGCCGCAGCCGGGACGCGGCAGGGGCTGCGGAGGCAGGGAGCACGGAGGGCGGGACCACTCAGGAGCCCCCGGCCCGCCCCGAGGGGGCCATGAGCATCAGGCCGGAGGCCCTGCGGGCGGAGGGCGGCGGCGGGGACAGGGGCCGGGAGGCAGAGCTTCGGGGCCGAGCCCGGCTGAGCCAGCAGCGCCGGCTCAGACAGGCCACCCAGTTCCTGCACAAGGACTCGGCCGACCTGCTGCCCCTGGACGGCCTCAAGAGGCTCGGCACCTCCAAGGACTGGGTGAGGCCACCCTCTCCCCTCCCCTCCCCGGGGCGGCTGGGACCCCCCCCCCCTTCTCTGGCTCTGCTGGGAGGGTGCAGACCCCAAGCCTCCAGACACCTGCCTGTCCCCAGGGTAGGGGGAGGCGGCCCTGACTTGTGGGTTCACCTTGACCATTCCCGGCTCCTCACCGGGTTGTTGCCATGGCTTGGTGGCTCTAGGGGACCCTATCTATTGCTCGGCTTCCCTAGAGAGCTCCAGGCTTCCCTCTGGGGAGGTGAAGAGTGCTGGTTAGAGCAGAGGCTTGCAGGGGGCAGTTTACTGCTGGGCCCGGAGGACCAGTGGGTTCAATGCTGTGATTTGCTCCTCTCCCGAAACCACAGGTCCTGGCACACGGGGACTGGACATTCATTGCCCGTCCCCCTCACCCCTGCTAGAACACCCATGGCTCTGGCCTGGGTACTCAGCTCCTCAGGGCCCCCCCAGCTCCTCCTAGGTGATGTGGTCCTTCCAGGCTCCTTTCCTTCCATCCCCCTGCAGCAGCTGTGCCCCCCCCTGCAAGGATACCGGGTCAGGGAGTGCCCACCAAGGGGTGGGTGAGTCAGGGGACAGCTTCATACACTCACCACCCGCCTCCGACAGAGGGAGGGGCTAAAAGCGTGGACTTCTGCAGAGCCTGGAATCTTGGGTTCAGATCCTGGCTCTAGCACTTAGCAACTTGGGCAAGTTACTTTCTGTCTCTGAGCCTTGGTTTCTTCATCTGTTACAGGAAGATAAAAATAACAGGTTGTAGCTCATAGGGAATGTCAGGATTACATCAGCTAAACCTGTAAAGGGCTTAGCACAGTGCCTGGGAAATAGGGAGCATCATCTAAAGGCTGTTATTCCTCCAGCTACTCTTCTGTTTTTAATGTTTATTTTGGTTGCGCCGGGTCTTAGTTGTGGCATGCAAACTCTTAGTTGCAGCAGGTGGGATCTAGGTCCCCAACCAGGGACTGAAGGCCCCCCTGCATTGGGAGCACAGAGTCTTAGCTGCTGGACTCCCAGGGAAGTCCCTTCTCCAGTTACTCTTACTCCTCCATTTAGCCTGAGAGGAAGTGAGGTTCACGGGGTCCAGAGAAGACGAGATGGCTCTGGCCTCTGGCTCAGAAGAGAGGAGAGCTTCTGTAGAAAGGCTGGGGGCACCCTGTCGCCTCTCTCACCTCGTAGGCAGGGGGATGGAGAGGAGGGACTCCTACAAGGGGAGGCATGTGAGGCCATTTCTGGGGGACCTCGGGCCACTCCAGCTGTCCCCTCTCCCCAGAAACCTGGACCCAGATGCAGCCCCTCACTTCTTTTCCTGAACCAGCCCTCCCTCTCCACTCCCTCCCAGCCAATTGTTCCCCCTCCAGGAAGCCGGCCCAACGGCACCCCCACTCAAGGGAAAAGTGAGCAGACTGAGATTTCAGTTCAGAGAACGGCCTTGCTAGCAGCGGGCACCGCTGAGACCCCAAGGGAGCAGGGAAGCAGGTTCTCGGCTCTCATCAGCCCACCTTCATCTGTTCGGCCCTGGCAAAGGGGCTCTAGTAACACTGGTATTCCAGCATAGCAGATCAGGCCTTCTGCCCTCAGGACCTCTCAAATCGATCTGGAGCAGCTATCTTGTGTGGCTTGGGGAGTGAAGACACAGCAGTTAGGGGGACCCTGTCTCCCTCCCTGGGTGACTCTGGAGCACGATGCATGGGAGTCGGACCAGAGCCTGCACCCCTCGTGGGAAAGGTGGGCGGGCCGCCCTTCCCAGCCGCTCCCAGCGCTCACCGCCCCTTTTCCCAGAGCTAGGCCTTCTGCTGGCAGCCTGCCGGCAGGAGCAGCCTCAAGGGCCTCATTAAGACCAGGGTAGGAAAACAGTCCCAGGCTCCCATGAAAGGAGGGCAGGTGAGGAATCATGTGTGGAGCCTGGAGGGACACAGTCATTCTTTGGTGGGCATCTATTGAGTGCCTACTGTATGCCGAGCCCAGCCCTGGGATATAAGGAGGAGTGAGATACAGACCTGACCTCAAGGGCAGAAAACAGCGGTGAGAGGCATGCCAGGGAGGGGGCGGGGGACGAGAGATGGAACACTGCCCCCACCTGGTGTGTGGACAGAAGAACGCAAAGAGGTCAGAGAGGGCTTCCTGGAGGAGGTGAACCCTGCCTGGATGACAGCATGCTCTCGGAACCCCAGACTGAAAATCAAAGCCTCCCCCCAGACAGCAGTTTTGGAACAAGTGAGTTGAGCCAGGCTGGCCTAGAGAAGGGTGAGGACTTTCAGGAGGAGGGATGAGCAGGGGCAGAGGCCTGGACAGCCTGGCCCAGGCATGGCAGTGGAGGGAGATGAGGCAGTGGCCAGCTCACCAGGCTGTTACCTCCAGGCAAGCAAAGTGGGGAGAGGAAGGCTCTGATGGATTTCTTTTTTAATATTTTTAAAAAGTATTTATTTACTTGATTGTGCCAGCTCTTCATTGTGGCACATGGACAATTAGCTGTGGCACGTGGACTCTAGTTCCCTGACCGAGGATTGAACCCTGGTCTCCTGCACTGGGAGTGCAGAGTCTTAGCCACTGGACCACCAGGGAGGTCCCTCTGATGGATTTCAAGCAAGGGAGAGACATGTTTGGTCTGACGGGTTGCTTTGCGCTTCTCAAACTTTCCTGTGCCTGTGGGTCATTTGCACGTCTTGTTAAAACAAGGTTCACATAGCTTATTTGCACATCTTGTTAAAACAAAGTTCTGATTCAGTAGGTCGTGATTCTGTGCTTCTAATGGGTGACAGTAAAGCCGCTGATCTGAGGACGGCACTTGGAGTAGCACAGTCTCAGAGACTCCCTGGCTTTGAGCAGGTGGATTTGAGAGGCAGGTTCTTATGGACTAACAGAGGCGTCCCAGGGATTTGGGAGAGCTGTGCTGAACGAATCAGTAACAGAAGGCAAGGTGGGCTGTAAACACAGGAGGCGAAACTGGTGGAACCAAGAAGTGGCTGGACAGGGCGGAGTGGCTGTGGGTGAAGGACGGGAGGATGGCTCCCAGCTTCCTAGTGAAGAATATTTGGACTTTCCTTTCTTTTTTGTTCTTGTTTCTTTGACTTCTTTTCATCACACTGTCAACCCTGGGATCTGCATCCCATGGAAGAATGAGGTCAGAGGAAGGAGAAAAGAAAAGATGTCCCCAAATATGTGTTGTAGATAAGAGAGAGAATTGCCACCTGCCTCCCAGCATCCCACCAGTGCCTGCAATGTCACGTCTAACTCAGGATGGACCCCCCTCCCCCCCATCTCTCCATCACTGATCTATCCATTGGGGTCCTGGAAACCAGGGTGATTTGATGCTGGGGCTTGCTCTGCTATTATGATCTGACCGCTGGGACCCTTGGGGAAGCTTCTGCCCCTTCTTACTCTCGGAAGACTTGGGCCAGGCGTGGGGCTGAGCAGGAGAGCCTGGGACTTGTGAGCTCGGGGACCGAGTAGACCAGGCCCCGGGTTCAGCATCTCCACATTTTATGATGGAGCAGCAGCCACACAGCGTGATCCAGAGACGCCTGGTGGTGGAGGGGAGCCCGGGCCGGCCTCAGGGGGAGCCTCCCCAGGCGCAGGAGAGCAGGACGATGACCAGCAAGCCCGAGAGGCCAGCGCTTCTGGTCAATTGCAAGGTGAGAACCTCTTCTGGGCCCAGCTGCCCTCACCCACCCTCGCTTCTGCCCCGGAGGTGAGGAGGGGTGGGGAGCCAAGGCACTCCTCCCCGAGCCTAGGCCTAGAACTGGGGTCCTCCACCTTCTTTGCTCCCTGCCTCCCCGTCTTCTGAGGTCCACAGGACTCCTTTCCCGTGAGCCAAGCATCCTCTTTAAACCTGAGTGTGCTCTGCACACGAATGGCGCACACGAGTGGGTAACGCAGCCCTCCTGGGAAAGCTCACGCTCCAGGCCACAGCCTGGTCATCTCTGAGCCCTGCCTGACACAGGCCCGCTCCCTCCTGCCCGTCTCTGCTGGGATCTCCTCTGCCTACTGGCTGGTGTCATCCCATGCCCTTCCAGCCCCAGCTGTCACCTCCTCCAGGAATGCTCCCCTAACTTTCCCAATGGAAGGGCCTTTCCTCTGGCTCAACATCTAAGGCTCTAGCCCCTCAACCCACAGAGCTTGACACTCTCTCCCCCAACGGGTGACCTTCCACGCCGCACTGACACCGGGGGTGGGGGGGGGGGCGGGAGGGGCAGCCTCCCCTGCCCCCGCTCCCACCTGCCACGCACAGCAGACCTCAGCAAACACGTACAAGGAGGAAAAGACTTGTTTTGCGGTATCAAGTGCAAACTCAAACTTCTGTTTTTATCCAAAAGAAAGCGACCTCATCCTTCTTCACCTGCAGTGGCGAATCTGGTTCCGGCGTCTCGTTTCCTAATTGGTGCCGCGGTCCCCACCCCTACCCCTCCTCACTCACACCCCAGATCCCTCCAACAGGAGGCGCTCGGCTCTCCTCTCAGCAAAAGGACTTCCACTGGTTCCTCCACTTCTGACGGCATTCTCCCCAAACGTATGCGCTCACCACTCACAATTCTTGATCTGATCCACTTCTGTCTCAGCTGTATGTCTCCCAGAAGAATCACTGTTAAAGACTCAGTTTACTCCCTTCACTCATTTCTGAAAGGGACTTATCAGGGGCTGGGAAAGATGACCCAGTCAGTCGCAGCCCATTCCCCCTTGCGCCTGCGCCCCCCCATCCCCCGCCCCCAGGGACTCACGGAGACCCCTCCCCTTTTCTCAGTGCGGGGACCAGGAGCTTCAGGTGGCGGTGGACACGGGCACCCAGTACAATCAAATCTCTGCTGGATGCCTCAGCCGCCTCGGGTAAGGCGAGCTGTGTGTGTGTGTGTGCGCGCGCGCGCGCGCAAACCAGTGGGGGAGGGGCTTCTTTTCCGGGTGATGGAAATATTCTGAAATTAGGTAGTGATGGTTGCAGAACTCTGCTGTCTACTTTAAAAGGGTGACCTTCAGCAGTTCCTTGGTGGTCTACGGGTTAGGACCCTGGGCTTTCACTGCTGTGACCCAGGTTCAATCCCTAGTTGAGGAACTGACATCCCACAAGCTGCATGGCTTGGTCACACAAAAAAGTGACTTTCACTATATATATGAACTATACCTCAATAACGCTATTATTTTATTGATTTTTTTTAAAATGTGTATCAACCTCTACTAATTTTATTATTATTTTATTTCTGGCCACTCTATGCAGCATGTGGGATTTTAGTACCCTGATCGAACCTGAGCTCCCTGTCACGGAAGCTTGGAGTCTTAACCACAGGACTACCAGGGAAGTCCCAATAAAACTGTTTTCTTCTTCTTTTTTTTTTTTTTTAAAGAGTTGGTGGGGGCTCTGGCTGATAAGACTGGATTTAGACTCTACGTGGGGCCAGGGATGGGCTGCAAACCCAAAATGTGGTGGGAGGGACATTAATGGTGTGGGGGTGGGGGCCATGGTGGCCATAACCCTTGCTTCCCAACTGCAGGTTAGGGAAGAGGGTCCTAAAAGCCCCAGGTGGGGACCTGCACCAGGGGCCCCCAGCCCTGGTGGAGCAGCTGGAGCTGCAGCTGGGCCAGGAGACCGTGGAGTGCTCGGCTCAGGTGGTAGGTAAGTCCTCGCTCTGTCAGAGCCCAGCGTCTGTCTCAGCAATTCTCTCTCTCCCTCCTGGGTGGGGCAAAGGCAGAGCCTCTCAGCTCTGGCCAACACAGATGAGGCACCCCAGCCCCCAAGATGCTCCCATTATCCCCCAGGTTCTCCGGCCTGGGCGGGGGTGGGCAGAGAAGGGCAAGAGCTGACAGGAGGACAGCAATGTCCTCAAATGGTTCCCGCAGATGTGGAGAGTCCTGAACTCTGCCTTGGCCTGCAGACCCTGCTCTCTCTCCAGGTAAGGCGATGCTCACACTGGTACCACACCCTGGCCTGAACTGGGGCCCAGGAAAAAGAGGTAGGAGGCATGGGTGTGGGCGCGTGGGCCAGGCTCCATCACATAAGAAGGGAGTTGGGGATGTGGAATTTTACCCTCAATTCCTTAGAGGTTCCTTATCTGCCTACAACTGAAGAACATGGAGAACTTGGTCCCTTCTTGACAGCAGTCTGGGTGCATGAAAATGGGGAGACGCAAGGAGTAGGGTGCAGTGGGAAGGAAGGGGGTCACCTGCCCAGATGAGCTCACTGCCCCCACCCACAGTGCTGCATCGACCTGGAGCATCATGTGCTGCGGCTGAAAGCCCCGTTCTCGGAGTTGCCCTTCCTGCCTTTGTACCAAGAGCCCGGCCAGTGACGATGGCAGCCCCGGACGGTCCCCAGGGGAAAACTCCCTGCCTCAGGAGGCGAAGCCCTGGGGGATGGGGCATGACTAGAGCTGGGTAGCTGGGGACTGTCCCGCCTGTCACCACCCTGACCGCGCCGTCCCGTCTCCCTGGCTGGCGGCCATGCTCCTCTGCTTCTCAGCACCTGCCCTGCCCCCCAAGAAAAGCTTTTCCTAGAAAGGGCCCGAGACCTCAGGGTTCTGGTTTCCCTGTCCTCCCTTATCCCCTCCCAAGAACAGAGCCGCATCAGGACTGCAGAAAAGGACATCAGCAAAGCGGGGCTCCATGCTGGGCCCTGGCGCAGCCAGGGTGCCCCAAGTCCGGGGCTGCAAACTGCTGCCTATCCCTGCCTGCCCTGTCCACCCTGAACACCCCCGAGGCCTTGACTCCACATTGCTCACCTCACAACTAGCCTGCCCCCTCACCGGCCCTGGGCCCTGGCCCTGCTGGCCCACGTTTCTGACTCTGTGCTCGGCTGAGCAAGAGAGAAACCGTCGTCATGACGGGGATGTGTCGGGAGAGGAACACCCGGTCCACAAGGCGGTGGGCTCTTTCATCAGTTGCCTTTTCTGGGGCTACAAACAACTGAAGCCGGTTATTGTTTTGATTGCCCCGTGCACACCCTGGATATACCTCTATGACTTACTCCAAACACTTGCCCTCCACCTGCTTTCTCACCTGCTAGGCCCCTGAACTTCAGGTGGGGGGCATGTGGAGAACTGCCCCCCAAGCCAGACGGGAGGGTGGGATTGTCAGCACCAACTTTACCTGGCCAGTATTCCTTACTTCCAGAACTATCCACCTCATTCAACCTTCTTCCTGCCCCTCACCTCTGGCCTCCTGAGCTTGAGCTCATCTTCTCTGGCACTGGTAGCTCTTCCCAACCCCACCCCACCCCAGCCCTGAGTCCAGTAAAGACCCAAGGAGGCTCTGCTACCTTCACTGTGAACAGAGGATCCCAAACCTTAAGGTCCAGGCGCCTGGTGTCCTTCTGGCTGGTCTGAGTCTCAAATTTGGGGGAAGAGTAAAACAGTGGTATAGGTAACCTGACCAGGGGACTATGCCCCTTGGGTTGGAAACAAAACCCGAGCCCGGACTAAGTTAGATGAGAGCAGGCCCAGGAAAGGCTGTGCCCCCTGGGCATACCTTCCTCAGCTATGTCCCTGGCACCCAGAGGAGGGGCTCCCTGGCACAGGTGCAGGAGTGTGCTGGCCCCTGCTGTCACCCTCCATGACCCCTGCGCTCCTGGGTCTCACCCTGTTCCTCTCCCTTCCACCTGTTGCTTCTGCCATTGCAGACCCCAGGCCCAAGAAAGCCCTCAGCTCAGCAGCGACTTTGTTGGAATAAACACCTGTTTCTCTAAGCTGGTGTCCTTCTCTGCTTCTAGGACACTGCATGATTGCCCTGCCCTTACTCCCACACAGAAGAAAATATGAGCGTGGACCTTCCCCCCAGGGTGACCTTCTGGCTGGGGTCAGTGTAACTGAGTACAGGTTTTCTAGTTCCTCTGAACACAGCTCACACACAGTAGGGATATTCTATGTTGCCCTCAGCACACACGTGTGCATGGACATGCAACCTGCAATGTGAAAACCACTGACTTGGAGCACAGGAATCCACAGCTGAAGGGATATAAAGAGCACCAGGTACCGTTCTGATTGTAGTTGGGATCGAAAACCCACATCAGATTTTAAAATCATGAGTGTGAACAATTAACATACTTACAACCATTCTGTACCCACAGTCACCAGTTTCTTTCAGTACGGTATTTAGTAAATCACATAAGATACCCACTTTATTCTAACACTTTTATAATGACACTTTATTATAAAAGAGGCTTGTGTCAGGTGATCGTGTCCAACTGCAGGCTGATATAAGTGCTTGGAGCACAGTTAACATGGACAAGGCTAAGCTGTGATGTTCAGCAGGTGGGGTGTGGGAAATGCATTTTCCACTTAACGGTATTTTCAACCTACAATGGGTTAATGAGGGCGTAACCCCATCACGGCGAAAGATCTGTGGTTCGCCATTCCTGTCACAGTCACTAAGGTTAGTCGCCTGGAGCTGCAGGAGACGGAACTTGCGGGGGGCTGGGCCCTCACTGCCTTCACTCTTCTGGCCCCGAAGCCTGGTCTCCTTACAAGTTGGGGCCCCCCGAGTAGGGGGCCCTGTGTGTGTAGCCACTCCTCACAAACAACAGGAGTGGGGGGCTCTGGGGAGGGGCAGTGCCTGCTGACGGGATGGGTGAGGGGCAGTGCCTGCTGAAGGAAATGGGCAGAGGGGCAGGCAGCTTGTCTCTTCCTTCACCAAGACGACCAGGAGGTCTACAGTCCCCAGCACCCAAGGG
Source organism: Cervus canadensis (assembly GCF_019320065.1). NCBI lineage: Eukaryota > Metazoa > Chordata > Mammalia > Artiodactyla > Cervidae > Cervus > Cervus canadensis. The sequence continues at coordinate 12,641,285 of NC_057406.1, read as the reverse complement.
GGGCGCCATCCTTCCCCTGTAATGTGCACTTCCTGTCTTCCAGATGCCAGACAGCTAGTGGGGGGGTGGGGGCGGGCAGGTTCAGAAGGCTCCTTGTTCTGCCAGGAAGCCGGTCCAGCTAGGTGGGGTCCTGGGGGCCCGCAGGGGCACACTGTGGAGGCTGGTCTGGATGGTAGAGGGTTTGGTGAAGCAGGGCGCGGGCGGCAGGCAGCTCATCGGGATCTGAGGGCGAGACGGAGGCTGGTGGGTCTGCTGGAACCTGTGCCACTGGGTGCCCGCAGCCATGGGCCCAGGGCTCACCCACACCCAGCTCTCCCAGCAGCACCCCCAATCCCAGGGCTCACCCACGCCCAGCTCTCCCAGCAGCTCCCGGAACTCCGGCTGGGCCTCCAGCACTTTGAGCAGGTTGGTGGACTCCATCCGCTCCAATTGCACCTCCCAGTACACGTAGATCTTCTGGTTGAACGTGACGTACACGAGGCAGGGGCTGTTGCGGCTGTCTTTGCAGGCATACAGGCCTGGCAGGTCAGGGATGGGGAGACAAGGTTGGGAGGCTCAGGCCCCACGGTGTTTGTGTCAGCAGTTTCCAGGCGCCCACAGGCCCTGAGCAGAACACTGAAGGCCCCTTTCTGTTTCTACTGTCGGGAACTCAGCAAAGCAAGTAAAACGGTAAGGTATCTGGTCCTTTCCAGGCACTAAGTGACACCCAGGCAGGACAGCGTCCCAGGGGGTGTTTGCTGAGTTCCTGTCTCAGTGGCAGCCCCGGGGAACACGGGCAGCTTCTCTTGGGTGACGACCCCTCTCCCCAGGTCACTGGAGCGAGGGGACAGGTGTGCTGGGCACGGGGAGGGGTCCCACCTGCACAGAAGGCGCGGATGTTCTCGTCCACCTGGAAGCGGACGACGGTGCGGTTGTGATCGATGATGTACGTCTGGCCATCCCAGGCGCAGGCGACCACCTCCTCATGCCCGTTACCCTGAAAAAGGCCAGAGAGCGGATGTAGGAGGAGCAGGGAGCCTCTGAGAGAGGCCTCCTGCGGGGATGCTGCTCACTTCGGGGGGGGGGGGGGGACAGGGGGCGGGCCTCTCCAGGGAGCCCTAGGAGGAGGGCAAACTTGGCTGTGGAGGGAGAGCAGTCCCACTGAAAGTGCCCGAGGAGGAGGAGGCTGTCCCTCTCCTCCAGGTCCCGCTCACCGTGACGTCCAGTTTCTCGAGGGCGAAGAGCTGGTGGTCCACCTGCACCGACCACAGCAGCCTGTCTGCCTCCTCCATGAGCTTCAGGGTCCCTGCGGGGAGAGGCAGGCCGGGCTGGGGACCGCATCTCTGCGCAGAAGCCTGGGCACACGATCACCCACCCTGCACGGCCCGCAGCTGACCTGGGGGACTCACCATCAAGGGTGCAGAGGGCAAAGAGACCAGAGGCACCACTGTCGGGGCTGTGGCCTGGGTGGAGAGGGGTTTGGGGGGGTGGTGGGGGGAAGGACCAGAAGAAGGAGAGGTGAGATCAGAGCCGGCACTGAGGGTGGGGGGGCGGGCTAGAGATGCAGGGGGGCCCTGCACCTCCCCCCCCACTCACCCCTGCACCTGCCGCACCACCCCGCCCCCGCCGCCCCCACCTCGCTTGATGTTGCCGATGAGGTGAGTGGAGACATTCTTGTTGTGGATGCGGCCGGAGGTCTGGTGCAACACGACGTCCCGGGCGGCCGGGGTCTCCCTGTGGGGAAGAGGGTGGGAGGGAGGTGGTGCTAAGTGGGAGCCCAAGAAAGCCTGGTTCTCCCAACCCCTTGGGCTCATCTCTGTACGAGCTTCCAGGGCGTGAAGCAGCTTGGAGACTTGACAGGCCAGCCAGCCTGGCCCAGGGGACATGTCGAGAGAGCGGGAGAGAGCGCGGAGCTGCCAGGCTGGAACCCCAGAACCTCCTCAGTTGCTACAACTCATGGCAGGGACTCCCTGGCCCCAGAACAATCTTCCTTAATGGGGTTCAGCTGCCGGTGCGGGGACCTGGCCAACGCAGCTCTGCCAATTGCAGATCCGTCCACGGCCCTGGGCGCCTACCTCAGTGCCAGGGACCCCACTGTCCACAGACCCACACAACCCTTACCGAGTGCCCTCCATGGGTCCCTCAGAGGTGGGGGGCGCCCCTGGGTCCTTGTTCCAGGTACACAGCAGAATCGCATAAGCACAGCCTGGCTGAGACACCATCAGTTCGGGAACACCCAGGGGCCCAGGTGTCACCGAGAGACTGTCCACCTGCACCAGAGGATGGGGGCTTACAGGAGGCTGGGAGAGAAGGGGGAGCCTGCAGAGGCCGGGGCAGGCGGGTAGGGGCCCTGGGACACGTCCTCAGCCTTCGAGGGCAGCGGTAGGGGAAGGGCAGCGTCCCTGGGGACCACCCGCCACGACACACCACACCCACCTCACACCCTCAGCACAGAGGCCCTTTCTGTCTGCCCGTTACCCGCCGTCTCCCCTAAGACTCTCACTGGAAGTGACCTCCTCTGGGTCTCGGTCACAGGGCAATTTTCCCTTCCTTCCGCCCACGCCTCGGCCCCAAGTCCCCTGGAGGAGGGAGCCCCTCCCCAGCCCTGGGTTGCGGTTCCGGCCTCAGATGCTCACCTGACCCTCCAGCATCCACTTCTTGAGCGACACCAGCTGCCCCGCTGGGTGCTCGGCGCCGTCGCCCAGGTCTTCCCAGCGGAAAGCCCGGACCACACGGTCTGTGTAGCCCACCACCAGCTCGCAACGGCCATCGCCATCTGCACATCCGGAAAACATGGCGGGTTTGGAGCCAAGTCTGCCTTCATCAGCTGAGTCCTGCCAGCATGCCCTCCCCACCTCTCCAGCACCAGCACTTTTTATCAGGTTCAACCTCGGGCCCACCTGCTGAGCTGCCACCGCCCCCTGGAGCCCGGGACCCGCTCCTCTGCCCTCCCTCATGTCCAGAACCAGGCAACTGCCTTGCGGAGCCTGTCATCTCTTCCCCGGGTACACGTCTCCAGTGCCTTGATGCACCCGTATCCCTACCGGCACCCTCCAGACGGCCTCTGGCCCAAGTACCTGCCCCGCATCCTTGACCTTGACCTTGAGGGCTCACTCCCCTCAACCCTGACCTGCTGCTCAGATGACCCCTCCCAGCAGGGACTTCCCTGACAACTCCTCTCCCTCAACACCCTCCAGCCCCTTTCCTGATGTATTTCCTCTATACCTTCAAGTGTACTATTTAATTTTCTTACCCCATTTCTATTGCTTATTTTTTGTCCCTACCTTGTAAACGTCCAAGAGGGCCATGATCTTTGTTTTATTCACTACTGCAACCCCAGTGCCCAGGATGATGCCTGGTTTATGACAGGAGCGCAGTAACTCGGCGTTAAACGCATGACCACCACCCAGATGAATACTGACGACCCCCCGGCTCCCTTGACCTCTGCTCTGCTGCCCCAACTCCTACTCCCCCGCTGCCTGCAAACACAGCCATGCTCACCGATGTCGCTGATCAGCATGACCTTGGTGTTGGCAGGGATGTGCTGCTTGAAGACTGGGCGCTGCTCCTCCCCACCAAGGGTCTCGTGGTGCCCGGAACCATCCAGGGACTTGGCAGGCGTCAGGTCACACAAGTGAAACCAGCCCTCAGCACTCACGGCCACCACTAGGTTCTGGGTGAGATGAGGCAGAGGAGGGGGCTGGTGGTCAGAGCACGGGAATCGGGGGTAGGCCAAGGGAAGCCTGGGGGCCCCTGGGCTTCTTACCTTTCCTTTATTACATACGTCCCCAACCCCAACGCAAGTGAGCTGCAAGAGAAGAGAGAGGAGCTTGGGGGACACGCCAAGGGACCCCAGTGCTCCCTGACCTCCTTGCAACTCTGTCATTTGCTGAAAGCGCGTGCACATGGCCCGCGCCAAGCGGCTGTGCTAATCCCGTTACTGTGCTCTGGGTCCCGTGTACCGGACAGCGGTACGTGGACCTAAAGCGGTGAAGACAACCTGGGCTTAAACAAAACAAAAACTACATGTATCAAGAGAGCCAGACTACCATTTCCAGACATAATCAAATGACCACCACCATTTTCTACTGTACTTCATACCATCAGGCAACCTATGCAGACCCGTGAATTACTAAGGGAGTCATTCCATCACATAGAATGAAAACCAGCCCAGCTGTGTGCATGCGTGCCCATGTGGGACAGCTGGGAGAGCTCTGCCTGGGGACCTCCCCCCCCTGACTCAAATGAGCCCCGAACCAGGAGCTGGTGGCCGAGCACACGCTGGGGAGCTCAATGGGGGCCCCCAGCTTCGACAGTGCCTCGACAGGAGGGACCCAGGGTTGAATACTGACCATTCCCTGGCAGGAGCAGGTGAGCCATGGCCGGCTGTCGTCATTCTTATACACTGACAGCTTTCCGCTGGTGTCCCCCACCACCAGTTCATTTAACTTCAAAAGGAGAGAGAAGAGAGGGTTAGGCTGGGTCCTGCTGAGCCACGCAAGGCCTTCTAGACTCGGCCCACCCTGCAGAAACCACAAGACCTCAATCTGTATCTTCATCGACTTTATCACAGATATTTTGAGACCAACACAGCCATGGTTTCCCAGTTCATTTCCACACGGGTGTGTGGGCTTTGAGGGCAGGGCAGCTCAGAGGAGGGGCAATACAGAATCTGTGACCCATCTCAGAAGAGCCTGACATCTGAACAGCTCAACGCCCTACTTGCCTGCCTTTGGCTCTTGTAATTCACCCTGATGCCTAGGACACGTTTTGAAAACAACCCCACATATGCAACTTTGGGGGATTTAGGGCTCCCCTGGTGGTTCAGATGGTAAAGAATATGCCTGCCCTGCAGGAGATCTGGGTTCAGGAAGATCCCCTGAAGAAGTGAATGGCAACCCACTCCAGTATTCTTGCCTGGAGAATCCCATGGACAGAGGAGCCTGGTGGGCTACAGTCCATAGGGTCGCAAAGAGTTAGACATGACTGAGCAACTAACATACTTGAGGAATTTACCTTCAGAGTTCATATTTAATCAGAGGCCAAATAAAAACAGTGGTGGCTCTGGGGCACTCCCTCCTCTAGCAACAAGACCTTTTAATATTGGTGCCTCAGAGAGAACACAAAGCAGGTGGACATGCCTGAGGAGCAGCATCTGAGTTCTGGGCCTCTAGTGCCCTCAAGTGGTGGCTACCAGGAGAGTCTGGAGCCTCTTCACCATTTACATCTGGGCCCTCTTTCCCAGAGGTTCCCCAAAGGGGATAACCCTTTCAAGGGGATAACCATGAAAACCAACTGGCTCCATAAACCTATTTCCAGAAGTCGTTTCAAGATTCCCCCTTAGGGGGACATCTAACACCCCTTCCTGTCCTCATATGAATACTATTTTCTCAAGAGATTTGATTTTTTTTTCCGCCAAGCGGTGAAGCATGAGCAATCTTTTAGTTTTTGGACTGGAGATCAAACCTGTGCCCCTTGCAGTGGAAACGCCGAGTTTTAACCACTGGACTGCCAGGTAATTCCGTTAATAGACAAATTAGAATTTTTTTTTTTTAAGAAACAAAGAAAAGTAAGAATGAAAGAGAATGCCCAGTCAGCCCTTTAGTTTTTTTTCAGGGAAAAATCCCTGGTGGGGATCCAAAGACAGACGCCCCAGCGTGAGCGCGCCTCTGCAGGCCATCCTGGCCCTGGCCTCCGGAGGTTACCCGGTGACACCACAGGACCAAGCTGCAGATCACAGCTCTGCTCAGAAATGCGGACAGAAAGGAAGCGGGTTCTCTCTGCGTGGGTGTGTATTCCACCCCTGGCTTCTCCCTCTTAGCAGGAAATAAATCACTTGCAAAAAACTTTAGGTGAATGGTTTATTAGGATGAAATAAAAGTATTTTTTTCTGGCCCGGAATCTCCAAAGACTGGCCTGGAGCACCAGTTACAAAATGTCTATCCACACTCATGCAGGCTGAGTGGACCACATCCCATCACTAGCCAACTACCTCCCCTACTTGCCCTTTTTAAAATTACATTTATTGATAACAGGTAAAGCCCTCAAATTGCTTTGAGATACATAATAACATCTGCCTTTCCTGACAACCCTCATTTAGTCAACAAACATTTACTAAGTGTTAATTACACACCAGGCACTACTCTAGGTGTTGGAAGGGAATACAGCAGCGGAAAAAAAGATTAAAAATTCCTGTCATTATTTAGCTTACAACTTTTGTTTTTTAAGGATAGTATAATATATGTAATATTGCAGAATTGAGTGTGCAATGCAGTTATTAAAGTACAATTTAATTTTTAAAAAAGTGACACTTAAGCTATGAGAAAAGGCATATAATTTTCCCTTTTAAACAAAGAAGATGATCGGATGAAATGGAAAATGACTTATCTCTAGAGTCACTTCGGTAATTTACTGCTCTAAAATGCCTCCCTTGATTTTCTCATTAAATTATACTGCTTAGTATATGAAGAAACGTGAAAGCCCAGAAAACATAATACAAATTTACGAGAATAACTTTTTCCTCCCTAGAGAAGGAAGAGCAAAGTACCTTTCCCATCACAGGGCAAAGGAGGCTAGGGGCGGGGCGGGGTGGGGTGGGAGTGAGTGGTGGGATGTTTTAGCCCTAGTGTATTGCCAGGGAAAAGACAGCATAGAACAAGGAAGTGAGGATGAGACGCAGGTAGCCACAGAAGGGCAACAATGTGCTTTGCATTTAGACTATGAGAGATTATGGGGAAAAAGGGTCCCGCACCCTCAACAGCCACGGCCCCCTTCGATGCCTCCACCCTAGAACCCTTGGCACATTTTAATCAATGGGCTCATGACATTTCCCTATTATTTTGACTATCGCACTCTCCACCCCTCCTATCCCCCGCCCCACGAGGGGCGGACTGGGAGTATTCTGTCCACTTTTGAATCCCCCAGAATTTCGCAGAGTCCTCGGACCACAATCCAACACTAACGACAACGCTGAGGCGTCCCGGAGCCTTCAGCGAGCACCAGACGCGGTTCGGGCCTGCTCTACTGGTATTAACACACTTTAACGAAGGGAGAAGGAAGGGGAGGAAAGGGAGATGGACACTGAGCTTGTAATTTAAGCCAAGGCCGGCCGGCCAGGCGCCTAAAACCGTCCGGTGTGCCGGGCCAGGACGGGTCGGGCGGCAGGTGCTCCTGCGGAGCCGCACGCGCGCTCCGTGTTTATTTCCGAGGCTCTGAAAGGGAAGACGGCCCCGAAAGGGCGGGGAAGCCGGCCACGCAGTTTACTGGGTCCTCCTGGACACAAGTCATTGAACCACGCAGCGCGCCCGTTTCGGAAGCCCCTAGAAGGACACCGCTCCGGACCAACGCAGCCAGGACGCGGCGCACCGGAGTTGCCCACACGGCCCCTCCCAGTCAATTTCCCCTAGCGCCCGTGCGCACGCGCGCAGGCCGCCCGGCCTGCAGGGCACGCCGTCCACTCCCACGCAGCACGCAGGCGCCGGCAGCCTCCCCCGGCCCCTGGCCCCGCGCCCGCGTGCGCAGAGGACTGCGTCTCCAGTGCGCATGCACCGACCGTGTCGTTGTCAACGTCTCCGAGGCAGATGGCGTGTGGGAAGAGGCTCCCGCTGAACTCTAGGGCTACGCGCTGTACGTAGCTAACCGACCTCATCGCACTTCCGAGCGCTCAAGGACCGTGGAGCCCCGCTAAGTGTTCCCCGAGCCCCTCTCAACAGCCGCCCGAGCGGAGAGGCCACCCAAAGCGAAAAGCTTCGTCAACGTCTGAACCTCCAATCGCGGCCTACCTCGCTAAACCTCGGCGAGGGGGTGGGCCTTCCGGGCGCGCCGGGCGTGTGGGCGGGGCTCCCGAGCCTGAATTGAGTGACAGGGCCTCGGGCCACTCCTCCTCTCCGCAGGTTGCGGCGTGTACCGGTCAGCCGAAGCTGGCAGGGCTGAGTCGTTTCCTTGACAACAGAGCTCTCGAAGGCTTGACCTAATAACCTTGACCTCGTCCTTTGTTGCCCTGGCAGTGAAGATTCCTAGTCCCCAGACCATCCCTGAGAATCATAACTGTAATAACCAACGACTCTGTGGTTTCCAATTTTTTTTGTTTGTTTCCAATGTTTTTAAAAGAAAGAAAACTAACATCCCTTTAGTAGTCTTGAAATGAGGGTAGTGAACCGGACCAGCTTTTTAAAAAATGAAATAGAAAAAGCCAAGTAATCTCAAGTAGTAAGGTAAGTTTTTTTTTTTTTTGAAACCTTTGTTTCAGTTGTATATATTTATACATGTATATAGGGCTTCCCAGGTGGCGCAGTGGTAAAGAATCCGCCTGCCAATGCGTGAGTTGCAGGAGATGCCTGTTGGACCCATGTGTTTGTGAAGATCCCCTGGAGAAGGAAATGGCAACCCTCTGTGGTCTTCTTGCCTGGAAAATTCGGTGGACAGAGGAACCTGGTGCGCTACACTCCATGGGGTGGGAAAGAGCCGGATGCGACTGAACGCACATATATGTGAATACAGACTTACTATGTAAAGAAATTTTTTTCCATGGTGGGTATGCTCTCTTGGTTAAAGTTTGAAAATCACTTGTAAAGCACATATAGTCACTTGTAAGGCACATTACACATATATTATCTCATGTAGGTAGTGCACGTGAGCTTGTCTGCTTATTCCAGATTATTTATTGAAAAAAACAGGTTCAGCAAGATAAAATAGCAAGGCAGAAAGTTATGGAGGTGGGTCAAACCAGAATTGTTTGAGCCAAAACCCACATCCTGTCATTGACTGCCAGAGTTCCCAGAAAAGTCCTCAGGCTAGAAATCAGGGTCGCTGGGATTCTGGGTCTGGTCTAGCCCTTCAGCACAAAGCTCTTGCCCTCCTCAAGGGTCTCTGTCTATAGTGTAAATGGGACGTCCCCATCAAGTCTAGACTTGGAGTGAAACCTTCCATGTTGAATCCAGTGCAGCCTTTCTTTGGGCCTCATCAGTCAGAGCATCAAAAGTGTTATTTGTGAGATTCTGCAGGTGCTCCGTGGGTTTTCAGCTTTAGGCCTGCAGGCCCAGACTAATTTACACATGGGTTTTTCAGGAGTCAACATTGTAAAAATAAGGACATCTACCTTACCCTGGTGGCTCAGTGGTATAGAATCCGCCTGCCAATGCAGCTGATGCAGGTTTGATCCCTGGGTTGGGAAGATCCCCTGGAGGAAGAAATGGCAACCGACTCCAGTATTCTTGCCTGGGAAGTTCCATGGACAGAGAAGCATGGCAGGCTACAGTCCATAGCAGTGACAGAGTCGGACACAACTTAGGGACTTACCTGGAGATGTGGAATCATCTGACACAGTGGAAGAAAGCCCCAGGAGCTGGGGAGGGGGTGGCACCTTTTGTCCTGGAGGTACTGTGGCTCTCATGGCTTGTGGGATGAGGACAGGGAGCAACTGGTCAGAAGAGTAAAGAGGAGGCAGTCTGGACAGACGCTGAGCGCAGTGCCCGCAGCTTTCTGCTTCATGCCAGGTCTACGCAGAAGGCCCTGGGTCACACGTGTGTCAGTCCAGTTGCTCAGTCGTGTCCAACTCCCTGCGACCCCATGGACTGCAGCACGCCAGGACTCCCTGTCCATCACCAATTCCTGGAGTTTACTCAAACTCATGTCCGTTGAGCCGGTGATGCCACCCAACCATCTCATCCTCTGTCGTCCAGTTCTCCCGCCCCCAAACTTTTCTAGCAGCAGGGTCTTTTCCAATGGGTCAGTTCTTCGCATCAGGTGGCCAGAGTACCAGCGTTTCAGCTTCAGCGTTAGTCCTTCCAGTGAATATTCAGGACTGATTTCCCCTAGGATGGACTGGTTGGATCGCCTTGAAGTCCAAGGGACTCTCAAGAGTCTTCTCCAACACCACAGTTGAAAAGCATCAGTTTGGCACTCAGCTTTCTTTATGGTCCAACCCCCACATCCATACATGACTACTGGAAAAACCATAGCTCTGACCAGATGGACCTTTGTCGGCAAAAGTAATGTCTCTGCTTTTTAATATGCTGTCTAGGTTGGTCATAACTTTTCTTCCAAGGAGCGTCACGTGTACCTGGTGCTGTAAGCCCACATCCTTTGTAGCGGGCACGTGTGCTGCCTCACCTGGCTCTACCACATCTCGGTTCTCGCATCCTGGCCCCAATCCTAAGCTTCCACCAGGTTTAAGGGGTGGAAAAACAATCAGTTTTTAAATGTTTATATCTGAATGTAATAAACTTAGTTTTGAATTGTGTTTTTCACTGTATGTATGACTCCATTGTTTTCTCTTTTTCCCAGCTCTTTTGAGTGAAATAGTAAAATAATAAATAATCTGGGACAAAATAGTTGAGGATCACCTCGCCTCAGTCACCCAGTGCCCTGACCTGACTCAGCTCTCTGAAATGGTACCCTGACCCAACACCCACAAGGCCTTGGTTTATCTTCCTCATCACTTGGGCTTATTGTTCTTGACCTTTCTCTGCCGGGGTGCCTGTTTTTGTTTGCTCTGTTTGTCATGTCATGAAGGTCATGTTACTGTGATTGCAACCTGGATTCATTGCCTCTTGGCTTTTGTCAAGAGAGCCAAATAAAGTTAGAAAGAAAGGAAAGATAGGTCTCCAGGAAATAAGGCATGAATCAGTGCCCCCCTCCTACATCCCTGCCACGCCTCTCCCTTCTGGGTCGGTTACTTTTAATTGCACCAAGCATTACAGTCAGTGAGTGGAACAGGGCCCCAGCATTGCAGAGCCTTGTGGACAGAGCCCTGGCTCCACAAGGAGACTCCTGTTCTTGACCCTCTGGTGAGATGATTGGTGGGTCTCCACCGGCACCATCTAGAGCTTGGCTCCTTTAGGCCAAGCACTCTCAGCATGGGTTTTGGCTTCCTCCCCAGGCCGCCTTCCTGGTCAGATGACTTGCACGTGGTGTTTGTGTAGGTGGCATATTCTCTACAATAGCCAAACAATAGCCTCAGTAGAAACCTGCTAACAGCAGGGCAAGGGGAGGTGTGTTAAGCAGGAAGCACTTCCAGGGAGATTGTTTGTCCACTTCTTTCTCCCCGAGTAGACATGGGTTGTCCTGTTCAGGGTGTGGACCTCGGATGCTTAGTGAGAGAGAGGACCTTTCAAGAAATCTCTTCCTGTATGTGAGACCCAGAGCCGCGCACCATCCCGAGGGCACAGCCAAGCTTCCAGTGGGCTGTGTGAGACTCCACCAGTCTGACTAGTGATGCGCCTTAGCACATGGAGGGTTCTAGGGGCCCTGAAGCACAGAAACCTGTCCCTCGGACTGAACTTGACCTAGAGATTAGGCAGAACAGTGCAGGCAGTCCTGCTCTGAGAGAGGTGGTTGCTCAGTCCCCCCACCACCACAGGTCTGGCCCTATTAGGACCCCCAGCTCAGGAAGGCTTTGCTCTCAGAACCTGTCTGGGCTGCTGTCTGTTCAAGACTCTATTGCCCATTAACTGAAGGATGAAGAGTAGTTCTTGTCACTGAAGGCCAAACGTAAGGAAATGGGCTTAAAGCAAAGGATGGTGAACACGTTTTAGAGCTGGATCCAGGTGGTCGTGCAACGTTGTAATTGGACTAAGTGCCACGGAATTGTTCCCTTTGAATGGGTAAAACTATGTGAATTTCACCTAAAAAAAAAAAAAAAAAACCGGAACCACGTTCTGTGTGAGGCACTTCTCACCATGGAACCGGAGACTGGAGATCTCAAGGAATGTGTGTCTTGGATGGGGGGACAGGTATGACTGGTCCTCACCTCTAGTCAGGGAACTCTTGGAGTTCATAAAGGCCTTGATTTTTCTTGGTCATTCCTCCTTAGAACCACTTTGTAAATCTTTCACATTCTCAGTTTGCCTCCCAAAGCGGTGTATTTAGTGTTGTTCATTACATGCTAAATAAGGTTTTATTACATTTCAGAATTAAGGATTGTTGGTGCATCTATGTTATTGGAGGTTGGCAAGCAGCTGGGGAACTCAGGCGGTAAAGCCAGCATAACGACTTCCAGAAAGAGAACAGGGGTGTCTTCTCACTCTCACGTTGGCTTTTCTCAGCACTGCCCTGAACCCACTGCCACTTCCACCTGAGGTTTACCTGGCTTTGAGGAGGGCTTTGGTGGTCAGGCTTCCCTGGTGGCGCTAGTGGTAAAGAACCTGCCTGCCAAGGCAGGAGATGTGAGAGACATGGGTTCAATCCCTGGGTCAGGAAGATCCCATGGAGGCAGGCATGACAATCCACTCCAGTATTCTTGCCTGGAGAATCCCATGGAGCCTGGCAGACTAGAGTCCATAGGCTCACGGAGCCGGACACGACTGAAGCAACTTTGCAAGCACAAGTGGTCAGGGACAGGGGAGGCTGGTCTTTGAGACAGGAGGGGTAAGGTATCAGAGGTTCCACTGTGTCATTCTTGATTTTCAAGCAATAGTTTCCTGAAAGGGGATTCCTTGTTACTAGTCCTGCCGAAAATGTCTCTCATCTGTTCTTTCTCCAACTGAAACAGTGGACACAGTTGAGCCTCTCACGCAGACTGGTGTGGAGGGGAGTCGAGCGTACCACCACTGGGAGGGCAGGTTGGCCCCAGCCCGCGGGGTGACCTGCAGCCCAGATGGGCTGGGAAGGCGCAGTCAGGGCTGAAGCCTGTAGAGGTCTGATCTGCCACGCAGGGTCCCTGGCACTCAAGTGAACACTGGGGTGCCTTTCATGGGACCAGAGGTGGGGGGGGGGGCCCATGGCAATGCTGGAAGGAGGTTGCTGGAACCAGGACTGCAGATACTCAGGAGATAAAATCTATAGAACGTGATGTTCAGACCAGCACTAGAACAAGATAAACCCCATTTAAAATTTTCCAGAGACCACTTTAACTCTGCAGGAACTGCTCAGGCCTGGTTGCTACTGGTTCTGTCTACTCCACATTCTCTGTGCATGGAAAGATTTAGGCATTGGTGAGGAGGGTGCAGCTGCCTGGCAGACGCACTCGCAGCTGACCCAGAGCAGAATGGAGTAGGAGGTGCATTTATCTTTAACCTTAAAGGCTTCTGAACGCTTTGGTAAAACATCCTCAGAAGACAGTTTTAATGTTACATTGACCAGAACTTGTCCAGTTCCAGGGTTCTACATGAGTGCAGTTTTTCTTTTCCAGTTATGTTTCAAATTCTTAGAATCCTGCAGAAGCACCCAGAGGTGGAAGGACCCTCACACGTTTCTTTTTTCCATCTCCATTTTTGCAGATGAGCAGAGGCTCAACTTGCCCAAGGTTTCATGAACCTCAGGCCACTCTGTATTTGGTTAAGAGGTCATCTCACATTCCAGGCAGACCTTCCCGTTCAAGTTCTGAACCTTGGTTTCCTCACCTGTAATCTGGGGCAATGCCTCTTTCTGTGGGATGGTTTCAAGGATCCAAGTTAATCTGTGTGAGGCTCTTGGTTTAGGGCTGGGTTGACATCAGAAGTGCTTACTGAGGGTTAGCTATATCATGGGCTGTGAGACCAGGACACAAACCCTAAGCCCAGAGCGTTGCTGTGACCCCAGCAGAGAGCAAGCAGAGGCACTGGGAGAGAACAGGTGAATTTTTGTTCTGGCTGCAGCAGCAGCAGCGCTCTATGGCTTGGTGAACCTTTCCACACAGAAGTGGATCCTGCACTGTGACAAAGGATGGAGGAAAGTCCTCCTGGAAGGAACTGCACAGGCATGATGGGCAGGTTACCTGTATCACGGGGCAGGGAGGACTGGACAGCCCACACAGGGGCAGAAAGGCACACAGGCTCTGGCCTGCAGTCGGGAGCATCTGGACAAGATGTGTGATGCCTCACTTGTGCCCCTTGGCTTCTCCCAGGGCCCTGGAATGCTGCAGAAGCCACGGGTCAAAGCACGGCCAGAAAGCAGCACAAACCTTCCCCGTTGAGGCCAAGCAGCAAGCTGCAGTGTGGGCCCGAGTGGCTGTCGGTGCTACCAGGCTTCGTGACCGTTCCTCCCTGTTCCCTTGTGTACAGGTGACAGGTGTTGCTGACACCAGGGGTTTCACTCTGTAAGGAAGCCAAGAAAGCTTGAACTCTCTACTGAATCACTTAGGCAGAAGCCGATACATCTAACCTCAAAGCAAACTCAGTAGTTTGGTCCCAGAAGTTTAGATGCTTGTCTATTCCCCGGAGCAGATAGGAAAAACCAGAGCTACTAAAACCTGCCAGGCTGCTGCAGGGAGGGGTGTGGGGAACCCCTGGCCAGGCCTTCAGCGCAGGCCCGGCTGTAGTCCGAGCGGAGCAGGCCCTATTGGACCGCTGCACCAAGTCTGCTGCATTGCAGGTGGGGCTGGGTACGTGGGCGGCTCCCTTAGCTCTGCCCCCACGGTGCAGCCGCCCACACCCACCCTGAGGCCGAACAGAGAAAGGGCTGCCCAACACCCAGGTTTTTAGTGTTTCCACTTTATTGCTCAAGCACGAAACTTGAGGCAAGCCTGGACCTTCAGCAACGTGCAGAGAAGAGGCTGAGGGGGTGGGGACGCGACCTGGCTGAGAAGGGACACTGACGGAGGGGGTACGAGGGTGGTCACATGACACCAGAAGACAGCATCAGCCGCGACACCTGGGCTGAGCAGGAAGGGAGCGGAGGTAACGGGCACAGCAGTGGTTTTCCCATGCCCCTAGCACCCACGTGGAGGCCGCGTGTTTGGAAACAGACCGGGAGGAGGGAGGAGGGGAAGTGGCTGCCCAGGAGGAGTCTCCCTGTCCACCCTGCCTTCTTGTCGGACCTCACATCCCTACCACTCGCCCCTTCTACTGTCTGAGAAACGGACACAGCAAACAGGAAACAAAATAAATTAACATTCTGATGAGTGTGCGTGTGGAGGGACATTCATTCACATGGAATGGGGGAAGGTGGGAGGGGGCGACACCACCTAAAATGAGCCCACCCACCTCAATCCCCCAGCCTGCTCCTCTCTCCCTTCCCCCAAAGCCACCATCCAACCAGATAGAAAAATAAAGGTCTAATTCACTCAAAATTCTTCAGTTTGTACAAAACTAACAGGGTGGAGTAGGGTCGGGGGGCGGGCAGGCAGCCATGGGAACAGGGCTGGGGCAAGGCTATGCTTCCGCCTCCACCTGAGGCTGGCCCCCAGCCACCTCAGTCTTCGGTTCATCCCTCATCTCTGCGTCAGCTGGCTGGTCTCCCGCAGCCACTGCAGCCTTGGCCTGTGAGAAGGGAAGAGGGGCAGGGCATCAACACCAGTCCTCATTTGTCCCTGGCTCCTGATGAGAAAGGTGACTGTCATTCTAGGTCCCCACTCACCTGCCTGCACCCAAGTGATCGCCCTGCACACTGACACACTGACACACACAAACACCCAAAACACGCACCCGATGTAAAAAATAGTACACACTAAGTTCCAACAGAATTACAGAGACCAAAGACACACCTGTGCATGCACGTACAGAATCAGGGACTCTCATCGTTTACTGCAATACTATGGAAAACTGAACGTGTCCATGGCAGGGCACTCAACACTTCAAATATAGCTAGTTCAAACCGGTTTAAAATGCACATTGGATTTTGAAGCCTCAGTCAGGGGAAAAGAACGCAATTTAAAAGTGCTATGTGTTAAAATGTTTAGATATCTTCAGTCGATTAAATATTAAAATTAACTTCACCTATTTTACTTGTTTTTAAACATAGCTACTAGGAATTTAAAATTAGAAATGTGGTTTGCATTATATTTCTGTTAGTGCAGGTTTAGAACACTGAGAGACTAAGAAGCAGGAAACAGGGTAAATAAGATACGATAAACCCACTCAGTGAAATACTATGTGAGCCTGAGAACGAGAGAGCTCTTTTGCACATTGATGTAAAATGAGCTTCAGGTGTGACGTCCAAAAAGCACAAGGCACAAGCAGGAGGCAGCGCCACCCGGGAGCACTGCCTGTCCTGCAGGCTTTTTACGACATGCTCTTCTGTGCAGTTTGAATCGAACCATGTAACTGCATCACCTGTTTAAACCTCAGGTTCTTAAACCTGTTTTACTAATGGGCACAGAGAATACCGGCCAGGCAGCTCACCAGAACATCCAGCTCCCACCCCCAGGGCCTGAACAGGGAGGGACACACACAAACACAGGGGCACACACAAACTGGCATGGGGCCAGGTGATGCCACCTCCTCCCGTCCACCCTGCCCATCCTCACCTTGCTCTCCTCCTCGGCCAGCCTCTCAAACATGTTGGCATAGAGCTTCTTTTCCTTCTCAAGCTGCTTGCGGATGCGCTGCTGGCACACGACCAGCTGGGCCTTGGCCGCCTTGTTGCTGGGGTAGAGCTGCAGAACCTTCTGGAAGTCAGCCCGTGCCAAATCAAAGTCATTCACTGCCAGGTGGGCCTCTCCCCGGCGGAAGAGACCTTTCTCGTTGTTGCTGTCTAGTTCCAGGGCCTAAGACACACAGAGGAAGCAGCAGCAAAGTCTCAGATCTTCCCAAGTCACTGCCGGTGAGATGGGGCCCCACCCCCCAAATGAACAAGTCTCGGGCACCACATGGAAAGGACCCAAGTCTAGAAGGCACCTCATTTAGTCCAGGAGGCACACAGGAAGACGGGTCTTCAGATGAAAACCACCTGGGACATTAACACACTCTTCTCTCTTTGGGGGCAGGAGAACCATGCGGCTCATGGCTTAGTTCCCCCACCAGGGATCAAACCCATGCCCCTTGTGATAGAAACACTGAGTCCTAACCACTGGACCTCCAGGGACGCCCATCCTCCTTCAGAATAAAGCGGGTACACAGGAGGGAGAGGCAGAGGGCCAGGAGGAGATAGTGCTGAACTGGTTGCTCCAACCAGTGCCTCCACTCGCCTCTGTGCCCTCGTCCCCAACCTTAACTAAGCCAAAAAACCACTTGCTTCCCACACTGCTGCCTCTGGGCCTCCACTTCAGAGCCCCACAGCTCCATCCTGCCACCCCTGCCCTAGTCCCAAGGCCAAGTTTCAGGCACACTGGTAGCTCACCCAGCCCTGCCTGGGCACACCGCCCTCACCCTCCTAAGGAGCCTCACCTTGTTACAGTTCTCAATGGCAGCGGAGAAAGCTTGTAGCTTCAGATGACACATGGCCAGGTTGAGGTGGGAGGCCAGCCGAAGGGCCTGCGCCTTCTGTGCGTCCTCGTCAGAGAAGCTGGACTCGTATTCCAGCCAGGAAACAATCTTCTTGTACTGCAGCACAGCTTGCTTGTACTTGCCTTCCTACAAGGGGGGCAGGCTCGGTGGCCCCAGGCTGTCACAGCCCATGGACACCAGTGACCCAGGGGCGTGAGAGTCATGACCCCCGCCCCCCACCCCGACCAGCCAGCTCAGATCTACTTGGTGACAGCTGCAGGTACCAGCCTGTCCACTTCCTGGCAGAAAGCCCACTGTCGTGGCAGAGCGCGCCCTGGGAGTGTCTGAGGACCTCGCTGTGGGCTCACCTTGAAGTACACAGTGCCTCGCTCCTTCACTATGCTGCTCTGCTCCAGCTTCTCCTCTGAACTCATCTCCCAGGACTCCTTGGCCTGCCATACCCCAAAGGAGAAAAACGAGCTGTCAGCCGCCCCAAGGAGTTACGTCCAAGGTGGGGCAGGGAAGACCCTGAACAAACTCACCTTCTCAAAACTCTTGAGATGTATTTCATACTTCAGCTCAGCATTTGGTGGGATCTGGAACTTCTCCTTCCCAGCGCTGCCAAAAGCATAGCTGTGGGGGCAAGAAAACACCAGGTTGTTTCTTAACTTGCTTCACACTTAAACGGCTTCCTGCTTCCTGCAAATTGCCCTCCATCCCTTTGGTCTTGGTGTAAACTTCCTTGCTTGGCAAAATCTTCCCTGATGCTGCTTCTTCACAGTTAGTTGGGCTCTTAGTTAGCATCTTATACATCGTTCTAGTAACTCACATTACACACTAGTACGATTATCTTCCTGAGCAGAGAGCCATTAGAAGGTGGGAACAATGTCTCTGAACACCCAGGAATTTTCCACACTGTGTCTGGCACATAGTAGGTATGTTTCAACAAACATCAGTAATGACTGAGTCAATTAACAGGAGACAAAAACCCTGGGCTGGAAAAGGCAATCTGCCGCAGCCGTAACTGAAGAGATGAGGTTTTGATTCAAAAAAGACGTGGGTGATTGTGGCCACACTCTTGACTACAACAGAGGTCCTGACAGTGTCTGTGCGGGGTGCCCAGCGCATAGTGACCACTGGCAGGGGAGGGATACAGCTGGCTATACAATACAAGCCAGCTCTGTAAGTCACCTGGACTAGGAGATCTGACCTCGGTTCGCCCACCTGCTCTACAGACTGCCCACACCTGGGCCAGAGCTGGCCTCACCTGGGCTTGAGATACACAATGGAATGTTCTCCTTTTTCCATGCGCTGGATGGCCTTCTCTAGCCCACAGGGCAGATCCATGCTCTCCCCCTCGCCGACCTCAAAGCGGAGCTCCCGCCGGTCAAACATCTGGTCCTTGAAGTACCCTTCCAGTGCAACTGGCATTAAAGACAGACAATGCACTGGGTTTCAGTGGGCTGGTGACTGAGGGACGCACCAGCCACCTTCAGCCACCCCCCGCCCCATCGCCCTGTCCCTTCCTACTCCCCAGATGCCCTTCTGCATTCTCAGATAGAGGGATGTTGAGAATGTGGTTCAATCCCTCACTTTATAGATAAGAAAGCTGGATCAGAGAAAGGTATGGACCCGCCCAAACCCACCCAGGCCCTGCACAGCGGAACCCGAGTGGGAATCCCGGATTGTGCAGCCTCACCCTCCACGATGGCGCCGTCATTGGGCTTGGCATAGCCCTCCCCCCGCGTCCGTATTCTCCTGATGATCCCGCCGTCTTCCTCTTCTGTCAGGTCCTCACCCTTGAACTCGAACAACTCCACCTGTGGGACAAGGTCCAAGGATCCATGCTCCCCTCTCACTCACAAGAGTCCCTAGTAAGGGCCAGAGCAGGTCTGACTGCACAGGCAGCCACACCAGGAGTGGACCAAGTAGCAAAGTTTTCAGGAGCGGCCCTGGTCTCAACCTTGGTATGTCTCCTTAATGACTGCTCTATAGAACAAGCACACGTTCCAGACGGTCCTAATTCAGCTGCCAGACAAGCTCTGACAGGTATTAGAAATGACCCAACACCTCTCACCAATCTTCCCAACATTCTCCGAGCCTCCACTGTGAAGGGCTCAACCATTTTTGAGTCTTTTTTTGTTTTTTTTTTTCATTTTTGAGTCTTAACACAGTGAAGTTCCACCTTCTCAGAAATGCTTGCCCCTCGCCTCGACCCACAAGAGAAGCATCTCTGCCCGCATCTTATCTCTAGGGCACCAATGTTCGCCACTGTCAGTCTTGACTGCATGTAGCCTGTGACCTCCTGATTCCTTCATTTTGGTCCACCTCCCTCTGAGCACCCCTCTTGAGATGAACAGGACTTAAGCCCTCACCCCGCTGCTTCAAGTCTGAAAGGGGGGCTTGCGGTCACCTCCCCCGACCTGAAACCTGCTCACTGAGGGTTCTCTGGCAGTAGCAGTGGGTGATGCGCACTGCATGTCTTCCCTCCCCTGAGGGCAGGCCCTCAGCCTTGGCTACATTGTCTCCAGGCAGCAGGAAGGGCTGGAGGGCAGCCAGACTAAGGTTGGCTCTCTGCCTGGCCCTCTGTGGCTGGACACTCACCTCAAACACAAGCGTGGCGTTGGGAGGGATCTTCGGGGGGCTGCCAGCTGAGCCATAGGCGTACTCCGGCTTGCAGGTGATGTGGCACACTTCACCCACCTTCATGGTTGCTACAGCAACATCCCAAGCCTTGATGACCTCCCCTGTAGGTACAGAAAAGAAACAGGTCCTCTTTGGCAGGACTCTCCCTCCGGGTTCAAACAGTGGCCTGAGAGACTTACTGTCCCATGCCCAAAGGGAAGCTGGGTACTCTTTAGAAATGGGACCAGGAAGGTAGAAAATCTGGTTGCGATAAATGGTATCAGGTCTCAGACCTCTCAAAAAAAAAAAAAAAGAAAAAGAAAAATCACTCAACTCTGAAACAAAGAGGTTCAAGAAAACAAAGCAGTCCACCCTGGAAAAGGAAGCAAGGTTTTCAGAGGTGATCAAGGCAATGAGAGATTAAAAAATCAATAGAGTTTCAGGACAGTGGACATAAAAAAAGAACTGTAATAAACCGTTCCCTGTTTAAGCTTCTGAGAATTCAGTTTCTGTTTGTGACAGCGCGCACACCCTGTCCTAAGAGCCTGCTAACCATGCCCACCTTTCCCCAGGTCGAAGGAGAACCTGTCCTTGCGGTCCAGGCTGGAGTCGAACTTGGTGCCATCGAGCAGCCAGCCTGTGTAGTGGACGAAGACTCGGTCTCCAATCATGGGCGTCTCCGTGCCCGTGCCCTCTCGCTTGATGACCTGGAAGGCAGGGAAGCGGAGACGGTGAGTCCCTGGGGATGGACATGGAGAGGAACCGCACCTGTCCGCATGCCTCTGGCCAGAATGTAAGCGGTCTCTTCCTGCCTCCTTGTAAGTAACTCAACAAACCCATCATCAAATGACTCTGCTGTGAGGTTTGGCTACAATTAAACTGACCTCCCTTTCTTGGACCACGACATGACTTGGTTTGAAACACTGGAGACAAAACACCTGAGATCATTTTTGCTGTTATGATTTTATAAAAGTAACTCTAACTCTCTAAACTGACCATATTCGTAAAGTAGTGATGATAAACCCTATCAGAGTGGTTACAGAACTAAACCAGTAAAACACTGAATAATTATCAGCAGCAAAGGGGAAAGTATTTACGCTACATTTCCTCATTCTTCCTAACGCCAGTCATCCAATCAGGTCTGGTTTAGAAAGAAAAGAGGGAAACCAGAAAGTCCAGGAGAGGTAAGAGCAATCAACAGCTTACAAGTGAGCCAAGGCCCTTGAGCAGGCCCTAGGCTCTGACTTGGGACTTGAGCGTTCCTGACTGGTAGGCGACTGCAGTCCTTGAAGTCAGGGTTAGAATATTTCCCAGAGTTTAGAAGAACCTGCTTCTCTTCTTTCGCGTTTATAAAAAGGTGGGCTATCTGGTTAAGTGTGCAAGTTACCCTCTAAGGGAAAGCTCCCACGATGCAATGGACATGGACTCGAACAAACAGAAAAGTGAAAGGGAAGGCGTGGAGAATGAAAAGGGGAAATGGGTCTCCCTGGAAGCCCGCGTGCACACTCGGAGAGCAGCCAGGTGCGTTTCTGAAACAGCTAAGAAGCTCCCCGAGGTCTCCAACCCGCCCTGGCCACACGCACACGTGGGCTGAGCTGCGGGAAGCCAGGAGGAGCAGAAACGCTGGGTGAGGATACGAACGAAGCCGGCCTAGGATTTCGCCATCCTGGACAGCGCAGAACCTGCTCCGAACCGCGGCCGGTTGTCCTGACCCGGGTCAAGACGCCCTGCTGCCTGGCTCCCAGACCCCTCCCCTGGCTCCTCCGGCCGTAACACGGTTTAGGGCGCCCAACCAAAGCACCTCCTCCCAGACCCGCACCCCGCGCTCAGGAAGGCCCCGGTCCGGGGGTGGGGTGGGGTGGGGTGCGGGCGCGGAGGCGGGGTGAACTACAGGTCCCGGCATGCACCGGGGTGGGGGGGGGAGGGGACAGCATGGCCGAGCGGGTGACCTAGCCGGGTCCCAGCCTTTAGGAAAGGGGTGACCAGAGGGCGGAGGGCGCCGGGACCGCGCGCCAAGTCGCACAAAGGCCCGCGCGGGTCAGGCAATAACTCCCGGGACCCTGTTCGCGTCCTGGCTAATGTTTAACTGCCAGGGTCGGCGAGCTCCGCACCCCGGAGGCGCAGGCGGCCGGGGTTGGCTGGGGGGGTTGCTCCCTGGCGGCAGCGGCGGCGGCGGCTGGGAAGGAGCCGGTCGCGGGTCGCAGATCGCAGCGGGGCGGTGCACGCCGCCGGGTCCCCCGCGCGAGCGCGTCCGCCCCCCGCCGCGCCCCTCCCGGCGCATGCCGCAGCCAGAGCAGGCGCTGCGCTCCGGGACCCTTCCCGGGCCTGGGGAGCCTCAGCCCAGATGTTCCCCTTCCGAGCGTGTGGCCGCCCTCCCTCCCTGAACCGGCGGCCCGGCCAGGAAGGCGATGCGCCCGGCCACGGCTGCACGGCCTGTTCAACTGCCGGCCGGGAGGCTGCAAAGGCGGCCGTCCAAGCCCCGGCCAGACGCTGGGGGGCTCCCGGTGCCCGCCCCCCTTCGCCGCCGCCGCCCCGGGGCGCCCCCTGCCCCTTACCTTAAGCACCCCCTCATCCTGCTTGGGGCTGATGTCCACCCCTTCGAGGGGCAGCGGCGCCGACTGCGCTCCGCTCTCGGCCGCCTTCGTCTCCTCGGCGGTCATCACGCCGTTTCTCGGGCAGCGGGCGCCGGGGTGTGCGCGGCGGTGCGGGCGGCGGGTCGGGGCTCGCGCACCTCTCTGCTCCGGCGCGGGCGCGGGCGGGAGGAGGAGGTGGGGTCGTGGGCGGCCGGGGGAGCGATTGGTCCCACCGCCTCGGAGGGAGGGGCTGGGAGGAGCCGGGCGGCCGCGAGGGACGTGGGGGGAGAACTTTCTAGAGGCGCCGGCGGCCGAGCGGGTTCAGGCTCTGGCGCTCAGGGCGCTCCTGCGGAAGGTGGTTTCTGGTTCGTTCCTCCCGCCGGCCGCCTGGCCCCGCCCCGGCCCCGAGACCCTCGGACTCGAGAGCCAGCCAGCCCCCGCCTCTGCCGCTCGCTCTCCCGGCCTCCCCTTCCCGTCCCCCCGGTCTAGCTGGATTCTTCCAGATCCTTCTCGATACCCCCGCAGCATCCGACGCCGCGCTGCCGAACGTGGGCGCCGCGCGTGCGTCTCCCCGACCCGAGCCGCGGGCTGCCGGCCTCCCCGCCTGCCTGGGCGAGCGTCCTGAACGCAGAGCGAGGGGAGCGTTACCTGGGCGCGCAGGGCCGGGGAGGCGTCTGGGTTTACCTGGAGAGAGGCCAGCGTGCGCCCAGGGCCCGGCGAAACGCTGCAAGCTGCCCGTTTGCAAGAAATGGCCCGCGTATTAAAGGGGCCTTCCCCGACAATAATACAACTGAACACATAGAATGGGTTCAACTCGCGAGGAGAGCCACTGCATCTTACTGAAGGCCCATGAGAAGGAATATTTTCTTTTTTTTTTTTTTTTTGGAATATTTTCTTAATACTGGGTTCCCGGGTGCTCATGGACTTCCCGTGGCGACTAGGAAGCGCCATAGTTACCGAAACAATAGCCTTTTGACAAAAAGATCTGTGTATGGAGGGTCCTGCTCTTCCTTAGCACTTAAGCCCAGTTTAGTGTCTGGTGCGTGTTATCAAATAATTATTGGCTGCAGGAATTTGTATGCCAGTAGAAATAAGGTTTTTGTTTGTTTTGGAGCCCTTGCTCAGTGCTTGCCACTGTACTATGAAGACTGTCCTATATAGGTAGAAAACGAGAAGGGCTGTTTTCGGATGAAATTTCAGTATTATAACCGGGGAATTCATTGTAGTCTTTTCTGTTGGAATTGGCTGGGAAGGGATGCAGGAGAAATAAAATCGTTTCTTCCAGCAATTTACAGCAAATGTATTTAGCCTCGATTAAGACGTTGTTCATTCGGTGACTGACCTTCAGTGGACTTGGGGGGGTTGACTCAATAGAGATTAAATCTGCTTCTTTTTTACCACTGTCCTCAGGAGGGTTAGAAGGAACGGTGGCCCTCCAAAGTGGCAGGAGACGGGCGGAGACTAGGGTGCTGGCTTGCCGCCTTGGCAGTTATCTTCTTGTTGGCTCCTGCACCTGTGTGCGGTCACTCTCGTGTGTGTACTGGTTTCTTTTGAAGCTGGGGCCACTGGGTGTTATCTGGCTGAACAGGTTAGTATAGAAAAGTTCCGGTCCAGTAATACTTTTCTAAAAGCATCTATTTCTTTACTGGCAGCAAACAGTTGTAGGTATCTTCTAGTCTGTCAGCACGTTTTACTTGAGCACCGAAGATATGACCACCTTTGCATACATACTTACAGTAGAAAGAGCACGTGCTCTTTCTAGAGAGTAAGCAAGGAGTTGGGTCCCCAACATACTAACTGACTTGGGGCAGATTAACAGAAATAGGAACACCTGTCACCGAGGGTAGTTGTGATGGTTACAAAGAGGGAATGTGTGTCGGGTATCTAGCCCAGTGCCCACCTTCACACAGTTGGTTAGGAAATCATGCTCATGATTCTGATGGGATGAGTGCTCTAGTGAGACGGGGATAGGATACAGAGGTCTGTAAGAGAGGGGAAAACCTCCTGGATGGGGAAGGGTCAGAGGGAAAGGTTTCCAGGGAGGAAGTGCTGGGCTCTTTCAGTCAATGAATGGTTGGGAGCCAGGAGGTGGAAGGGGTGAGGAGAGACAGTTCTAGGGTTCCAGGATCCCCCCAAATTTTTTTTTTCTGTTTCTAGAATTATTTACCATTTTATTTACATTATAGTCTTCGGATTGTAAAACTTAAACATACTCAATGTAGAAAGTGCACAGATCAGTTTGTTTCTTTTTCAATCTGTTTTCCTTTCTTTTCTTGCTAGGGATTAAACCCATACCCTTGTCAGTGAAAGGGCAGAGTCCTAACTACTGGATCACCAAGAAATTCCCAAAATTTTCTTTCCCTCTCCCTCATCTGTTTCCCAGCCACCCCCCACTTTTTTTTTTTTTTTTTAACCCTCAGCCCATTTAAGTCAGTATTTCCCTTAAAGGTGTTTAACAACATGATTATTTTCGGTAGTACCAGTCAGTCATTCAAAATCCTTCTGAAACTCCCCCCTTTTGCTAGAGGAAGAGAGCACACTTTTTCCTTTTCCCCACTCCCCACCTTACTCCTTAGGTGCTCTGGTTAGTTTTGTTATTATTGTTGTTATCTGGCTCATTATTGTCAGAATGAGCCTTCTGGGAACTCACATGGTGCACCTCCCAAATGCCAGGCCAATCCCTCAGACGTAAAGATCCCTTGTTTTTAAATGTTTAGTTTTTATTTAGTTATTATTATTTCGGCCATGGAGTGTGGGATCTTAGTTCCTCCTGACCAGGCGTTGAACCTGTGGCAGTGGAAGCAAGGAGTCCGAACCACTGGACCAGCAGGAAATTCCCTAAATCCTTTGTTGTTAAAGGTTCTTTAAAAAGGAACTTTTTTGACTGCTAATGCTCTTAAACATTAAAAAAAAAAATAGTTCTTGAATCGTTCAAGAAAATGTGAGATGAGCATATGTGTATACATATACATGTTATGTAACATACCAACATAATGGACCTTGGGAATATACCACAGTCCCAACCTAAGAATTAGAACATCACCGATATGACTGGTGTAAAAAAAACTGTAGTACCAAAAATGTTAAGGACGTTCATAATTTCTTGCTACTTCTGGTGTCTGTCGACTGAGAAAACACAAATTATACTACTAACCAAAACAGCTACTGAAATTTCATAAAATATTTACTTATTTTAGAGATTACAGCTCCATTTTCATGCATTTGAATAATAGCAGGCTGCTATGCGGGCTTCCCCAGTGGCTTATGGGTAAGAATCCACCTGCAATGTAGGAGATGTGAGAGAGGTGGTTTGGATCTCTCGGTTGGGAAGATCGCTGAAGGAGGAAATTGGCAACCCACTCCAGTATCCTTCCCGGGAGAATCCCGTGGACAGAGGAGCCTGGCGGGCTACAGTTCGTGGGGTCACAAAGAGTCAGACATGACTGAGCACTGCATACACATGTGGGGTCTGCACACAGTGGACGCTTGAAGCTTCATCACTGAACACACCCCGGGTCACCGGGCAAGTTTTCCTCATCTCTGAGATAGATGGGAATCATAACACTGTCTATGTCACAGGGATTTTCTTTGAGCATTAAATAATAAATTATCATGTGTGACGTACTTAACGCAGTGCATGGCACATAGCAAACAGATGAGTGGTAATGAGTGTGTGTGTGCCATGTTTCACTTGTTCAGCCTGTTGAATGCTGGCATATAGATCTGAAACCCCAAAGTCTCCAGTCTTCCGATTGAGAGCCATTGACTGGTCTAGACTGGGGTTTGATCCATGGTTTCCAGAATAGTGCTTCTTCCTGATGCTATTATAAATAACATCTGTACTTTTTTCTCTTTTGCAATCAATGATGAACATGACTATCTAATACACTAGCTTTGATATTTTGTCATTCCAACAAGCCTGGGCACCCCGTGAAGTAAAGACTTGATCTTAATATTTCCTTGGGCTTCTGATCTCCGGGGAAAGTGGATGGGATATTTGGTGCCTGTCCTACTGAAAGAAAGGAGTATTTTCCTTCTTTTAAAAGATAAAATCTAATTTCATGCTTAAGATAAATACATTTTGTTTTGTTTTGCTCCATGGGGCAATAAAAAGTAGCCTGTCTTCATCCTTCCTTGTTTGTGGATGAACTGAAATTTGGCTTTGGCCTCATTCATGGGAGTGTCCAGTAACCAGATGCCTCATTTCCACCCTCCCCAAACCTGTGATCAAGGATCACGTGTGGGTCCAGGGCATCAGATCTAATTAGCACAACTGGAACTAGGATTCCCTTTTGGAAGAAACCCAGCCCTGCACTGGCCCCAGTGGAGAGTGAATTTGTTTACCATCATAAATGTGCTCCGCAGTGACCACAGGAGCAAGCCAGCAGCTCTTAACTACTGAGAAATTAAGAAATTATTGTTCCTTTGTTATTACATCAAACTTCTGTAACTGGTCTGCTAATATTTTTAAACGTTTAAATTATAATAATAATAACAAAAAAAACTTGTATGAAAGCTCAGATTTACTCTTGTATCCCAAAAGTCCATCTGTATCGGTCACAGTCAGCTCTAGTCAAATATTGACTTTACTGTTTATCCTTTCAGCATGTAACCAAAACGTGTACTCAGAAGCACCTCGGAGTTCATCTCTTCCCACAGGCCCTGCAGGTGTTGTTGTTCAGCAGCTTTCCTCCCCAAGCCAGCCTCCTCCAGGGGCACTATTGTTGGGCATGTCCTTGGGTTGACGCCCTCAGCTTTTTTCCTCCTGGGTTTCTGGGCGCCCCTCGCTGGGGGTGGGGTGGGGTGGGGCTGGGGTGGCAGTACTCAGGGATCCCAGGTAGAGGGCGGAGGGGGAAGGGGTGTCTTTCTGCACGGGGCTCTGAGTTCCTCAGGGGCTTCACTGATCAGTGGCGAAGTCCCAACTATTCTTTTTCAATTTGCACCCACTTAAGGCTCGCCGTCTGTATTACCTATCCGTGGACAGTTGGTGCAAAGCTATTTATTGAGTGGGTCCGGAGGCCTCCAGGCACAGGGTGGGCGGCCGGGCCCATAGGCTTGGAGCCACAGGCGACCTTAGGGCCCTGGAGCTGAGAGCTGGCGATAGCGCCCTGGGCACTGAACTCAGGGCAGCGTTGCACTTTCCCTCCGTGACAGCCCTTCCAGTTGTCCCCCGATTTGTTCTGAGGGCAGGTGCTGAACTGAGTGTGCAAGCCGCCTGGGATCACTGGGCTCAGACCCAGACCATTCGGGTAGCCGCCGTGGATTTCCCATTGCAGGGACACGGCCTACCAAGGAACCCAGGGAAAGAGGGAGGGAGCTTGGTCTCATCAGCTCCAGCGGAGCCTGCGCTGGCATGTCTCAGAGGGGTCGGGATGGGTCCCCTCTTTGGGTGCGCTCTGGCCTCCGTGCCCTCTGGTGGCTGTGGCTGCCTAGCACGTGACGGGGCTTAGTACGACTGGGGAAGGGGACAATTTCCGGAGGACAGTGGCCCACCCAAGGCCCCGCCCCAGCGAGGTGGCTAGCGAGACCCGCTCCCGCTAGGCGGGTGCTCGGAGGACTCCAGTGACCTGGTCACCGGCCCCGAAGTAGGACTCCTTCCCAACCCACGGGGAGAGTGCGGCGCCGGGTTCTCAGCACCCAGGCCTGCTTTTCCACCCTAGTCTTTGTACTTCTGTTTTTGATTGTACCTGTGTCATTGTGATAATATCAGGGTCAGCTCTTTTCTACGCTGCTCTTGGCTTTCACCGCTCCCTTTCTATCCCTCCCCACTTCCGCCCTCCTCCGCCTCGTGTGGGCAAGTGACCTGATGCTTTAACCGAGATTTTGGTAGGACCCAGGTTTATGCAACATAGCGAACTCATTTCTAAGACGAGAGCGATTTATTGAGCACCTGTGAGGGCGCTTATCAGCAATAGGGCCTGCAGGCGCTTTGTCTGTGATGCAGGCACGTTGTCTGTGATGCTGTCCAAGGCCCTCGAGACACAGATACCAGAAGGGAGAGCAAAGGAAGGACTGACCCTCGTGGCTCTGCTTCCAGAGTGCAGGGTGGCCCGGTCTGTGAAGGGTCACGGTACTCTGGGAAGGTGTCACAAACACCCAGGGCTTGAGAAAGAGCTTGGAAAAATGGGCAGTAATATATTTGTTAACGTTTTTAAGTTATAGAACATCATGAATGAAATAATGCCATTTACAATAACATGGATAGACCTAGAGATTATCATACTAAGTGAAGTAAATCAGAGAAAGACAGATATGGTATCATATCACTTATATGTGGAATATAAGAAAATGATACAGATGAATTTATCTACAAAATAAAAATAAACTCACAGACGTAGAAAACAAACTTAATGGTGACTAAAGGGGAAGGAGGGGAGAATAAGAGTTTGGGATTAACATGATACACTACTGTATATAAAATAGATAACCAAAAAGAACCTACTGTATAGCACAGGAACTATAATCAATATCTCATTATAAAGGAAAAAAATCTGAAAAAGAATATATATATGTGTATATATATATATATATACACACATGTCTAATTGAATCACTTTGTTGTACACCTGAAGCTAACACAACATGGTAAATCAATTATACTTTAGTAAAAAAAATTGAAAGATATAACATTAATAATATATAGCTGGATAAAATTTTACATATGTGTGTACCCACCTGACAACCAGATCAAGGTACAGAACACCTGGGCACCCCAACAGACATTTGCATAGCCTCTTCCAACAGTAACTATCCCTAAAGGTAACTGCTATTCTGACCTCTCCCGATAGATTAGTTTTGTCTGTTTTTGAACATCACTCAGAAGGAATCAAACAGTATGTACTTTTTTGACCAGTTCCTTTCATTGCACATGATGTCTGTGAAATTCATCCACGGTCATGCATGTAGAAGTAGTCAGTTACCTTTGCCTGCTGTGTGATACTCGACTGTATTTAATATACCACAGTTTCCTTATTGATGATACTGGGGTTGTTTCCAGGTTTGGGGTATTATGAATAAAGCTTCTGTGCACATTCTTGTACATGACTTTTGGTGGACATAAATGCTCATTTCAGTTTGGTATATAACCAAGAAATGGAACTGCTGGGTCATGGAGTTTCTTATATTTAGCTTGAGCAGATGCTGCCAATTTCCCAGAATCAGGGTATCAAGTTACACTTCCACCAAGAGGGTATGAGAGTTCTAGTTGCTGGACACTCTCACCAAAACATGGTATTGTCACTACTTTCTTTTTTGGCTGTGCTGTGGCATGTGGGATCTTGGGGTCAAACCCAGGCCCCCTGAAGTGGAAGCACAGAGTCCTAACCACTGGACCACTGGGGAGGTCCTGTCAGTGCTTTTAATTTTAGTCCATCTGGGGGATGCAGTGTGGTGTAATTTGTATTCCTTGATAGTTAATGAAGTGGAACGCATTTTCATATACTTATTGGCTGTCTGGATGTAGCCTCATTTGTGAAGTACCTTTCAAATTTTTGGGTATATTTAAAAAATTATGTTGTCTGTTTTTTTGTTATCAATTTGTGGGATTTCTTTATGTATTATAGGCAAGATACATTGCAATAATCTTCTGGTCTGTGGCATGCCTTTTCACTCACATAATGGTATTTATTTTATGTCTTTTTAAATTGAAGTATAGTTGATTTACAATGTTAAATACTGCTATAGAACAGAGTGACTCAGTTATATACATATATATGTTCTTTTTCATATTCTTTTTGTTCACATAATGGTATTTTGATGAGCATTTTAATTTTAATGGAGTTCAATTTATTAACCTATTATTTTTTTACAGTTAGTGATTTTCCTTAGTAGATTTTATTTTTTTGGAGCAGTCAGGTTCAAAGCAAAACTGAGCAGAAGGCAAAGAGGTTTCCCATACACTCCTGGCCCTCATACATACACGGACCTCCTCCCCATTATCAACATCCCCTCATCAGAGTGGTACAATCAGAGTGGTATCATGCTTTGAATTTCAAATTCCTATAGTTCATTGTCAGTATAGAGAAGAGCAACTGACTTTTGTCTATAAACCTGTATCTTGCAACCTTGCTATAATCCCTAATTAGTTCCACTAATTTTTCAAAATTTTTTTGATTTTCTACATAGATGACCATGTCATCTGTGAATAAAGAGTTCCATTTCTTCCTTGTCAATCCTGGGCTAGTGATTTTTCATGTGTGTCTTGTTTAAAAAAATCTTTGTTTATTCCTTGGTCATGAAGATTTGTCTCTATTTCATTTTTGCTTTTTTAGAATGGAAGCTTTTTTTGCTTTATCATTCACATTTAGGTCTATGATCCATATCTGATTAAATTTTACAAATGGAGTGAGGTAAAATTGAGGTTTATTTTTCCCCTATGAATGTACAATTAACCCCACACCATTTATTGAAAGACTATCACTTCCCCTCTGAACTGTGGTGGTTCTTTGGTCATCTGTTGCTGGTGACCATATATTTATGTCTGTTGTGGACTCTTATTCCATCAGTCTGTTAATAATTCTTGTGCCAATGCCTTAGCATCTTGGTTGCTGTAGCTTTAAAATGAGTTTTGACATCCAGTTTTATCCTTCCATGTCAAGATTGCGTTTACTCTTCTAGGTTCTTTGATTTTACATATACATTTTAGAACCACCTTGTCAATGTCTTTCAAAAAATCTAAGATTCTGATTAGGACTCCATTGAATTTATACATCAAATTAGGGAGATTTGACATCTCAAAACATGGAGCCTTTCAGTCCATGAAAGAAAGTGAAAATGTTAGTCTGTTAGTAGTGTCTGAATCTTTGTGACTCCAAGGACTGTGGCCCACCAGGCGCCTCTGTCCATGGGGTTCTCCAGGCAAGGGTACTGGAATGGGTAGCTATTCTCTTCTCCAGGGGATCTTGCCAACCCAGGGATCAAACCCAATTTTTTGCATTGCGGGCGGATTCTTTACCGTCTGAGCCACCAGGGATGCTCCTTTCTGTCCATAAACATGATCTATTCTTCCATTTTATTGGGATTCTTTCATTTTTTTCAGCAATGCTTTATATTTTATATTTTTCAGTGTAGAGGTCTTATGCATCTTTTATTATATTTATTCCTAGGTAGTTTTTGGTTTGGGTGCTGTTATAAATGCTCTTTCCAAAAGTTTATTTTCTATGTGTTTATTGACAGTATATAGAATGCACTTACTTTCTTTTTATTTAATTGTGATAAAATATACATAACCTATAATTGACATTTTAACTATTTTTTGGTGTATAGCTCAGGGGGATTAAGTTCATTCAAGTTGTTGTACAAACATTCAGTTGATTTCTTTTTGGTAACAGCCTTACTGAGATAGAATTCAGACACCATATAACTCATCCATTTAAAGTGTACAATTCAGAAAGTTCCCTGCAGGTCCAGTAGTCAGGACTCTGTATGTTCGCTGTGGAGGATCTGGGTTTGATCCCTGGTCAGGAGAAGGAAATGGCAGCCCACTCCAGTATTCTTGCCTGGAAAAGCCCATGGACTGAGGAGACTGGTAGGCTACAGTCCATGAGGTTGCAAAGAGTCAGACACGACTGAGCAACTTCACTCACTCACTCAGGAAATTAAAATCCTTTAAGCTACACTTCATGGAAAAAACGTGTACAATTCAGGGGCTTTTAATATATTCACAGAGTTGTGCAATCGCCACTCTAATCCATTTTATTTATGTATTTATCTGGTCTCGAGGTTTGTGGGATCTTAATTCCCCAGCCAGGGATCAAACCCAGCTCCCTGGGTCCCCTGCATTGGAAGTGTGGTGTCTTAACCACTGGACCACCAGGGAGGTCCCTACAATTTATTTTACAACATCTTCATTACCCTGTAAAGAAATCTCGTACATTTTGGCTGTCACTTCCCAACCATCCTCAGCGTCCAGTCCATGAATCCACTTTCTGCCCATATTCTTAATTCACAGGTATTTAAGAGTGAGAAAGAGTGACTGGAGCTTTCTTTGTCTTTAGGCACTGCCTCCCTTTCCTCCTTTTCTTTCTTTTTTTTTTTTTTTTGGCAAAGGAT